>NC_037685.1:86782296-87121613 GCF_003255815.1 Theropithecus gelada
AGTTTACAATCCCACCAACAGTGTAAAAGTGTTCCTATTTCTCCACATCCTCTCCAGCACCTGTTGTTTCCTGACTTTTTAATGATCGCCATTCTAACTGGTGTGAGATGGTATCTCATCAAAGACGTAGCTCCTAGGTCGTTGCAAAACAGTCCTGGTTATAAAACTGGCAAGAAGCTATTTAAAAGATTTACAATTCAAACTGATAGAGGAATAATTAATAATTATAATGTTTCTAAGGTTAAAGCTCTAAGAAATAGGAGGGGAGGGGCCCCTCTGTTAGGCCATGAAGATTCTATACAGGCTGGGGTGAAGGCAGGACAGGGACCTAGAGGCAGAAAGAAGTCTATCTTAGTGTAGCTAAGATGAAGGAAATGTTAAGGCTGCCTTGATCAATCATAACCAATGATTGATCAAATCTTTCTTAAATGATTATGTGTCTCACTCTCTTCGCAGTGGAGATCTATGTGCAAAGATACCTCTTTAAACTTCAGTCAGTTTACAAGATAGTCTTAGCTTTTACTTGCAGTTTTTGCAAGACTTTGAAGCCAACTAGAGGTGAGTGAGTGGTGCCTTTTCCTTTCCCAGGTCTTCTTTGTGTAAGAATACAACTTAATGGCCTGGCGACGCCTGTAATTCCAGCACTTTGGGAGGCTGAGGTGGGTAGATCAAGAGGTCAGGAGATGGAGACCATCCTGGCTAACATGGTGAAACCCCGTCTCTCCTAAAAAAATACCAAAAATTATCTGGGCATATTAGTGGGCGCCTGTAGTCCCAGATACTCAGGAGGCTGAGGCAGGAGATAGTGCCACTGCACTCCAGCCTGGGTGACAGAGCAAGACTCTGCCTCAAAAAAAAAACAAAAGAACACAACTTAACATGAGATCCCCAGAAATATGTCAGAGATTTTCAAGGTTCCCTGTTGTCATCAGGATTTCCTTTTAAATTTCTGCACAGATTCTTGTTTTCCTCAAATGAAATCACAGCCTTATGCAGGTAAATTTGCTATGATTTTAGGTAATACCCAGACACTATAATTACCTCTGCCCCACCTTCCTACTACCCACTGTGCTGAGCTCTGAGTCAAATCAAATAGCTCCCACATTCTCAAGGTAGAGACTTTCCTGAGGGTTGTAAGTTCAGACAAAATATTGACAGTATTCTGGGTATAGTGTCTTTAATGAAGTTCTAAAAAGAAAATTCTATTTGTTTTCTGCAATGCTACTGGCTTTTGGCTATGACATCTTTGAGCTGGGGAGGAAGAATATATGGGGATAGCCCCAAGAGAAATTTTATAGAACCTACTGTCTTACAGAGATTTAGTAATTTTTATTGCACACATAATTTTCAGCTCATTCTATAGCTTTGATTTATTGCCAGAATTGTGATATGATTAATTTAATTGCCTTTCCCACATTTTTGTTGTTGTAGCAAAATTGCAAGTTCACTGAGGTTCTCATTCAGCCATTCTGGAAGTTAATTTTGTAATGTCCTTAAACATTTTGAGAAGATTGTCTTTTTAAGTTTAAGAGAACTGGAAAGCATGGTGTTTAATTTTCTTATTACCATCCTCATTGGTCATGAATTCTCTTATATTCTTAGGCAGTACTTTACACTATTTTTAAAATCAATATCCCATTTACAGTATCTAGAGAAAATGTTTATTGACTAGGGTGAAAGAATTTTATTTGTTTCATTTTGTTTTCCTCTGTAAAGCCATCAGTCTATCTGAATTGTATCCTGTTTTGGTTCTAGGACTCTCAGAAAGCTCAGAAAAGTATTAGAAGATTGGTAATGAGATGACTTCTGATTTCAGTTTTTCTTCCATATTACATTTTCCATTTCTTACTTAAAACTATTAGCAACACTTGAGGAAAGCACCAGATCATACGTATTTTAGGATTTACTCCTGAGCAGTGTCTATTCAAAAATGTTAAAGACCTTCCCCTAAAGTCTTCAGCATATTTAACCTTTTATTGCTTATAGGATTTAATCATGGCAAAACTGCCTCATGGGAAAGACTTTGGAGATAACATCTGAAATATCATATCTAACATTATCGGTTCTTTCTTACCAATCCTGATGCTCTCTATTCAGTTTGTAGCCTTTTAAAGTCACTCCTAGAATCTTCTGTATTTTCCATTCAATTTTTGCAACTGAGATTTCCATTAACATATGAATTAACAGGTATATATCCAAGAGCCTTGCTTTATATATTCTTACAACTAATTTGTATTTCTCTGAATAATTTCTTTCTACCTTTTGCAGATTTTTAAAAATATTTGTTTATGGCTTCCAGTTCAGAACAATACCAAGTCTTAAAATGGTTCTTCCTTGTTCTAATCATGTTTTAACTTTACTGAAAAACTGAGTGTTCGGATTTTTGCTAGGTCAAAAGGGAAGGAGGCCAGTTCAGAGGGAGGATTAGGGGCAGAGGGAAATGTACAAGCAAAGAATGCAGAAAAAGTTTAATAAGATAAAGAAATGTAGCTAGTAATTATTATGTAGAGGATTTAAAACAGAGATATTTTGTTTGTTTTTGTTTGTTGATCTTGTTTTGTTTAGTTTCCCTTTGAGTCGGCAAAGGAATAGCTTAAGACAGTAATTTTTAAGCCCTAATTTCTTCTGGAAGTTTTCGCAAACAAATACAAATGCACATGTTTGGTAGGATTTTTTTTTCACTTTTTTGTTCTAATCAAGGGGTTGAAAAACTCTTGGTAAGAAAACAGTCCTTTGATGTTATTTATAAAGAAGTTGAATGGTTTCATATACATTTAAATGTGTTTTTTTATTTTTCCCAGAAGTTTATGGAAAAACAAATAAAGTCATTTGAAATATTAATCTTTTGTGCCAATGTTTTCAGAAATAATAAAGTTGTATCAATGAGCACAGTGAAATAGTAATGTTATGTTAAAGTAGGCAGAAAACAAACTGTATTTGTGCAGTCTGTTTTATTTCTTAATGAAAATTTCCAGGGGACAGTTAATAATATAAATATATGCAACATTTTTCATAACCAGCTACTTTTTTATTCATAAAATAAAATGGGATCATTTTATATCATAATTTACAGGTAATATTCTAGGTAGTTTTGTTTTGTTATATAATTAACTCTTGTTTGATTTGTGCTGTAATTGTAGGGCTCTCAATGCAATAAACGTGAGATACATGTGCCTTTTATGGTAAATTTTACTGGACTTATTTTTTTTTTAGAGACAGGGTCTCTGTCTCCCAGATTGGAGTGCAGTGGCACTATCATAACTCCCTACAGCCTCAAATTCTTGGGCTCAAGGTATCCTCCAACTTCAGCCTCCCAAGTATCTGGGACTATAGGTCCACACCATCATGCCTGGCTAATTTTTAATTTTTCTGTAGAGATGGAGGTGTCCCACCATCTTGCCCAGGCTGGCCTTGAACTCCTCCCTAGGCTTCCCAAAGTACTGGGATTACAGATATGAACCACCTTAACTGGCCCTAAACTTATTCTAACTGTTTATGAAGATGCTTATGAAGTATTATAAGTATACTTATTGCTAACCTTCAGTGTTATTTTGCAAGCTGGTTATACATAAAGTTAACTGTGGAGTTAACAGGGTAATTAATGGGGAGATAAAAGGTAAGGGCCTGTTTAAAGATGGTATTGTAAAAATGAGCTTTCTTGAAGATAATCACTCCCTGTTGCTAACTTACCTCAATGGCAAGGGTGATTTCATGAATTTCTAAAAGCTCAAGGAAACACACATCTGTAGGAACTTCAGGACCCCAAGAAAAGAAGTGTGTCAAAAGTAACTATAATGAAGTGTTTCTTTGATCTATATGTTAAGCCATCAAGTGAAATAAAGTATTTTGCAATTCTTAGGGACTAAAGGTGCCTTTGCAACATATTGTATGCTTTTCAATATCATTCTATGTTTCCATGACTGTAATATGTAGATAAAATAGCATCTATATAAGAGGATCTTTTCAATTAATACACTTAGCCTAGTACACATGTATTTCTCGTCATCTAAAATTTTGTTTAACAATAGTGCGGTGTGATAGAGATGCTAGGAAACCCCAAGCTATATTCATCTTCACAATTCAATTATAGGGCAGGTGGAAAATCATCTGAACATTCTTTGTCCTAATGTTCATATAATCTTAAACATAATAAGTGTAATTTACCAAACAATTATTTCCTGAACATTTTCTTAGGTAATTTTACATACTTCTTTTTAAAGACTTTTTAGTAGCTAGAGATGCTAAGCAACTTATGCAAAGTCACACAAGAAGATAAGAAGCATGTTTCAACTCATTTTCAAACACTTTAAATGATTTATAAGTAAATGATATATTTGTCACAACATATGGTAAATTGTTAATGAATCTGTCAATTACTTTTTAAAAAAGATGTGGTAAGACATATATAACATAAATTTTTCCATTTTAACCATTTTTTAGCATGCAATCCCATGGCGTTAATTACATTCACAATGTTATGCAACCATCACCACTCTCTATTTCCAACTTTTTCAACACCCTAAAGAGGAATTCTATAACTGTTAAGAAATAATTTCCCATTCTCCTTTCTCTCTAGCTAGCGAATGGTCAATTCTAATCTACATTTTTATCTCTATAAATTTGTCTATTGTAGAAATTTCATGTAGGTGAAATCATACATTATTTTTCCTTTTGTGTCTGGCTTATTTTATTTATCATACGTCTTCAAGGTTCATCCTTGTTATTGCACGTATCTAAAGTTCACTCCTAGCCAAATAAAATAATATTCAATCGTATGCATGTACCACATTTTGTTTATTCATTCATCTATTGATTAATACTAGAGTTGTTTTTACTTTCTGAGTATTATGAAAAATGCTGCAATGAAGATAGGTGTACATGTATCTGTTCAAGTTCCTACTTTAAAGTCTTGGGGTTATGTACCTAGAATTGTTGGGTCATATTTCAATTTTATATTTAGTGTTATGAGGAACAGCCAAACTGTTTTCCACAGGAGAAACACCATTTTACATTCCCACTAGCAACTCTTCAGGGTTCCAAAGTCTCCATATTCTTACCATCACGTGTCATTTGCTGTTTTATTTATTATAACTATCCTAGTAAGAGTGAAATTGTGTCTTACTGTGGTTTTGTTAATGAGTTTTTAATGAGTCCTTGGGGATAAACTTCGGGTCTTCACAACCTATCTTAATGCTTCTTATGAGACACCAATTCTGAAAATATGTGCTCAAGTCAACTAAGATATTAAAATGTATTTTTCTAAAATATTAGCAGACAAGGAAAATTATAGATGATTTACATATATGGTAGGATTTGAGAATTATACCTGTGAGTGAGAATAATTAGAAACGAGTGAGAATAAATTAATTATTTTAAACATGTCTCCTAAGATGTATTATATCTAGCATAATTGTTATAAAGAGTGTGGATTTGTTGATATGTTGACAGGTGGAAAGAGAAGGAAATCTCTCTGGAAAGTGGGGCATCGCAAAGGATTACTTCCCAAAGGAGAGCAAAAGGGAACTCATTGAGAAGGAAAAACTTGCATGTGATTCTCTACAGAGGCACTGTTAGCTTTCTGGATATGACAATGATTTGATATAGGCATATTTTTATTTAATTTTTTTTTTTTTCTGGCCTGAAGAAGAATAAAAAATCCTTTACTGTTTTGACTGTCTTGTATTGCATATCACCTGGCTTTATCAGCTTCCATTCAACTAAATGCCAACAACAACTTCCTAAGAAATGCGATAACTTAAAATATCCACACTTTGCCCTCAAAAAAACATACTTTGTAGGTTTATATGTAACTGCTGGAGAATAATTAGAAGCTACTTAATATCTAAAGTATAGGTCAGAAAAGAGTGAAATGTTAGTCCTAAATGAAAGATTTTTATACTTGACTAATACATTCCTTACAAATGAGAACAGTTAGAAAATACCTTTAAAATGAGATTAGGTGTTTAGACTTTCTTTTCATAGAAGAATTATGGTGGGTTGCTCTAGATAATAACAGTAGATATTAGATTTAATGAACATTCTATGAAAACAAGTGTCATAAAAAGAAAGATTCAAGTGTAAGTTATGCAGACTAGAGGCAGCATTATTATTTGTCTTCCACACTAAGGTAGGCCATCACCACCATGAGGGCAGGGGCTGGTAATAATGTATTCACATTTGTGTATCTAGGAATGGCAGAATGCCCAAATCACAGATGTTCTATTCAGAATATGGTCAATAAATGACTGTGTGAAATTATTGGGACTACTTCATGCTATCTATTCTCCTGTTTCCAACGATTCTTTTTTCAATATAATTTCACCCCTGGACATGTAAAATAAATTTATCCCTTCTTTCCTGTTTCCTGCATTCTTCTCTAAGATTTTGAACAAACCACATATTCTGCAAACTTTACTGCTGGCCCTTTGTCTCATCTTTGGGAACGTCTTCTTCTGGTCTTGGTGTACCCAGCTGTTTTGAGATATTTTCTGAGATTCCAAAAGTTGCTCATAGTATTAGATATATTTTGCTATTCTCTTCATTGAGTCCTAAGCTTAGAGCTTCACCTCAATTATAATGGAAAAACTTTAGAGATGAATCACATTTTGTTTTGCATTTGTATACATTAATTAGCCAGAGTCTTTTCTAAATACTTCAGAAAGAGATGACATAGAGGGGGAAACAAAAGTCATTGAGAAATCTAAGGGACAATTTAGTTGTTTATTCAACTAAATTACTTTTAGTTGCTGAAATAGTTGAATGTCATTTTTTTTCCTCTAAGAATATAGAAACACTCATCCAATGAAGCATGAATGTTGCTTGCTTTCAAATGAAACACCACTCAGGATTCAGTTTGGGGACTGGACATATGTACAACTAGGTCACCATTTCTATCTTTGGACAAGTAAGAATTCAAATTGGTCACAAAATATCGCATACCCTTAAACAAAACTGTCAAGTGATAATTCAAGTCTGTTGATATTTGCAACCACATTACAGAATATGGAGGTGCAAAAGACATTTTCATATTGAAAAATTAACACCAAATTATTTCACACTATTTAGATTTGTTAATGTAGTAGAATTTCTTCTTCATAAAAAAGTCTACTTATTTAGTTTAATTCATGTTTGTTAATCTGTCATATGGCCAGATATTCAGTAATTTTCATCCTCTCCTTTTTGTTTTTTTATTTGCATTCTTTTGAATAGTTGTCAGTCGTATTAGTCAGTTTTCACACTACTATAAAGAAATACTTGAGACTGGGTAATTTATAAGAAAAAAGGTTTAATTGACTCGCAATTTTGCATGACTGGGGAGGCCTCAGGAAACTTACAGTCATGGAAGAAGGAGGAGCAAACATGTCCTTCAGAAGGCAGCAGGAGAGAGGAGTAAGAGCAAAAGAAGGAGAACCCCTTATAAAACCATTAGATCTCACAGGAACTCACTCACTATCACAAGAACACCATGGGAGAAACTGTCCCCATGATCCAATCACCTCGCCCTAGGTCTCTGCCTAGACAAGGGGGGATTATGCAGATTAAAGCTCAAGATGAGATTTCGATGGGGACACAAAGCCTAACCACATCATCAGTGAAATATGTTTTTAACTTAATAAAATTTAAGTGTGTTTTACCTACTCTTAACAATCTATGTTTTAGTTAATGTATATTCACTGAGTAAACTTTATATTTTCTAAAATTGCATGGTGAGTTTTCAAATTTTTATTTTTAATTTTCATTAATATTTAACTTCTAAGGCTGTCTATGATTCTTTCTTTTCTGATATTTCAATGTCAGTCTGAAAAGACAATGTAGCAGATAATACAAAATGGATTCTTGTTGAAAATCCCCTATAATGATAAACAAATAATTCAATAACCATGAAATAGGGGAAACTATACAGAGGGAATTTCTGTATATGCTACTTTACTATTGTCCACACCTTCACACCTCTTTTCAGATTTTGAGATTTTATATATATATATATATAAGAGATTTTATATATATATATGTACACACACATACACACACAGAGGGAATTTCTGTATATGTTACTTTACTGTTATCCACACCTTCACACCTCTTTTCAGATTTTGAAATTTTGTATGTATATGTATATATGCATATATATACACACACACACCTACACACACATACATACACATATGCGCATTATCTGAGAATTTTATGAGCATATATATATACATAAAGCATATGAAAAACAAACATATTCACCAAACAATTCAATTCATTGAATTTAAAACATAACATTGAAATACTTACATTAATTGTCCATCACATTTATCTCTAAGTGGAGACTCAGATGTGCTCATTAGCTCTTCTCAGACACAAAATCCATATCAAAACGAGTCCTATTAGATGAAAAAATAACACATTATTTAATAAGCCCTAGATAATCCATTGGGAAGACCTATTGTTAAATAAACTGCAAATTATTTATTGCTTACATTTCCTATGCTTCTGATGAATGCCATAAAGAGAGTTTTATCTCAGTGGATAGATATATCGAGGCTTATTTCTGGCTTTCAGCAAAGGCATAGCATGCCTGTAGTTAATATAATTCTTATTATGAGATTACTGAAAACATTATAAAATCATAAAGAACTGGAACTTTTTGCAAAGCAGCAAACAATAAAAGTCTAACTAAGAAACTAAAAAGAGTATATTTTGTTTACTTATTTTGAAGCTGTTTACCTGAGCAAAGTATGCTCAAAAATATTTGAATACTATGCTAATGGAAGCATTTGGTCTCTAAATTTTATATTATCATTTTATACATTTATCTATTACCCATGATATAACAATTCAAATACATAGTTAATATTATGGTACATAATGTTATGGTATACAACATTATAATATGTATTTTATAGTCCTCTTAATTTTTCTACTATGTATGAACCATGGGTTTCTAAAAATAGTATTCTCAGAGCCTCTAGATATAAATATTTGCTTGATTAAAAATATAAGAAATGCTTAATTCCTCCAAGATAGGACAATTGTTTTCTTCCTCAGGGTAATACTCTTTATTGTAATATGTAAAATAATAATATATTTAAGTCATGGAAAATGTATTCATTTACTTTTGCACATTTTTCATACTATTTTGCTTTTTGTCTTAGGGTTCAATAGGTTTAGAATATATCTAACTCCCTCTATATACCTTTTAGCTTTGATTGAATTCCTTTAGTTGTGTGTTTCTCAGTACAAAAAAGACTGGCCTTTAGTCAACTGTTGAGGTACACGGAGAAATTTATTTCATTTGATTAAACATATCTTTTATTTGCCCTTGAATGATTACTAAATATAATATTTTTAAGATATTGGTGCAAACATAGCTAAATGGCTCATGATAAACTGTAGTATCTGACATTCAGTTCAGTTCATTAAAGGCAGATAAGTATGTAATTGCTGACACCTGTTCCAGTTTTGAGTCTGAGTTTCAGCGTTTCAATTCCTGCTGTCTTTCTTGCTCGAGTTTCTGAAACTTTCAGCACTCAGTACCGTAAATAGCTTTTTGGGAGGAAGTGGGTGATGCAAGAAGAATTCTTTTGTACCATGTTTTTCAAGATGAGTAAAACACCTCTAGCTGGGACATATACGACTCCTATTAAATAAGCAGATTTTGCTTACAAGGAGCCACTGGATCTATACTGGTAAGACTCTTGTTTAGTGGTTACACTGATAGTTTGTCCAGTGGAGAGGAGAAGAAAATGGGACAAAGATAAAAGAAAAATGGAAATTGCTGGAAAGCATCATAATTTTATTTTTTTACGGCTACTTTTTAAAGTTATCAGGAACAACTAAGGTAAAATCATGAAAACTCAATTTTCCTGATCTACCAAGTAGAGCCATCATCTTTCATCATTTAAGGGTATCAACCACAATATTAACTCCACAGTCAGACTGCCTGGTAAATTCTAGCTTTGACATTAACTCTACGATCTTTCATAAGCCATTTACACTGTGTGTCCTCCTTTCCTAATATTTAAACAAACAGAATAATAATCTCAAGCAATAATAGCACTGTTTTATTGATTAAATGGGTTATAATCAGTAGAATATTCAGTATCTGGCACATAGTTATTATCCAATAAATATTAGTTATCATAGCATATTTCTGTCCCTTTGAAGCTTATAAACATTCAAAGGAATAAAGAATGCTATATGTCATCTTCTGTCAATAAAATGAGTACTACACTGGTGAAAGATCAATGTTACCATAAATTATAAGTAACTAAAGAAAAATAAAAATACTAGACAAAATTTTGAACTCTTATCCCAATGCTCTGCTAGAACAAAGAACATAGGGTAGCTGAAGAATTAAGATATGCTTAAGGATATAATATCTATATATAAAAACAATGGACATGTTAGATATTGAGATTCTGTTAGTCATTTTATTTTCTGATTGTTTTTAAAAGACTTTTCTCTCAATAAATGTTTGCAATCACATGTGCATCATTTTGTTTAGCATGGTTCTTAGTATAACATATAATATCTGAGTAAATACAGATAGATAATGATAGAGATATTGATATATGCCTATTTCCAGTGACTATAAATTGTTATCAAGGCAAAAACCCTTATATGACATGTTTCATATATTAAAAAACAAAACCACAAGTCACAAAATTTTAGTTGGTGGGAATTAATTATCCACCCTTCAATGTGGAGGGTTTTACCATCATTAACACTTTAGTCATTATGCTAAGTGTGCATCGTCTATTTTTACAAAGTTTCTTCTAAACCATGCTGAAACAATGGCACAACACTTTTGGATCATTTTTTTAGTGAGTTATTTTACACTAAATTCATGAAATTCACTTATTTGACATAGTACTTCAGTAATTTTTAACTGTTTTGTATATTTTAATTAATATATAAATATAAATTACTTTTTTACACGCAACATGCTGTTTTGAAATATATATATACATTGTGGAATAGCTAAACTGAGCTGAATTTTTATTGCAACAAAGTTCAAAATATTATCCTATATTTTGGACCGCACATACAAAAATATGTAAAGTTCTTGCATACAGAAAAAATTTGAGATTTAAAAAGTAAAACACTTGAATAGAGGTATTTTTATTGCCAACTTTGAATTCTATTTTTATTTGTATTATAATACAGATTTTTTCCCTAGGTTAAGTAATTAAAAAAAAAAAAAAATTCCAGTTAACACAACCTTAAAATAAAGTGAACTTCCTCTGAGCTGTAAAGGGTAAAATTATCAGTATAAGGATTATACTAAACCAAGTACTTGTAAAACATTTTGGCCACGATATAATCTGAAGACACATCTTTATCAATTTGTGCATAGAAGTGTTCAAAAGATACTATTATCCTTGAATAACAAGTAAATGACAACTCAAAGCGATCTAATTTTTTTATGGCTAAATATACTACCAATACTGCAGAGTAAAGCAACACTGATATAATACCAGTTCTTGCATTCTTCATACTACTGCTAGAGATCAATACTTGTTTGGTATTCTATAAAACACCTGCATTTCTTTCACAGAAAGTACCAATGAATGTCTTTGTTTCCACAATGGAAAAATATTCTATTATACTTTGTTAAAAATTGATATAATTTCATAACCCTCAGTCAATTGTAATTCTTTCTGATTGCATATGCATACGATTGATTGCATATCTTGTGTGAGAAAAACAACAATCACACTGATGTAAAAAAAGTTTTGGAATACACCAAAAATTCTTAAAGTACATTTAGTTTATTCCTCTTATATACAGAATGTACATTAAAAAATATATGTCTTTGTGAGTATATGTTTACAAGATAGGATTCTCTGTTGCATGCAACAGAAATGGTTTCAGACTAATGTAAACATTGGGAGACTGTGCTGATTGATAATAGAGTACCTCATAAAGTCACCAGTAAAACAGGAAGACGAGGCTTAGAAAAAGACAAAGGAAATGGAGAATCTAGAGAATAAGGGCTGCTGTCACAATCTCATGCTAGAAGCAATCTATGAGTACTGTCTCTCCACAAATGTATGCAGGTTGCCTCAGCTTTCATCACCACTGCAAATATAACCAAGCATAAATTGCCTATGCTGGTACCTTTGCTACAGATGTCCCTCAAAATTGATGTGGCCGCCATCATTGCCACTGTTGAATATCTTCGTTGTTCCTGCATATTTTATTTTATTTTTATAATTTTAACTATTATTTTAGATTCATTGGGTATATGTGCAGGTTTGCTTGCTTATTTTAATCCCTAAGAAAGATTCAAAGCTCCACGTGTGCATGTATGTCTGACAAAAACTTATATAGTGGGGAAAGTCTCCATACATAAGAAGAGGATTCAGTTGTTTTGCACCAAAATGAAGAGAAATATCCAGTCTGTTCCATATTATGGGATGCCAAAACCAATTTCCACCATTGTTTCTAGATTTCAATTCCAATTATAAAAGCAAACAAAATGCATTTCTAATAAAACACGGCAGTATCAACAATAACCAAGTTATGAAATCAAGTGTCCATCAACAGACAAATGGATTAAGAAAATCTGCTGTATATACACAATGAAATACTTTTTAGCCTTGAACAAGAAGTTTTGCCATTTACAACAGTATGGATGGAATTGGAGAACAATATGCTATGTCAAATTAGCCAGGAACAGAAAGATAAATAGTACATGTCTTCACATATGTGGAATCTAAAACAATCAAACTCTTAGAAGGCAAGAGTAGAATGGTGGTTGCTAGAGGCAGAGGCTGAGGGAAGGGGTGGTGGTCGACAGAGGAATGGAGAGATGGCCAAAGGGCACAAAGCCTCAGTTAGAAAGGAAGAATAGTTTGGATTTTTTTTTTTTTTTTTTTTGAGATCTATTGCATAGCATGTTGAATATAGTAAATAACAGTCTGTTGCACATTTCAAAATAACTAAAACAGTAAATTACAAATGTTCTCACCATTAAAAAATGGCATTTGAGGTGATGGATATGTTAATTAGCTTGATATATTCTACATTGCATTTGTAAATCTCAATATCACTTTGCTCCCCATAAATACATGCAATGAACATTTGTCAATTACAAGAAAAAAAGAGAATAATCTCTTTGCAATGATTCCTCACAAAACTGAATAAGAATTAACTCCCTTTCCAAAGAGAAGGAAGGGAAGGAAGGAAGGAAGGAAGGAAGGAAGGAAGGAAGGAAGGAAGGAAGGAAGGAAGGAAGGAAGGAAAAAGGGAGGGAGAAGGGAGGGAGGAAGGAAGGAAAGACAGGCAAGCAAACAAACAAACAATATGCAAATATGTATCTTGCTGCATTCAGGTTGAAGTTTAGGATCTCTAAGTGATACTTATCTCACCTCTGGTTTTAGTTCTGGTACCATCATTATATTCTTCAGCATGTAGAGAAAAATGTTAAGACATAGCACACACAAAAAAAGATAATTTGCTTTGAATATGGAAGTTTTGATTTTTCAGCAATTATAAACCTTTAGAGGTCACACTTGTATAAAATTAAAGTTAACTTTCATTAGGAGATTCCTATGTTATATTTCTTTTCCTCCCTTTGTTGTATAGAAACAACTTTATTTGCTTTAGATGATTAAGATCAGTCACCCCAGTCAAAAAGTATAACCTCTATTGATTTCTTCTCACTCAGAGATGGAAGGAAACCAAAAGTCTGGGAGGCAGTTTTATTTCCATTTAAATGGAATTATTGTATATCTCTGGACAGGGCATTTCTCTTTTGAATATTATATCTTCAAAATTGCAGAATGCAGAATTTTAGGAAAAGGAAACCAAGTGTTCATGAGGGGCTTAGTGGATGCAACAATGAGAGATTCCATTCTATTTTCTGTCTCTTGATATATGAACACATATATTCTAGTTATATAAGGAAGCTCACTATTGATAAATAGTTGGGGGTGTTTTAATCTCAATTTTAAAAAAATAATTGAGGCATAAAATCTCAATTTTGAGAAAAAAAATCTAAAACCATAGCTGTATCTTCAATAAGACATTTCTCATTTCAATAAGGTTATCTTCTGCATATTTTGTACATAATAAAAATAGTAGTTTTTCACTGATGGATTGTGTGGGTACCGTTATGTTGAATAACATATGCTATTGTTGGCAGAAAAAAGAGGTTATGGTAGCTCATCTGTAAGACAGCCACAAATAATTTCTTCCCTTCTGGTATGTGGATACTGTTTTGCAATTAAGAGAAGGGGTTTATTCTTTTCTTCCACTTTGTGTCCATAGGAACTTGGCTCTCCAGGAGAATCAGCTAAAGTTATATCTTGCATGCCTGAGACTTGTTCATAATAAGCCTCTTGGCTTCTGCTTAGAATTCATGGAGTGTATGCTTTTGGAACACTGGAACAATTAATTGATCTAGGAAATCAACCACCTTTAAGAAGATTGAAAACCCTAAAACTGCTGAACTGTGAAAAGCCCAAAGCATGTAGAAAGGATCTAGAGAATAGATGCCTGTCTTCATACGGGATCTTTTCTCTCAATCGTTTTACATGGAGAAAAAGAGATTGAAAGAGAGGGAAGGGGATGGGGGAGAGAGAGATGGAGGGAGAGAGGGAGAGAGACATTAAGGAACACCAAGGAAACAGATACGTGAATAAAGAAGTCAGCTTTGTAGTGGACACTCCAGTCAAGCCCATCCAAGCAGACACCACATGACTTAGAAATGAACCGCCCAGTTTGGGAGATTTTGTACAGATAATTCAAATATCCAATTCAAATATAGTATAGTATATCCAAATATAGTATCTCTTTCCATGAGAAGGTATTACTGACCCTTTACCAAAGAAAAGGTTCAGTATAATCAATTTGATACCAAAGAGTTGATTTGTCCACTCTGGTTTATGGTACCACATCAGGTGATCAGGTTGTTCCTGCCATTCACGACTTGAGCACTGAGAAGAACTTGTAACTTGATTGGCCCTGATATGGACAATCGCTATTGTTTACTCAATTCAGTCTCCATTGTCAACATTGTACCTACTTTTGTGAATAGGCTTATCAAAACAAGCTGGAAGCCGAGGGTTACTGACATCGTCTTTTCAGTGATCTAGTTCCACAGCAAGGCTCTATGGAGAGAATTCATGTGGGTAAAAATACTCTTACAAATCAAGACTGTTTTGAGTAGTTATCCCTCAAAAAATTCAATATCTTTCTCACCAGCCTTCCAGTCTTATTTCTTTCAAGTTCTTGTTCGAAGGCTTTAGTTATTTGTGATGCATTAGTACAGATGTTTATCTTAATCTCTTTTTTAAGAATTATGAATCAGATAATTTATAGATTTTATCTTTTCTCTATTAGCGTTTCAGTTAAAGGACCTATTTACACAAAAATATACATGAGAATTTATCACAGTTTTTTTCTCCATCTCTTTATTCCACACAAAGTAGCAATAATATATTCTTCACAAATTTATTCCCTTTAGGTTTACGATCACCTTTGCATTACGTTGAACCATAGACACACTATTTTTCCCACAACTTTCAGAATGCCATTAAGAATAATCTGTAAACCAGATTATAGTATTTGAAATTTTATTTTTAAATAGTTTATATTAAAATTTTTAATTTAAAAAATTGGTAAACTAGTTCTAAGTAATTGACTTGAAATCACATGGGGGAGAGTAAGGATGCTGCTTATATGACTGAATATGCATCAACCAGATGTTAGAATGCAGGTAGAGGTACAAAGCATATTAGATAGATTATATAGCACCCTAGCAGATCAGATGCCATATCCCCTAATGTTCCGTGGTTATTCACTCAGTCTTTAAGCTCTATAACTAGGACAAGAACTGGTTCTTTTTTTTTGTTTTTTGGGTTTTTTTTGGATTTTTTTTTTTTTTTTTTTGAGATGGAGTCTTGCTCTGTTGCCCAGGCTGAAGTGCAGTGGTGCTATTTCTGCTCACTGCAAGCTCTGCCTCCCAGGTTCATGCCATTCTCTTGCCTCAGCCTCCCGAGTAGCTAGGACTACAGGCGCCCAGAACTGTTTCTTTTTTAAAGCTATTTTCTAGATGCTTGACTCCAAAACCCAGGGACCTTCACTGTAATTATATTATCACGGATTTTTATGGCCTCTACAACATCCTTTTCTATTACAGACATTTTGATATTCTGAGCCATAAGTACTGCATGGCAATGATGCTTTCAGTATTGCCCAAACCAGCTGGAAAACCTTGTCTTGCTCTAAAACCTACTCAAAGCAGCCAATCTTTTAGGCCCTTTAGGGGATAATGAGAGCATCAGAAATGTTTTGCCTTCAAGAATCCAAGGAAAGTCACCTCCTATGTCCCAACTTTGTAATGACAAAAGATTCAAGGTGTAGAACTGTTCTTCACTTTAGAGGGGATATCTAGCATCTCTTAAGCAAAGAAACAACTAAATTCATCAAGGTGGCAGATCATAAGTTTTGTAGCAGACCTTTAGCACGCATATATCTTGTAAAAGAAATTAAGAACTGATATACAGATCCAAATAACATTATTTAATCTCAATACCTCAATAATGAATTGTTGTAATGTCTTATGTAATTTTGATATGAGAAAGGCACCTTGAACTTATAATAGCATAGAGCCAAATGAACTTTGACGCAAAGTGGAAAATGTGTATTGCTATCTATTCCAGATAAAAGCCAGCATGTCATGATACTCTTATAATATTCTCTATTTCTTGCACTGAATGTGACAGTATTTTCCATCCTAAAAACTGCATACTGATTGCCAAGGACTGTTTAATTTGTTCAAGCAAATAAATTCACCTCACAAATAATAATTGCATTTGCAGATGATTAATATTAAAATAATTCACTGTCATTCTCAAATAATCTATCCCTAGACAGTGGAAATGTGGATCTTAGAAGAGTCAATATCCTTGAGCCTTACAATCCTTCAATGTGACACTAATTCTTGTAATTCCCTGGAAGTTAGAACATTGGAATTGATTTGCTATCTGTTATTTTGGTAGTTAGTGGGCGTTCCAAATTTTTCGTCTTGACTTTTTCTACCACCATAACCATTATCTCTGTGTCAGGATGACATTGTAGATGTTCTTCCAGTTGGTAAAAATATTCATTATAACAATAAACACAAGGTATGGAGAAATAAATAGACCATGGGTGATAAATATGATCTAGTCTACCTTGTTTTGATCAAAACTCCACTTATCACCTCATTCCATAATGCTCACTCTGATCCATGGACAATATGTAAATTCTGGAATATCAAGGAGCTGGTATTATTTTAGAATCAGTGTCCAAAGATCTGAATGTAATTGAATATAATGTAATATATAACTCTGAAAGAGTTAAGAAAAGCAGTATTACCTATGGATGGTCAGAGAATTTCTATTCTTCCATCTGCTCTATGTGACTGAGATAAGAGTCCCACCTGTGGATAATTTTATTGTCCATATTATACTTTATGTGGAAATACAATGAAATGATTCCATTATTATCTAAAATTTTTCCACATAGTAATCCAAGTAAATATGTCTACCTTATGTAGGGAGTACACTTTTATAGTTTGCAGTGAGTAGGTTTTCAAAAATTTAGTATTAAAATATGATTCTGGTTAGATGAGTTATTCACTGCTACGAAACCTAAATTTAAGAAGCATACTGGTCAATAGAGATGAGCATAACCTTTCTCCAGAAAGCAGATAAATTAGACAAAGGAAAATATTTTTATTTTATTTAAAAATAATCATGTTGTATTTTTAGTGACTACAAAATTCAGAAACAAGCTTGATAAATCCAGACGAGACCAAAACTTGTTACTAAAATGGCTCAAGAGAATTTATTCAAAAGTATTTTTGCCTACTAAATATATTTTATGGTATTACTACTATTATTTTAAATAATTTTGCGACTCAGACACATTTTCTCTAGTAGAACACAAGTATAAATATATTGAGGATTCTCTAGAGTAATTGCAATTAGTGCTTGATAGGGGTTTAATTAACAACAAAGAAAACATATATTAATGACACAGGCGGTTTTTGATTAATAGCTTATCTAAATTAATTACAAACATTATGTTAGCATTAACTGTATATTGTTTAAAAACATGACTAGAATTTATAAATGGATAGAAATTATTGTTTCATTTTATTTACTTACTTTAGTCCTAAAAATGAAAATACCTTTTGTGAGTTCAAATATCTAAGGCTAAAATATATTAACATTAACAGTATTTACTTTGATTGCTTATTTTTACTTTATTTATCATCTGTAATATTATATTTGTTAAATAGCCATATTATCAAAGACACCTTTCTGATATAAAACATTAAGTTACATTTGGTCACTCAAACATACAATGAGTGATTGGCAGAAGAGATATCTATTTCTAAAGGTAGACAAAGACTTAAGAGTCCCGAAATTTCTCAGGTTATTAAATAAAAATGGTAACTACTGCATAAAGTTCCTGAGAAAGTCTTCTTTCTCTTACTCTTTTAATCAACAAATATTAATATGCTTCTACTTTACTAGTCTTTGTGATAGGTACTGGGGATGTATAGTGAATAAAGTATATTTAGTTGCTGCTCAGATGAAGTTGGTATGGTTTGGCTATGTCCCCACCCAAATCTAATCTTGAATTGTAGCTCTCACAAATCCCACGTGTTGTGGGAGGGAGTTGGTGAGAGGTAATTGAATCATAGGAGCAGGTTTTTCCCATGCTATTCTCGTGATAGTGAATATGTCTCATGAGATCTGAAGGTTTTATAAAGGGGAATTTCCCTGCACAATTTCTCTTCTCTTATGTGCCACCATGTGAGACATACCTTTCACCTCCTATCATGATCGTGAGGCCCACCTGCTACATAGAACTGAGTCCATTAGACCTCCAGACCCCAGAAAGGTAGGTCCACTGACAGCTAGCACTATGCATCTGGAAAAGCCACAGACACTCAATACCAGTTCATGAAAGCAGCCAGGAGGGAAGCTGTACCCTGCAAAGCCACAGGTTTGGCGCTGCCTACGACCATGGGAACCCACCCTCTTGCATCAGTGTGACCTTGACATGAGATATGGAGTCAAAGGAGATCATTTTGGAGCTTTAAGATTTAACTGACCTGCTGGATTCCAGACTTACAAGGGGCCTGCAAACCCTTTGTTTTGGCCAGTTTCTCCCATTTGGAATGGCTGTATTTACCCAATGCCTGTACCCCCATTGCATCTAGGAAACAACTAACTTGCTTTTGATTTTACAGGCTTATAGGTGGAAGAGAATTGCCTTGTTTCACATGAGACTTTGAACTGTGGACTTTTCAGTTAATGATGAAATGAGTTAAGACTTGGGGGGACTGTTTGGAAGGCATAACTGGTTGACATGAAATTTGGGAGGGGACGGGGGTGGAATGATATGGTTTGGTGGTGTCCCCATTCAAATCTCATTGTGAATTGTAGCTTCCACAATTCCCACAGGTTGTGGGAGGGACCCAGTGGGAGGTAATTGAATCATGAGATTGGGTGTTTCCCATGCTATTCTCATGATAGTAAATAAGTTTCACGAGATCTGATGGTTTTATAAATGGGAGTTTCCCTGCACAAGTTCTCTTCTCTTGTCTGCTGCCATGTAAGATGTGCCTTTCCCCTTCCACCATGATTGTGAGCCTCCCCAGGCATATTGAACTAAATCCATTAAAACTCTTTAAATTTTTCATTCTCAGGTATCAATCTATTAGCAATATGAAAACATATTAATACAAACTTTACCTCAAAGCTGCCTATTTGACTTATCTAATTAAATCCTGTTTATTCTTTAATTGCCTTTTTTTTTAACCAAATATTTTTCTCTCCACCAGACAAAATTGATCTCATTGTGTTTGCTAATAACATTTACCTTACTAAAATGTATAAAATATACTTATGTCATATATTTTATGACCATAAATATGACATTGTGTAATCCTCTTGCGCTTTCTGAGAATTGTGGTAATCCACTGTTGTTTTATTCTTAAGCACAATTATATTATATATGTGCATGTTTTTTGTTGCTCCTCTTCCTCCACTTTACTCTGAAATAATTATGTTGTTTTAAATACTTTTCTAAATTTTCCAAGTGGAGAATTTTTTAAATTGTATTTTAAAATGTAAATAATAAAGTGCAATTCCCTGAGTATATGTAGATCAAGGCACAAATTACAGGTTTCTTTCAAAATATGTAGACAGCTAACTGGGTAATAGTCTTCAAAGAAAATGATTCCAATGTGTAACTGAAACTCAGTAAAGAGGATGAGAACAACAAAAGAAATAGAGGAACATTTACTCTGAATCATTCTGGAACTCAGTGAAAGGATTTATCCTGAGAATTAAGGAAGCAGACATTGACAGATGTGACTACACGCAATATTGGCTGAAAAAAAATTGTGTTTTTAAAAGGTAAGTGAAACTCCAGGTAAAGACACACAATATTTTAATGTGTAAGTGGTGAAGGTTGAGATGAAATGATTTTGTAGACTTTACTTACAAAATTCTCAGTTGCTCCAAAAAAAGTTTACACACTTAATGTTCATATGTTTTGAATATGTGAGACAGCTGTTGTTTATCTATTATTGAGTATAGAATTGGGAAGAATGACCTGTCATTTTTCAAATCCTTAAAATAGTTGTTGCTTTTCTCTAATTTCCCTCCTCTCATTCTCTACTAAACCACTGAATCCCTTTGTACTCATCCTACTCCAAGTTTATTGCTCTTGTCAAAATCTGAACTGACTTCTACATACTAAATCCAATGTTCTGTTCATGATCTTCATCTCATTTGCCTTCTCTATTAGTCACGGTTCTCAAGATGGACAAAACTAAAAGGATAGATGCGTATATGAAGGAGAGCTTATTAAGAAGTACTGACTCACAGGATAAAAAGGTGAAGTTCCACAATAGGTCATCTACAAGCTGAGGATTATGAAAGCCAGTCTGAGACTCAAAACCTCAAAAGTAGGGAAGCCAACAGTGTAGCCTTCAGTCTGTGGCCAAAGGCCCAAGAGGCCCTGGCAAACCACTGGTGTAAGTCCAAGAGTCCAAAAGCTGAAGAATTTGGAGTCCAATGTCCGATGGCAGGAAGCATCCAACAAGGGAGAAAGATGATGGTCAAAAGACTCAGCAAGTCTGCTCTTTCCAACTTCTGCCTGCTTTATTCTAGCCATGCTGGCAGCTGATTAGATGGTACCCACTCAGACTAAGGGTGGGTCTGCCTCTCCCAGTTCACTGACTCAAATGTTATTCACCTTTGGCAACACTCTTACAGACACACCCAGAAACAATACTTTGCATCCATCAATCCAATCAAGTTGACACTCAGTATTAACCATCACACCTTTTAAACATTATTTAATATTTTATCACTCTTTCTTAAAAACACTTTCTTGGTCCTGCTTTCAAGAATCCACATGTTCCTCCTTCTCTTCCTTTGTTTCCTAGTACCTGCCCCTTTCTAATTCATTCTCACCTTTTTATCTGCCTCATTCCTTAACACAGGAGTAAGATTCTGATCTCAGACCTTGGACTTCTCTAGCCACATTCACTCACTTCGTAAATTTATCTGACTCTAAAATAAATACCTTAGACTCATAGTTCTCCCTTAAAATTCACCTTGTTTACCCAAATACTATTCAATATGCAGTTGATCCTTGAACAGCACATGTCTGAACTGTGTGTATCCACTTACACATGAATTTTCTTCTCCCTCTGTCACCCCAAGACAGTATGACCAACCCCGATACTTCCTACTCCTCAGCATATTTAACTTGAAGATGCTAAGAATGAAGACCTTCGTGATGATCCATTTTACTTAATAAATTGCAAATATATTTTTCTTTCTTATGATTTTCTGAACATTTTCTTTTCTGCAGCTTAATTTTTTTGAAAGTATACAGTATATAATACACATAACATACAATATATGTATATGTTTGTTATTGGTAAGGCTTCTGGTCAAATGTACGCTATGAGTAGTTAAGTTTTTGGAAAGTCAAAAATGATGCAAATTTTCAACTATTTAGTGAGTCAGTGCCCCAAATCTCACATTGTTAAAAAGGTCAACTTTATCTTGGTTACTTCAAAATTAAGATGTCCAAATCTGAATTTCCAATCAGGCAGCTCAACCTGTTCCACCCCCGCTTTTCTCCACCTTAGACTGTGGTAGCTCCACCATTTCAGTTTGTGATTAAGCATCTTTAAATTGTCTTTGGTCTTCTCTTTCCATCACACTTTAAATCCAATATATCAACACATTTTCCTGGCTCTTCCTGGAAGAAGAAGGATGAATCTACCTCCCACTTCCACCACTGTTTTCATTCTAGAAAGGGCTATTATCTTTAACTTAACTAGTTATATTGATCTGCTAACTAGTCTACCTACTAAATTCTTTTCTTGTTACAGTCAATTCTTAGCATAGTTGCCAGAGTTATCATTTATAAATGCATGTTCATCCTTGTCATCTTCTCATGATTCCTCATTTAACTTAGAGTAAAATAAAAGTCTATAAAATAGTCTATAAAAGCTGTACTATGTAGGGTTAATTTCTCTCTGCGACCTTATTGTATACTCCTCTCTTCCTTGATTATCCATTTCTGTTTATGTTGGCTTCACTAGTTTTCCAGTGCTCCAGGGTTCCCCACAGCGCTCGGTCTTTTTACTGGCTGTTGACTCTTCCAAATACCCGTGACTCATTGCTTCATTTCCTTCTATTTTTGCTCATCTTTCAGCTAATCAGCATAGTTTCATCTGACTACTTTTATAATCACAAGACTCTTGGTATAATCCTCCCCACTTACTCTATTACAGTTTTTTCCCATAGCACATTTATCTTTTAAATATACTGCCTAATGTAATTATTTATTTTCTGTCTCCTCTCACACTACAACACTTACGAAATATAGCACATTTACTTGCTTTATTCCCTGTTCTAACATAATCTAACATAACATATTCCCTTGCATCTAACAGAATCCTTACTAATTGTTGAAAAATTCAGCTGGATGGAGGCCTTGAAATTAAAGATAACTTCCTGGATTAAAAACAGTATCAGGGTAGGTACCACATTTGTCTTGCTCCTGGATACATCGTCTATGCCTAACACAGTGCCAAGAACATAAGAGAACTTTGGTAAATTTATGTTTATTTAACAAATTACCTCCATAAAAAGTCGATTTACCAAGTATATTGAATTAGAGTATATCCATTTACATTTGGTAGCACAAATATTTTGCTCAGATATTTGAATTTTACCTAATTAAAATTATATAAATATGTACTTATGAAATGAGAATATATCCTACTTATAGTTAAAAGATTTAAAAGAGGCAAAAATGTTATATGTGCATTATATATGTATATAGATAGATAAAAAATAAATATAGATAAAAAAATAAATATATTACATATATGTATATAGATGTATATGTGTGTATGTGTGTATATGCATAATACACACATATTTTAGTTTGGCAAATTACATCATGTTAAAAATAGTCAAGAAAGAAAATATTATATAAATGATAGGGATTTTACATATACAAACAACTAAAGACAGAATGTAATTTTAATCTAATTAATATCATGTATTTGTGATCACTGAAGATTAAATTCGATATATTTAATTTTTTTTTTTTTTTAAATGAGTTTTCACTGTGTTGTCCAGGTTGGTCTTGAACTCCTCTACTCAAGCAATTTTCCTGCCTCAGCCTCCCTAGTAGTTCAGATTATGGGCTAGAGCCAATCACAAAGAATCCACATAAAGTAAGATAAAATGTGAAAAAAGTAGATCACTATTGAAAATAATGAAATCTTTATGATAATAAATTATAGTCTAAATTCTAATACAAATGTTTGCTTGTGTAGCATCTAAGATTTCTGAACTAGTAATTAAACTCTATAATTAAATCACACAACAAGAGGATGGAAATGCAATTCAATTAACAAGGTTCTTCTTTTCTGATACATTTGATTCTTTCTCCTTGGCCTATTTCTTTGATATCGTGTTCTGATTTATGAATGCCACATTAGCTGATAAAAATCTACTAGAAGCTGAAGAGAGTGAGAAGTACCTGTTACACTGGTGAATTGCTCTAAATATAACCTGACAATGAATGATGGACTTTGAAAATATATCCATATGCTTCTATCTTGGCCAATGTAGCATCACGTAATATAGAGATTTGGGAATTCAACTGCAGTTTTTAAAATTAAAGTACTTAAAAGTGAGACATTATACTTTTCCAGTGTTAAAGACACGATTATTCAATTAGTTTATTTTTATTCTTAAAGCATATGCTGAGCATTTCAGAGCTATAGCTTTAGTGAAATTATAATTAAAGTTCATCAATTCTAGAGATATCTATAATCCAAGAGCAGAGTCAGATATGTACACACCAAATTAGGGAAGATACAAGGTATTGAGTTCAAAGATGAAGTATAAAAGGAAGGGCGGGCATGGTGTTTCACTCTTGTAATGCCAGCACTTCAGGAGGCCGAAGCTGGTGGATCACTTGAGGTCAGGAGTTTGAAACCAGCCTGGCCAACATGGCAAAGCCCCACCTCTACTAAAAATACAAAATTAGCCAGTAATAAGTGGCAAACGCCTGTAATCTTGCTTACTGGGGAGGCTGAGGTAGGAGAATGCTTGAAGACGGGAGGTAGAGGTTGCAGTCAGCCAAGATCATGTGACAGCACTCCAGTCTGGGTGACAGAGCGAGATTCCATCTCCAAAACAAACAAACAACAACAAAAAAAGTATAAAAGGACATGATGGAAATGAAAGAGAGGTAAAGATTATATTGTAACAGAATAAACGATCTAACAATAAATAATTTATTTGCCCAAGCAAAAGTTTTTTAAAAAAATTAAAATTAGCATAAGTTTAACAAGGTACTGTTAAATACCTAGTGTTAGGTATTTGCCTAAACGGATTCCATCATTGTTGCTGGTATCTGAGCCTACTCTGACGAGGGAAATTGAAGAAGAAAGGTAGTATTTGTAAATGTTCTTCTTTACCAATGTCGAAAGTGGGTTGTCCAAGCTCTGAGGGGAGAGTCCTTGGAAATGAAGTTGGCTGTCCTTAGGTCTCCCCAGATAGTCAAAGTAGCCTAAAAGCTGGAATTTAAGAAAATAATTGCATTGACTTTTGTCATTTAAAATGAATGAAGCCTTAAGTACTGAGTCTTCAGAACTTCTAAAATACAGTCATGGGGGTTCCCTGATGGCTCAAATGTTAACATTTTTGATAATGGATAATGGGCAAAACTGGGAGGTTATTAGAAAATAGGACAGATAGAGTAACAGAAGAGGTACTCAAGAGACTAAAGACAATGTCTAATATTCAATGAATAAAGAATATTTCAATGTTTTAACAATAAAAACACAAAGGTTCATGCCATCGACTGAATATCCGTACTTAAGAGTTTCATACCACGAAAGGAAGAATGTCACAGAAGCCAACTCGTCAGTCTTTATTTAAAATATATTAAATCCGAATGGGATCTATCAGAGAACACGACATACCTATGAAGGTTTCTTTGTAACGCCTTTGTAAATTTTCATTGGAAAACTTGAAGTTTTTTTTCTACACCAAACTCAAAATCTAGTTCTAATCTACATACTAACATTAATCTTCATCACACAGACACGCAGATGTAAAATATAACGAAAATTGCTATTTTGGCAAATAAAGTCCACATATTAATAACAGATAAAGCTATGTTGTTTTTCTACTATGTTGAAAGCTGGCCTGTTTCTTCTACCTAAATTTCAGAGATGTTCAATTTCAGATAAACTTAGCTTGTTTACAAGTTACTCAATAAACAACCTCCAGAATAGCTATTGTGTGACATTCAATTCTAGAATATTAACATGTTTTGAGAAAAATGAAGCATTAAATAGACCATCATAATAGATTCAATATGAAATGTCAGTGTACACTTTAGAAATATACCTATTATTTTATTCACATATTTTTTTTATTTTTGGAGATAGCTAAAAATGAAACACCCATTGACAATGGTGCTTTTTAATGTATCCCCCAGTAAACATTATTAACTAGAATGCTTAGAAATGCATCTTCTCATTTTTGTATGTAGATAAAGCAGTGTGAATTTTAATTATATTCTTTTATGTCATTATAAATTAGTCCGGTTGAAGAATGTTATGCACTGTAGTGTCATACCATGTTGGAAATACTGACTGCAGAATAAATAGTTATGTCTTTTCTCCCTTTCCTCAGACCATGTCTTCAATGTAGATTTTCTGCTCCTGTCAATATAGTGAGAATAATAAAAATCAATTATTTATGTGACATAGTTGGTGCAGTGCACATAATTTAGTCTCAGAAATGTCCTTCAAAATATTGTTTACATTAATCATTTGGAAGATTGTAAGTTTGTTATAGCACCAGCTTCTATATGCCAAACCATGAGGTTTCTGATTAAGTACATTTAGTTATGTAGGTTTAAAGAACAAACTACATTTTGAAAACACTGGTTTCCTGTTATTTAAAGACACACACACAAACATGAAAACACAAGAAAAATGAGTTATGAGTAAATAAATTTTCTTCTTACTTAAAATTGTTTATCCAGACTTCTAATCAGTGAGAATATAGCCTACCCAAATAAACAGTATTTCATCCTTTTAAACTTTTGAAGGAAAATCTCACTTATCTTTTGCCTTTGTAGTTCAGTTCAACAAATAAACCTTAAATGTTGTCTGTGCACTAAGCACTGGTGATACACAAATTGGGGTTACTTCCAACTTGTGAAAACTTCAGCTGGTAGTAAATGTGGCAACTAATATTTTATATTTGAATATCTCTGTAAGTTAATTTCAATGCTTTCCATTCAATGTTGATAATAAACAAAAGAAAAATGTATAGCAAAAGAGGACGTATATATACACAAATGTATGTGTGTGTGTAAAAACACACACACGAGCAGTGTCTTTGAAATATCCTATTTTTAAATAACAGAAGAAAAAATGCATAATAAAGTTCATCTGATGAAATAAGAAAATATCCTGACTATAAATATCGATTATACTTTAAAAATTGTTTACCTACGAAAAATTTAAGCACTTGAAACATTTGAAATGCTATATGAGATAGCTATAGACTCACTGCTTAAATTTAACAAGAGCTAACTTTTTTGACAAAATTAAAAAATGAATGAATTTACGTGATTGATGAGGAAATAAAAGGCACTAGGATATAACTCCGATGATTCACACCTTTGTTCAGCGCCCTCATCTTGAGTGAAGGTGGACACCGTGACTTTCTTGCAACCAATAGAACATAACAAAGCCGACAGGCTGTCACTGTCATGAGTAGTCTGCATGGCATAATATTCTGTCATAGCTGACTATTTTGAAAGACTCTGATGTTGACCTTAAAGAAACAAGCTGCTATGACCATTCTGTCTCTTTAGGGGTACAATAAGAAATTAATTTAGAAATCAGTGTGCCATCCTTTCAAGTGTTTTTTGTTTTATTTTTCACATGATGAAAAATATATTGATATATTTAGTGTCATAATATCATAAAAAGTAAAAGATGTAACTATGGTATAATAGTTTCTTTTTCAATACTTTATTAATTATTTCAAATCATATAATTGTGGTCCAATGGATACGCATTAAAATCAAGGTCAAAGAGGAAATGAAAGTATTGGCCACAAAAGCAACAGAATGATTGTGCCAAGCACGTGATGTTTCCCTTATTCGAAATACTATTCCCTTAATCTAAATGACATACTTATGCTGTATCTAATCTTACAAATCACATATCTCTTCTTTGGTTAAGATTTTCACAAATCTCCCCTTCTAGAGTAAATGTGGCTCCACTTGCTTAGTAACTCTCTTATTCTCTTATCATGATGCACTTGCCGCTATTTTAGATTATCAATCAGTTGGCTCATTGATTATTAGTTCTTACAGATTTCTACAAAAACTTAAGCTGCATGAGAATAAGCACTTTAAATGTTTCATCACCGCTTTCCTAGAAATATTCCCTCAGACTTGGTAGTTCTTCAAGAAATATTTATTGAATAAATAAAAACTGCAAAAAGAAAGGTTGCAAAATTTCACTTAATGCTTGAAATAGCTGTCTTACAATGATGGTGAAAACACACAAGAATCTCCACAAAGTAAAATATTATTTAAGCAGTTTAAGGAAGGAAGTCTATTGGAGGTAGGATATAATTTTGACATAAAAATTAGAAAATCTAAGGTTTTTCAACATGCTTTCTAAACATGAAAGAAAATTTAAAGATCAAAATTATTTTCTATTCTCCAAAATCTTCAGTTTCATGATTTAGAATGCTCTCTAGACCTTTTAAAATTAACTCTTTGTCATATTTTCATCATTTGCAAATATACCATTACATATATATACACACACTATATATAATCTATATGGAATTGTATGTATGTATGTATATATAATGTAATACTACTCTACTACTGTATTTGATATATTTTCACTATCTTATACTGCAATATATACATGTTATATTAGCTGTATTTGTCACTATTAGATATCACTATAAGTATTATCCTCATTAATTTTATTAAAAGAAAAAAAAATGCCTCATGATTGAGAGTGAGATTTCATCATTATCATGAATACTATGGCCAATGGAAACAATCATTTAAAGAGTCATCATACTAATATAAACTATCTTAAAATGACTAAATACTTGGTTTTATTGATTTTTTCCTCAAAAAATGAAGTAAAATTTCTATAATCAGTTATTTTACTTTTTCTTACATACAAACTTCCAATTACATATTTTAGTTTTCTTGAATACTTTCATATGTGGAATTGTCTCTTCAGAGTCAATAATGTATGTCTATAATTAAAAATGTATTGTGATATATGAAGGCAGCAAAAGGTATTGTCTGAGAATAAATATTTTGTTAGTTTTTTACCATATTTACATACTTAGCAAGGGAAGCATAATTCTATTTCATTCCATTCAATCTGTAATAATTTGGCCTACTATGGATTCTATAATGGTCAAGAAATCAAGAAGAAGCAATATTGTAATCTAATATATGGATGAAAAACATAATACATTTTATAACATATTTTAATTTTATGTAGTTGAATGTTTATATTTGCTGATTATGTAATTGATGACCAGCAGACATCTTACATTCATTTATTTTAAAGAATCATATAACCAAAAGTTGATAATTGTACCTCCTACTTTGCTGTTTAATCATTAAGCATTATCAAGATACTAGGTATTATATATGACTAACACATTATTATAATAAATTGAGGATGTAAAGGACGGATACAGTTTTAATTTATAATTATTTATAATAACATGTTTTTACAGTTTTATAATTAGATAAGAAAAATCTTTTTGCAATGTTTGCAGTAAAACTACTTAATATCTCCATTCTGTATTAAGTATTTGTATTGTTCCACCTCCAAATCACTGAAGTGAATTTTTTAATTAGATTTGGCAATTAAAATATAGGGGGAAATTATTTATATGAATAATTGACTTATTTATTTTGTTTAATGAAGACATATCTCACTAGCTCCCAATGCATACGAACATTTACAAATGAGTTGCGTGATTTTAGTTGTGACTTTTATGAGCTTGGTTCCTGTCTGTGCCATATTAAAAACATTTTTCTCAATCATCAAAATTATAAAGAAATGATGACTGACAGATTAAATTTTTCTAATTATTACCAAATGAGAGTGGAAAACATGTGTATCAGTCTGGGTTATACTAAACTAACATTTTGTGTGTGTGTGTGTGTGTATGTGTGTGTAGAAAGTGAGAGAATTGTGAGGGTTTTTTTTCAAGAAATTATTTGATACAATTGTTGGGGTCCATTTTGGCAAGTCTGTGGGGTGGGCCAGCCACAGGTTGGAAAACTGGAAACTCTGGGTTAGGAGCTAAAGCTGCAGTCAACAGGCATAGTTTCTTCCTCAGGGAAGCCTCAGTTTTTGCTCTTAAGGTCTTTCAACTGATTAGATGAGGCCAACCCAGATTATCAAGGTTAATCTTGTTCACTCAGGGTCACCTAATGATAAATGTTAGACACATCTGCAAAATATTTTCAGAGCAACACCTATATTAGTGTTCAATTGAATAACTGAATACTGTAGTCCAGCCAAAGTAACACATAAAAATAAGCATCACAACATGTGAAAGAAAGAATATATATAATACATATATGTACATATATATATATAAACGTACTTATAGGATAAACAATTGGATACTTATTAGACTGTCTTGATGGAAAATGTCAGTACAATTATAATATTTTACTGTTTGAAAACAAATATAACACTATTTTGATTATTTTCTATAAGTATATTTTACATTTTGTCACTAATAATGGAAATGGACTTTTTCAACTGCAATTCAGTTACACGTATTGGTAAACACAAATGATGTATTTGTAAACACAAATGATGTATTTGAACTCTAATATTTGAATTATCTTTTCCACAATAGGCACTTCTGTTTCTAATAAAATAAAGAAGGTGAAAGACTTTGATATTTTCTCGTGTGTTTGTGAAGAACAACGAAACAACATGGCATAAAAGAACTGCTCATAACTATGTAACATTTGTGAAATATATTGTTATTAACCAAAGAATGATAAAAAAGTAGTGTTTATCTTTGATTGCGATAATAAAACATTATTAATTTTGTTATAGGTGAACTCTATATAAACCACAAAAACAGATAGATGAAAGGTTCTTTTTAAACATTTTTTACAAAATTTGTCCTTCGAAATATTCCTGTGAACACAATTAAATCACTAAAATTATCCACCAAAAAGCAATGGGGAATTTTACTACTTTGTGCAGAAGAATAATTTACAAAACAAATGTTTGAAAGTAACATCAATTTTCACTTTCAATTATTCAATAAATTGTTGAAATTATTTATAGGTTATTGATTGTTCATTTTCCACCAAACATTCAGTTATCAGAAAGCATATCAAATAGAGAAAAACATTTACACCTCCAACAGAAACCAACAAATGAAACACAAGAGCAAAAACATGAAGAATTATGGAAAAAAATAAAAAATAACTGTTATTTTGAAACTGATGACATACAAATCATATTGGGTAAGGAAAGAGTTTTAAAAGAACTTTTTTTTTTTGGCATTTATGGATCATATATGACATATACTTCTGATAACAAAATATCTTCAAATTGCAAAGTAAGTTGAGGTTGCCTATGCAAAAACAAAACAATAAAAAACAAATAAGAAAAAGTACCTCTATTATGTTAGAGCATATTAAGCTTTTTCAGTGATATTTATAATTGATAACTTTATGATGTGGAGATTTCTAGATAGTTGAAATTTTTTTTCAAATGAAATGCTATTATATTTTACTGTTCTAGTATTACAGATAAATAATTTATTTCTATCAAATTAGCAGAATAAAGAGTATTTTGGCCACAAAATGACACTGTAGATATTTTTGTTTTAAGCTGAGTAAAAATAATGTGACCTATGAATCTTGCCTAATTATTGGAGAAAGTAAACAGCAGATTAATTATTTTGTTTTCTCTGGGAAATCTAAAACTAAACAAAATTCATGCAAAAGTAAAAAAAGTATCTTCAACTTCCACTTACCCCAAAATTTATCTTAAAATTAATTTTTACCCATTTTAATATATTTATTACTTTCTTATAAAAAATACATTTTTTGCATTAGTATAATTTAAAACTTTAGAATATTTAATAATGCTAAAAAATACAATCTTGAATAGCTGTCAAGCTTGAAAATTAAAAATAAACAATTTGAGGCAAATTATTATTAAATTACCATTAATATAAGAAATACATTATTTTTATGTGGCAAAATGCAAAATTTTATAATACAATATATTTTGATATTGTTCTGTGCATTTTATTATGATGTTAAATTGCCATATGTTAAAATATGTATAAGTTTTCAGGTTGAATTACATAACTATTTGGTAATCATTGGTTTGTAGCTACCTGGAAGTGTTGAGATAGATGAGGGGTCCCTAAGCCCTGGGCCACATGGGTACTGGTCAATGTCCTGTTAGGAACTGGGTGTCACTGCAGGAGGTGAGTGGTGGATAAGAGAGCATTACCTCCTGAGCTCTGCCTCCTGTCAGATCAGCAGCAGCATTAGATTCTCACAGAAGCACCAACAACCCTATTGTGAACTGCGCATATGAGTGAGCTAGGTTGCACACTCCTTATGAGATCTAACTAATGGTTGATGATCCTAGGTGGAATAGTTTCAAATTGTCTTCCCCAAAACTGGTCCCTGGTGCCAAAAAGGTTGAGAACTGCTGAGGTAGACAAGGCCAAGAATCAGTGGATTATATAAATATAAGAAGTGAGAGTTTGGAGAGGTAGTAACAGTACAACAGACCCACAGTTTTCTGATTCTAGGGCCCTGTCTCTCTCTCACTATATTATCCTATTAGAAACTGAACACTTTCTGGACTTGAGTGCTTTAAAAAGGAAAAAAGTGTATTTATATCCAAATAATTTTTTCCAATGACCATGACAAAATACTCATAAAACCAGACTACAGTTTATGCCCAAATAAAATGATAGAAGTTTTACAGTTCTTTGTGTACATTTTTGTACTTTTGCCTAGTCAGGAGATAGTTTTGTTCTCTTTTGGTTTTGAGATTATAATATAAAATTTAAATAAGTTAAGTGATCACCTACCAGACAGGAATTGAAGTTTGTGATGCTTTTCTGAGAAGTTTTTTCATGAAGATATTCTCTTCTATCTCCAGCATGATGGGAATAAATACACAATCCCTTTAATTTTATTACTTCAGATTATATTTAAGTTACAAATGGATAGCTTGTAAACTTTCATTTCAAGTACTATTTATTGGAACACTTTTATTCCTTAAGATAATGCCTTAGTTTATTATTTAACCTGAAAGATCAGACCTTTCTTTTCTATTACTTTTCTTGAACTCAGGTTTGTTGATTTCCTTTTAATTTTATTTTAAAGGAAGTTTTGTTTTGGCATTATGAAAAACTTAATGCAGCTTTATAGTCTTTTAATTAATCCAAAAAAAAAACAGTAATGTGGAACGAATAATATTCATTGAAGGTGACTGAGATGAAATTTTAAGGAAATAAAAAATGTATACATTACTATATGACACCTTTCCTTCCCCCAGTGAAAACTACACAATGTAACCATAAATTACAGTCCTTTCACTTCTTCATTGCATGAGTAAAAGGGTGTGAGAATGCTCATTCAGTTGGGAAATCAGATTGACTTAATAATACCATAGCGAAATAGTAGAAAATGCTACATACTTACTGTTTTGAAAATATATTTAAATTTATGTATGCATTTCCAGAAATATTCATCTCATGTCTCTACACATATCATAAAAGCAATTTATTCCAATATACATCATTTTACTGTCATTCTGATATTCTCAGGAAATATTCAAATTAGTTTATGTTCTAATATGGAAAACTGAGGCATCATGAAATTATCACATACGTTTAATTTTGTTACTCATATTTATTTTCATGACCTTTTTTTAATGTGTGGGAAAATAAGCACCTTTCTGACATCCTACCTTTCCTGTACTGTTTAAATGTGCAGTATTATACATTTTATATAAATATAAAAATGTACTGTTTTACTTATGCAGACATTTATTTGAGAAAAGTCTAGGTGTCATTTGCCCATGTACTTTAAGGTGTTAAGTACCTAAGATGTAAAATCACCTAAAGTTTAAGCAGTTAGTGTTAACATGTTTGAAAATAAACTCTTGATCTTTTCCTTTAAAACTGATCCTACACACTATTTACCTTGTCAACCAACAGCTGTTCTATCATCTTAGAATTTCAAGAAAAACAATGTATATATAAATCATCCTTGACTCTTTTCCTCTCACATTTCACATTATTAGTCAGTAAACTATATTGACTTTACCTTGGAAATACAGTCATTCCTTGGTCTCTACAGGGGCTTGGTTTCAGAAACCCTATGGATACTTAAATTCACGGGTGCCCAAGTCCATTATATAAATAGTACAGTATACGCAAACCACTTATGTACAATCTCCTGTATATGTTAAGTAATCTCTGGATTACTTACAATAATTCATATAAAAACTAAAAATAGAACTACCATATCATCCAGGAACCCCAGTACTGGGTATTTATCTAAAATAACAAAATAAGAAAATATAATTGATAAACTCTATTGTTTAGAAAATAATGACAAGAAAAAAGAAGTCTTTACTTGTTCAGTACATATACAACCATCATAAGCTCAAAAATATAGTACATTCCAGAAAAAAAAACACAACATATTCTGGATTAAAAAATTTTGATCTTCAGTTAGTCAGATTAGTGGATGTGGAAGCTGTGAATATAAAGGACAAATTGTATATCCAGAATCCAGTCTCTTCCCATCAATCAATATTATCACATATTTTCATCACTACCACTTTGTCAGCATGCTAAAGATCCTAAGCTGAGCAAAACCTTACAGATAGAGCAGGATATAAAAGTAAAGTGTAATTTTTAAGACTATTCAGACAATGAAGAGCTGACTCAGTTGTTAAATTTATCATGATTTTTATTGTTATAGTTTAAGATAATAGATGAAACTCATAATATCTCTTTTTCACATTTGTATAAGCACTTGACTGATTTGCATTTGATATGTGCTCAGTGCGTGTTACTAGATTTTTTAGCTCAATTTCTTGATAAATATCTATAAAATATTTAAATGTACACTAATATTGGCACTAGGATGCTTACACATAATGTTTCTTCTGATTCACACAAAAATTATCTAAGAATTGCCAGCGCTCTATTCCCCTGATTGCATGTAAAGATACTGAGAAAGCTAAAGAGAACTTGTGACGTTGGTATCACTTATTATTGATATTATTTGGATATCTTAAAAACAGTAGCTAGTACCCTACCTTTTTTACATGTACACAAAATCCTCTACATGAAGGTTTAACATACATTTTCTGGTAAGCAGAGGGATAGTAAATATTTTTACTTTGCTGAGTATGCAGTATCTACTACGACTAGATAATTCTGGAATTTTATAGCGAAAACAATCATAAGAAAGAAATGAATGAGCTGTGTGTTCCAAAATCTTTATTTCTAAACACACATGGGCCAGGCCCAGTGTCTCATGCCTGTAATCCCAGCATTTTGAGAGGCCAAGGTGGGCGGATCACCTGAGGAGGTGGGTTAGAGAAGAGCCTGGCAAATATGGTAAAACCCAATCTCTAATAAAAATACAACAACAACAACAACAAACAAACAAACAACAACAACAACAACAAAACTACCCAGGCATTGTGGCGGGTGTCTGTGATCCAAGCTGCCTGTGAGACTGAAGTGGGAGAATCACTTGAATCCGGGAGGTGGAGGTTGCAGTGGGCTGAGATTGTGCCACTGCACTCCAGCCTGGGCGCGATAGAGAGAGACTCCATCTTTTTTTGTTTGTTTGTTTGTTTGTTTTTTAAGAAGAAAAGAAAACAAAAAACAGGCTGGGAGCAGCGGGAAACACCTGTAATTCTAGCATTCTGGGAGGCTAAGGAGGGCGGATCACCTGAGGTCAGGTGTTCGACACCAGCCTGGCCAACATGGTGAAATCCCCTCTCTACTAAAAATACAAAAATTAGCTGGATGTGGTGGCGTATGCCTGCAATCCCAGCTACCCTGGAGACTGAGGCAAAAGACTCATTGGAATCTGGGAGGTGGAGACTGCAGTGAGCTGAGACCGGGCCACCGCACTCCAACTTGGGAAATAGAGCAAGACTCTGTCTCATAAATAAATAAATAAACAAATAAAATTAAATGAAAAAGAAACAGCAACAACAAAAAAACCTACGACAGGCTAGATTTGGTCCATAAACCATAGTTTGCTGACTGTTACATATAACAAGGGCTTGGCAATTACAGTTATACAGAAAGTGCCCGGTAAATTTTATTGAATTAATATTTACATTGGTTTAGTAAATTCATATAGTTTTAAAAACTTCAGAAGGTGACATCAACAAGATGGCCTACTGAGGTGGCTGCCACTTATTCCACTCATCACAAAAAAAAAAAACAAAACAAAAATCAGCTACATTTCAACTAGCGTTATCTAAATGAGAGCGATGAAATACAGCAAGAGAGTTGTAGAAACCCTGTAGAGAACAAAACATCCTGCCTCTGTTACCCAATTAGGATCATCTCAAAACCAAGAGGGACTTCTCCCTGTGGAGAAGATGTATGCAGGAGGGCCCCAGTGGCCCCTATTATCATCACAGACACCTGCAGTCTCTGCTACGAGAGAATTCTCCAGTAATCACAGACCCTGAGCTCAGTTTGGGGAGCTGTCAGGAGTTCACATGGCTGCATTACTTCAGAAAGGAACCCACATTGTGTGCCCCAGGTATGTCCCAACCTGCTACTGCACAGCACCATCTTGAAATTGGAGCCACTACAGAATATGTCCTGTACCAGGTGCTAATAGTCACTGCATCTCTCCATCCTTGTGACTCCACTGTCATTGTGTCCTGCTCACACACGTGGTAGCATGCCATTCCCCGGTCTACCTGCTACAGTTCCCTACCCACTGAAAATAAGCAGCCTAAGAGGCGTTTTATCTTCCTCATCCCAGTGGCTGCAGCATTCTAATTCTGGTTACTCAGAGACCAAGCCCAGTGGAACCATTGTGATCCCTGTGCCTGAGTCCACATGGCACCCTTTCCCAAAAGAAACATCGAGCCCTGACCAGTAGGGAAACTGAGCTTAATCCAGTAGAGCAGATGTGTGCCCCATTAATGTGTGACCCAGTCTGGATACTTGACTCCAGGCAAGCCATACCTGAACCAGTGGATGAATGTTGTCCCCTTAGCACCATAACCAATCTGCTATTCCACATCCAGGGAAAAACAACTTTGGCCCAGGAGAGCTGCTGCATTTTTTGTGCCCAATTCTGTATGACACCTTTCTCCCAGGGAAACAAGACCCTGGCTGAGCTGTATCCTCCCATCCTCTGGGTCAAACAACTGCAATGCCCTCTTTCCTGAATGTCGATCACTGCTCTGGAGTCTGAGTTGCTGAGTCACACCACCTTCCTATGTAGTAAAGCCAACATTGCACTGCTACCCATCCCTCAGAGTCCATTTTGGAGTATTTGCTGTCACTGCACCTGGCCTCACAGAGTCTGAGCCACTGTTGTGTTCCACCACTCCAGGTACAAGAGTCACCATTACATTGTACCTACTCTTCTGGTTCCTAAGGTGACACTCTGCCTTGTTGACTCTGGAAGTCAAATTGCAACCATGCCCTGGTCCCCTGAGCACAAACTTCTGAAAAACCCTTTTATCTCTAGAGCCATACCAGTGCTGTGCATGGACCCCCAAGATAAGGGTCATGGATATATCCCTATCCCTTAGACTCAAGTTATTGGGAAGTACCTCAGAGTCACAGTCCTTAGCTTGGTGGGACAACAGCATTTATCTGTGTCTAAGAGAATGAACCTACACCCATGTTACAGGTGCTATAGTAGTTCTACCAGACATTAACCCCAGGACCCAAGATTCACTACCAATGTGAAAATTTTGGCCCTAGAACACAGCACTACTGTAGCTGTCTGTGGCCTGTGTTAGACCCAACACCAAGAGTGATGTCTTCAGTGTAGTTGTCTTCCTACTATATGAAAAAAATGAGAACAGGATGTTTCCTGAAGCTCTTGCCATCAAGAACACTAGCAATCAACTTTTCCACCACCACACACTCTAGCAGCCTATGCCAGAGAGGTACTTGCATCATTGCTGACATGGATTACAGCTAAAGAAATTGTTCTGAGACTATCCTGTTGTGCCCACCAGAACTAACTAAAAGCCAACACCTTACCAAACCAACATCCTAGAATCCATGTGTAGGTAAAAGTCTTTCCCTATGAAAGCTGCTCTATAAAACTGGAAGAGCCGATTATTTTACCAGATGTGCCAATATCAATACAGGAATAAAGAATCATGAAAAAAAAAATGATATCACAAAAGAAACACAATAGTTCTCTAATACATAACCCCAAAGAAATAGAAATTTAAAAATTGCCTGAAAATAAATTTAAAATTATAATCTTAAGGAAGCTTAGTGAGATAAAAGAAGATGCAGGTAGACAATTCCATAAAATTGAGAAGGCCATTTATGATCCAAATGAGAAATTCAACAAAGAGATAGATATCATGAAAATGAACCACACACAAATCTTGGAGGCAAATAATGAATGAATAAAAAATACAAGTGAGAGTTTCAGTAGTATGTGGGTTTAATCAGAAGAACTTCTAGACTTGAATAAAAGTTTTACAAAGTAAAGCAGCCAGAGGTGGGAGAAGATGAATAAAAACAATGAAAAAGCCTACATCACTTATGGGACACCATTAAACAAACAAGTATGTACCTTACATGGTTGCAAGTGAAAAGAGATGAAGAAAGGCAGAGAAAAATTATTTAAGAAATAATAGCTGAAAATTTCTCAAGTCTTGGAAGAGATACGGATTTCCAGATCTATGAAAGTTCTTCAAATAGATTCAACCCAAATAGGTCTTCTCCCAGTCTAGCTGCTACAGCTCCGTACCCACTGAAAACAAGCAGCCTAAGAGGCATTTTATCTTCCTTATCCCAGTGACTGCAGCATTCTGATCCTGATTACTCAGAGACCAAGCCCAGTGGAACCATTGTGATCCCTGTGCCTCAGTCCACATAGCACCCTTTCCCAAAAGAAACATCAAGTCCTGCCTAGTAGGGAAACTGAGCTTAATCCAGTAGAGCAGTGTGCCCCATTAGTGTGTGAACCAGTCTGCATACTTGACTCCAGGCAAGCCACTATCAAAAGTCAAGACAAAGAGAGAATTCTAAAAGCAGTAAGAGAAAATTGTCAGGTCACAAATAAAAGAATCCCCATCAGACTCTCAGAAGGTTTATATGCAAGAATTTTGCAGGCTAGAAAAGAAAGAAATGGTGTATTCAAAATGCTGAAAGAAAAAAGCAAAAACGGGCCAAGCATGGGAACTTACATCTGTAACCCCAGAATTTTGGTAGGCTGTGACAGGAGAATCACTGGAGCTCAGGATTTCGAGATCAGCCTGGGCAACATGATGAGACCTCATCTCCACTAAAAATAAACAAAAATTAATCAAGCATGGTGGCACACACCTGCAGTTCCAGCAACTAGGAAGCATGAAACAGGAGGATCCTTTGAACTGGGAAGTCCAAGGTTGCAGTGAGCTATAATCACACCACTGTATTCTAGCCAAGGTGACAAAGTAAGACCCTGTCTCAAAACAAAACAAAACAAAGGAAAGAAAAGGGAAAAGGAAAAACAAAAACAAAAACAAAAACAAAACAAAACCTGTTAACCAAAAACATTATACACAGCAAAACTATTCTTCAGAAATGAAACAAAAATAAAATGTTTTCCAGACAACAAAAAGCTGAGAGATTTCATACCACTAGCCAGGCCTTACAAGAAACGCTTAACAGTGTGATTCAAGCAAAGTGAAAAAATAATAATAGTTGACATAAAAACAAGAGAGTATGAAACTCACTGGTAGAAGTGAACATATAATCAAATTCAGATAATTCCACTACTGAATGGTAGTACATTAATCTTCCAGATCTCTAGTATGAAGAGTAAACCTCAGAGTGGTCAATCATAACTATAGTTACAATAAATTGTTAAGAAACCCACAATATATAATGACATAATATAGGCTACAACAAAATAACACATCATCTTTCTTATATGGGGAAGCTAAATATTGGATATACAATGAAATAAAGATGGCAACAATAAACACTGGGGACTACTACAGGGAGGATGGAGGGAGGGGGTCAAGAGTTGATAAACTAACCATTGGGTACTATGCAATATAGCCATGTTACAAACCTCCACATATTCCACCTGAATCTAAGATAAAATTTGATATTGTTAAAAAAAAAAAAAAGAAGGAAAAAGTTTGAGGGAGGGGAAATTCTGCAGTATTTGTATGTGAACAAAGTTAAGTTTTATCAACTTAAAAGAGTTTAGTATAACTATGAGAGGTTTAATATAAGTCCCATGGTAACAATAAAGAAAAAAAATACAGCAGATAAGAAAGAGCAAAAAACATGTTTAGCAGTACAGAAAACCACCAAAACACAAAAATAAGCAACAAGAGAGGAAGAAAGGAACAAAAAATCTATAAAACTACAAGAAAAAAATAACAAAATGGCAGAATTAAGTCTTTATTTTCGAATAAGAAGCTTGAATTTAAATAAATAACATTCTTCAATTTAAAGATATGGAATAGGAGATGGATACCCCACTCTCTATGATGTGCTTTTTTCACTTTGCATGTCAGTACCAAAACATCTCATGTAATGCATAAATATATACACCTACTGTCTATCCACAAACATTTTATAAAAGATGTAAAGTGCCTGAATGAAGAGAATATTGAAAACCAACTATATGCTGCCCACAAGAGACTCAATCCAACTGTTAGTACACAAATAGACTGAAAGCGAAGGGATGGAAAAAGATATTCAAGATACTGCATGAAAATTGAAACAAAAGGAGAATAGAAATAGCTATATTTATAATAGAGAAAAACAGACTTTAAGGAAAAATCTGTTAAAAAAAAAAAGGGACAGAAAATGTCATTATATAATTGTAAATAGGTTAATTCAGTTAGAGGACATAAAAGTTGTAAATATACATGCATCCAACAACAGAGCACCCCCATATTTAAAGCAAATATTATTAGATCTAATGGGAGAGATACAAAGCAATACAGTTGGAAACTTCAAGGCTTCACTTTTAGCAATGGAAAGATCATTCAGATAGAAAATCAACAAATAAATAACAGATTTAAACTGCACTTTAGTACAAATGGACCTAATGGACACATACAGAGCATTCCAACAACTGCAGAATACACATTCTTCTCAACTATACATGGGACAATAAAATATTCTGCAACATAGATTTTATAACATGCCACAAAACAAATCTTAACAAATTTGAAAAGATGGAAATAATATAAAATCTCTTTTTTTGATCACAATGGTATAAAAATAGTAATCAACAACAGGAAGAACCTCAGAAATTTTATAAATACTTCAAAATTAAACAATATACTTCTGAATAACTGATGATTAAATGAAGAAATTAAAAGAGAAATTTAAAATTATTGAGATAAATACGAAAGACACATCACAGATCCAAACCTGCAGGATACAGCAAAAGCAGTTCTAAAAGGGAAGTTTATAGTAGTATTAGCAAAGATATGGAATCAACATAAGTGCCCATCAATGGATGATTGAATTTAAAACAATGTGGTCTATATACACAATGGAATAATATTCAGTCATAAGAAATAATAACGTCATGTCTTTTGCAGCAACATGGATAGAACAAATGACCATTATTTTAAGTGAAACAAGTCAGTAACAGAAAGACAAATATGGGTGGATCATTTGAGGTCAGGAGTTCTAGACTAGCCTGGACAACATAGTGAAACCTCATCTCTACTAGATACACAAAAATTAGCTGGACAGTAGTGGTGTGCTCCTGTAATTCCAGCTACTTGGGAGGCTGAGATGGGAGAATCCCTTAAGCCTGGCAGGCGGAGTTTGTGGTGAGCCGAGATCAGGCCACTGCATTCTAGTCTGGGCAAGTGAGACTCTATCTCAAAAAAAAAAAAAGACAAGAATTATATGTTCTCATTCATAAGCCAGAGTTAAATAATATGTACACATGGATGTAGACAGTAGAATAATGGACAATGGAGTCTCAGAAGGCTGAAGGAGTTGCCATGGTGGTGGATAATGGGGAATTACTTAATGGGTACAGTGTACATTACTCGAGTGATTGACATATTAAAAAAGTCCCGACTTGACAGCTCCACAACTGTGCACATGTATGCCATAAATTTATACAAATTGAAAAGAAAATAAAACAGAAAGATCTCAAGTAAAAAAACCTAATGTTGTATCTCAAGGAATTGGAAAAATAAAAACAAACTCAACCCCAAATTTATAGAAAGAAGAAAATAATAAACATTAGAGGTAAAATAAATCAAATAGACCGTGAAAACATTACAAATATTAAACAAAATGAAGAATTTTTTATAAAGATAAGCAAAATTGACAAACCTTTAGCTAGATTAAGAAAAAAATGGAGAAGACTCAAATAAAATCAGATAAGAAAAAGAAGACGTTAAAAATGATAGCACAGATTTACAAATGTTCATAAAATAATGTTATCAACAATTATATGACAATATATTGGATAACTTAGAATGAATGAACTACTGGATGCATACAATCTGCCAAGATTGAACTATGAATAAACAGAAAACCTAAACAGACAAATATGAGTGAGAAAAGTGAATCAGTGATAAAAGTCTGTCATCAGTGAGGAGTACAGAAACTGATGGATTCATTGCCAAATTTTATAAAATGTTAAAAAAAACTAATAACAATTTTTCTACAACTATTTTAAAAAAAATATATAGGGGAGAATCCTTCCAAACCCATTCTGCAAGACACGCATTGCCCTGATACTAAAACTACAAAAGGACACAGTATAAAAAAGATAATACAGGGCAATATTTGTGATGAACATAGATGCACATATTCTTAACAAAACACTAGCAAACTGAATTCAATAGCACATTAAAAATATCATTTGTCATAATCAAGTGTAATTAATCCCAGGGATGCAAGAATGGTTCAACATATACAAAGCAATAAACATTATATATCTCATTAACAGAATGAATTATAAAAGTTATACAATCATATCAATAATTGCAGAAAAAGTATTTGAGAAAATTCAGCATCCCTTCATAATAAAAACTTTCCCCGAAAGCATAGAAAGAATGTACCTTAACATAATAAAGTCCATAGATGACAACCCATAACTAACATCATACTGAATGAGGAAACTGAAAGGTTTTTCTTCTAAGATCCAAAACAAGATAAGGATACAGACTTTTTGACACATCTATTTAACATAATACTTGATGTCCTGGCCAGAACAATTAGGCAAGAGGAAAACACTAAAAGGTATCAAAATTGGAAAGCAAAAACTCAAATTGTTTCTGTTTGCACATGATAGGATTTTATATGTAGAAAACTTTAAAAACTTCACCAGAAAAAAAAAAAAAAAAACCCTATTAGATCTAATAAACAAATTTAGTAAAGTTGCAGGATCCAAAATCAACTAACAAAATTACTAGTGTTTCCATATGCCAAAAGTGAACTCTCTGTAAATCAATAAATTAATCCCATTCCTAATATCTATACAAATTAAAATATTTAGTGATATCTTTAACCAAGTAAGTAAAAAAATCTGAACACTCAAAAGCATAAAACGTTGATAAAAGGAAGTGAGAAAGGTACAAATGAGTGGGAAACTACCTCATGTTCATGTGTTGGAGGAATGAATATTGTTAAAATATTCATATCATACTACCCAAAACAATTTATAAATTAAATGCAATTTTTATGTAAATACTAATGACATTATTCACACACACACAAAAAAAGAAATCTTAAAATTTGTATGGGATCCATAAAAGGCCCAAACAGCCAAAGCAATCATAAGGAAAAACAATTAAAGCTGAAGGTATCACCCTATTTGGCTCCTAAGTAAACTTCAAAGCTGTAATAAGCAAAACAGCATGGTACTGGCATAAAAGCAAACAGCCCAATGGAACAGAATAGAGTTACAATGTAAATACTTGCATTTAAAACAAACTGGTTTTTGATAAAGGTGCTGAAACACATAATGAAAGGAAAATCTCTTCTATAAATGATATTAGGAAAACAGGACATACATATGCAGAAGGAAGCTAAACTGAGACTCAAGCCATATACAAAAATTAATTCTAAACATATGCAGAAGGAAGCTAAACTGAGACTCAAGCTATATACAAAAATTAATTCTAAACCAATTCAATAAATGTTTGAATTTCGTGTTAAACCTAATTTAAATGTTAGACCTGAAACTGTGGAACTACAAGAGGAAATCTTAGGGATGAAAACAACCATGACACTAGTCCTGCCAGTGATGTTTTTGAAAATTACCTGAAAAGCATAGGCAACAAAAGCAAAAATATAAATGGTATTACCACAAACTAAAAAAAGTTTTTGCACAGCAAAGGAAACAATAAATGGAGTAAGGAGAAAATCTACAGGTGTAGAGAAATCATTTAATGCATCTTATAAGGAGTTAATATTTAAAATATACAAGAAACTCAACCCATTAACAATGAAACAGTTAGCCATGCTTAACATCACTAATCGTTATAAAAATACAAATCAAAACCATGAGACATCACTTCACACCTGTTAAAACGACTATTATCAAAAAGACAGAAGAGAACAAGTATTGGTGAGGATGTGAAGAAAAGAGAACACTTACACACTCTTAATGGGAATGTAACTTAGTGTAGCCATAATTTAAAACATTGTGAAATTTATTCAAAATATTAAAAGTTCAACTACTATATTATCTAAAAATTTCACTACTGAGTATGTATCCAAAGGAAATGAAATAAGTATGTTGAGGAGCTATCGGCACTCTCATGTCTTTTGCAAAACTATTCACAATAGCTAAGATATGGCATCAACAGAAGTGTCTATGAATAGAGGAATGGAAATAAATGTGGTATATATACATAATGGAATACTATTTAACTATAAATAGAATGTAATCCTGTCATTTGTGACAGTGTGGATCAACATGGTGAATATTATTTTAAGTAAAATAATGAAGGTACAGAAAGAAAAATACCACAAGATCTCTCTTACATGTGGAATCTTAAAACACTGATCTCATAGAAGGGTGGTGTGAAATGGTGGTTTTACACCAGAGGCTGAGGTGGTTGGGTGGGGAGTGAGAGAGGTGGAGATGTTTGATTTTGTCCAAGCATATATAATTACAGTTATATAGGAGGAAAACAAGTTTAGAATAGGCAAGTATATACAGACAGAAATAAGTAAGTGGCTGCCTAGAGCTAAGGGGTAGGGGACAAAGGATAGGTGAGGAATATGGGAGAAACTGGGAATGACTGCCAATGATTAGAAAGTTTCTTAGGAGGTGAAAATGTACTAAACTTGAGTGTGGTGATGGTTGCACAACTCTGTGAACATACTGAAAATCATTAGATTGTACACTTTAAATGGGTGAATTGTATGGTGATATGTTAATTATATCTTTAAAAAAATGGTTTAAAAATTGAAACAGAAGAAATTAGAATTTTCTTAAGCATTTACAATTAACATTACTATTAAATCAATAAAGAAATCAGTAAATATGCCAAATATTTATGTCTACCTTCTGAAGGATTATATACATATGTCAACATCTCTCTATATAAAATTATTTGGTTAAGACACAGTTTATAGCCTTTTAATTTTGCTACAGTATACATAAGCATGTGCATTAGGCTTCCAGAATAATCTGTAAATTGTCCTATTTTCTATTACTCAAAAAATTAAACTGATATCTAAAAATATCAAATGAGTTTCTTCCATTTGAATAGTTTAGAGTAAATGTACCACATTTTTATGTATGTTATATTCAGGGCATGCCTTTATTCTAATTTTAGCTACCAAATAGAAAAATAGATGTAGAATACAGTCATACAAGAAAAATGACAGATACTCGAAGTATCATTTTTCAGCATATAACATAATTTGCAAAGTATTCCATATTCTTGGATAATTGAGTGTATTTAATATTATTATTTATGTGTTTCATATGATGTAACTAGGAGGCTTGTGCTTGTGAAAGCAGTCCTGTTTTCCTTGTTAAGAATGTTATAAGCACCACATGTTTAAATGCAGTAAACAGTACAGCTACATTCAAAGGCTTAAGAGCAGTGAAAAGTAAGCCAGCTGTTCATACACCCCTGGGGCTGGATTAGTTGCTATGTATTTCAGTTCTTTACTTTGGGTATACTTTTAAAATGTACTGTGTATGATTTGTATTAAAAATCTTGAGTGTGACTTTGATTTCATTCAAGGATTATAGTTCATCCAACTTCAAAGTTGTTATCATGGGTATCTAAAATTTCTAAAATTCTTTGCCAGGTTCCAAGAACCAACTGTATAATCCCAGATCAGGCACTGCTCCTGTGTATTATTCAACAACAGAATTGGATAGTGTGGAATACTGGTAAAATAACTAAATCCGAGTATAAACATATTTAAGTACAATTCAGATTTATAACACATTTAGTCATTAAAAAGCAATTTTCAAGAATTCTTTTCTAATTTGATCTTTAAAATTGTTTAGGCTTAATAAAGTTTCTGTCATTTAAATTACTAATTACTTTCATAGCAAGTATGTATTAATTAACATGATGCTCCATTTTTACTTGAGTTTCCAAATATGATCTACATTTGAAAGTGGTTTGAAAAAAATAAGATTTGATATATTTCTCAATGAAATTTTATTTCTTTAAGGCAAAGGGAAGCTTCTTATTCTCAATAAAATCCAATGATTATTACACTTTCAATATTTGTCCTCAAGTTTTGGGAATAAACATTCCCAACTCTTCCCAATGATAACAGGAGGAATGATGCTAAGTTAATGGCAGATGCACAATATGGTTGATGCAGACATAGAAGCAAGGAAGGAGGAAGACTACTAAAATCTGTTATACTAAGATGTGTAATGGAAATACAAAGGTAGCAAAGGAAGGAGTGAGGGTAGATGATTGCCATGTAAGATACCTTTTAGATTTTAGATGTTGTTTCTTTATTTTTCTTTCATTTTTGTTATATTTTTATTGTTGTTTTAGACTAAATGGTATCCCCAAAATTGATTTGGGGACGTTCTCATTTCGAGATAGGCAAAGATACTTTGTTTGTTTGCTTGCTTGTTTTGTCTTTTGTTTTTAGACATAGTCTTGCTCTGTCACCCAGGCTGGAGTGCAACGGCATGATCTCAGCTCACTGCAACCCCCGTCTCCCAGGTTCAAGCAATTCTCCTGTCTCAGCCTCCTGAATAGCTGGGACTACAGGTACACACCACCATGCGTGGCTAATTTTTGTATTTTTAGTAGAGATGGAGTTTCACCATGTTGGTCAGGCTGGTCTTGAACTCCTGACCACAGGTGATCCTCCCACCTTGGTCTCCCAAATTGCTGGGATTACAGGTGTGAGCCACTGTGTCTGACCAGGCAAAGGTACTTTTAAGAAGGCAGTTAATGTTAAATGATGTCTTAAGGGTGGAGTGCTGTATGACTGGTATCTTTATAAGAAGAGATACCAAGGACGTGCATTCACAGAGAAACGACCATTTGAGGACAAGGTGACAAAGTGCCCATCTGTAAGCCAAGGATAGAGATCTCAGAAGAACTCAATCTTGCTGGTATCTTGATCTGGGACTTTTAACCTCCAGTAGTTTAATAAAATAAATTACTGGCCTATGGTGCTTTGTTATGGCAGCTCTAGCACACCAATATAATATATATCATGCACATATAGAAAAGTGTATAAATTATAAGCATTATTTGATGATTTTCATATAGAACATAACCCATTAATTTAGTTTACACACTACAATATATGTTTGCTGCCAATTTTAGGAGTTCCATTAGACATATGTATTATTCTGTTCTTGCATTGCTATAAAGAAACACCTGAGACTAGATTGCTTATGAATAAAAAAAGGTTTAAGTGGCTCACAGACCCACAGACTTTACAGGAAGTATGATTCTGGCAATTGCTTGGTTTCTGAGAAGGCCTCAGGAAACTTACAACTATGGCAGAAGGCAAAGGGGAAGTAGGCTCCTCTTACATGGCCAAAGCAGGAGAAAGAGATGGAGTGGGGAGGTGCTACAATTTTGAACAACCAGAACCCATGATAACTGTCACAGTACAACACTAGAGGGATGGTGCTAAACCATAAGAAACCATCATGATCCAATTACCTCCCACCAGGTCCCACCTCTAGCACTGGGGCTTACATTTCAACGTAAGATTTGGGTTGGGACTCAGATCCGAACTATAGTATTTAGCCCCTGTTCTCTCCCACATCTCCTGTCTTTCTCACATTTTGAAATACAATCATGCCTTCTGAATAGTCCCCCAAAATCTTACCTCATTGTAGCATTAATTCAAAAGTCCATAGTCAAAAGTCTCATCTGAGACAAGGATAGTCCCTTCTGCCTATGACCCTGGAAAATTAAAACAAACAAACAACAAAACAAAACAAAAAAACACAAGTTAGTTACTTCCAAGATACAAGGGGGTAAAGGCACTGGATAAGTACAACTCTTCCAAAAGAGAGAAAATGGCCAAAAGAAAGAGGCTAGAACACCCACACAAGCCTGAAACCCAGCAAGGTAGTCATTAAATGTTAAAAGTCTAAATCTCCTTTCACTCCATGCCCCATATCCAGGTCATATTGATGCGATGAGTAGGCTTCTAAATCTTTGGGCAGCTCCCTTTTTATGGCTCTGCAAGGCTCAGCCTCCATGGCTTCTCTCAAGGGATGACATTGAGTGCCTGTGGCTTTTCCAGGCACATTGGTGCAAACTGTCAAAAGATCCATCATTCTGGGGTCTGGAGGACAGTGGCCCTCTTCTCACAGCTCCACTAGGCCATGGCCCAGTGGGGACTCTCTGTAGGGGCTCCAACTCCACATTTTCCCTCCACCCTGCCTTTTAGATGTTCTCCGTGAGGGCTCTGCCCCTTCATCAGGCTTCTGCCTGAACACCCAGGCTTATGCATACATCCTCTAAAATCTAAGTGGAGGCTCCCAAGCCTTGTTACTCGGGGGCCCTTGCTCCCACAGCTCCCAAGATGGTGATGGGAGTTCTTGGCCTTACAGATTCCAAGGAATGGAATCTTGGGCCATGGGGTGAGTGTTATAGCTCTATCAGAAGCCATGGGTCACAGAAGAGAACCATGGAACCCAGTGACTAGTGTTCAGCTCGAGTAGGACAAACCCAGGCACTTAGCCGTGCAGGCACAATGGCAAGCCTTTAGCCCGATCGGGAGTGGCAATGGGCGCCTTGTGGATCTTTTGGCTTCAATATCTGCCTTGGCGGTTCCCTTCTATTTCCCTTTCCTATCCTGATGACCCAGGTAGTGTAAGACTGTCACCTCTTCAGGTTTCTGTACAACCAATAATACTTTCCTAATGGTTTCCTAATGTTTGATAGGTGTTCCCTTGGAAGTTAGGAATTCCCTTTCTCTCCATATTGCTACATGGGCATGGAGGACTAGGTAAGCATACTTAGAGTCTATATATATATATATATATCCTTTTTCCTTCTCCTAATTCTAGTGGCCTAGTGAGTGCTGCCAGCTGAGCACTAGTTCCTGGAATGAGGGGATTACTTTCAAGTATTCCATTATCACTGACCACCGCATACCCTGCTTTTTGAAGTCCTTTTTCTACAAAGGAACTTCCATCAGTATACAAGTTGAGGTCGGGATCAGTCAAGTGAACCTCTAAAAGATCCCCTCAAGCAGTGTAGGTTTCAGCAATTACTTGTTGACAATTATGTTCTATCTTCATTGTCTGGAAGAAATGTGGCTAAGAGTTTCGCAAGTGCGCAGTTGCAGCACTGGCCCTTCAAGTAATAGAGCCTGATATTTAAGTAAACGGTTGTCTGACAGCCACAAGTATCCTTTACCAGTGAGTATGCCATTCATATCATGAGATGTAAGATCTCTTCCCTGTATTATTTTAACTGCTTCAGATACTAAGACTGCTACTGCCGCCACTACCTGTAAACAATGAGGCCAACCCTTTGCCACTATATCAATTTCCTTACTCAGGTATGCCACGGATTGTAAGCTCATCCCTCGGATCTGTGTAAGGAGTCCTAGAGATATTCTTGTTTTTTCTGTGACAGATAAAGAAAAGTCTTGCCCCATTGGTTAACGTAACACTGGGACTTGGGTTAGGGCCTTCCTTAGGGCCTGGAAAGCTGCTTCTGCTTCAGATGTCCATCTTACTAAATGGGTATTGGCTTTCTGAGTTTCCTTAATTAGTGTATATAATGGTCTGGCTATTTTGCTGTACCTGGGAATCCATATTCAGCAGAAACCTGTTATGCCAAGGCTTTGTTGGGCCTTGAGTCTGAGGGGGTACTGCCTTTGGTAGAGAAAGGAGGCAGAATCCTTTAGTTTAACTTGAACAGGATGGGCATTTTTTTGCTCGTCTATATTGTCCTTCTCTTGCCCAGACTTCAGGATTAATTCCTTCCTCAAGCAGGGGACAGCAAACGGGTATTCCTTCTCCTATGTTCAGGTGTATAATGGCCCCTGCTTTTGCTAGAATGTCTCTAGCAAGTGAGTGGGGCTTTCAGGCATAATTAGAAACGCATGTGAAAAGAGTGAAGTTCCCCAGGCACAACTTAGTGGTTGGGAGAAGTACCTAGTGACTGGCTGTCCTAGCACCCCTCGGATAGTGACAGATCTGGAGGACAGTTGTCCAGGACAGGAGAGTAAGACTGAAAAGGCCACACCATTATGCAGGAGACAGTTAATCTCATGGCCCTCAATGGTCAAGCATACCCAGGGCTCTGTGAGGGTGATGGCATGGGCTGGCGCTTGCCCCGGGCACTCTCAGTCCTGATGCTGGATCATCTGGTTAGTGGCTTCTTACTCAGAGGAACTTCATCCCCTGGGGCAGTGGGCCTTGAAGTGATTCCTTTGACATAAGGGGCATGGACAAGGGGGCAGGTTACTTCTACTTGGACAATCTTTTTTAAAGTATCCTTGTAGACCACACTGGAAGCAAGTCCTATTAGGCATTCAATTTGTCCAGCTTTTCCCTTTTCCAGAGCCTCCAAAGTCCTCTTGCCTGAGGTCCATGACTAAAGCAGTGGCCTTTTTTTTTATACCGTTTGTCCCGTTCTGCCTGCTCCTCCTGATCTCTATTATAAAAAACCGAGGTTGCCAAGTTCAATAGGGTTTCTAAGTTTTGCTCTGGGCCTAAGGCAGACTTTTGAAGTTTTTTCCTAATGTCTGCAGCTGACTGAGTGATACACTTATCCTTTAAGATTAGTTGGCCTTCAGTAGAGTCAGGTGACAGGGAGGTATGCTTCCTGAATGCCTCCCTTAGTCTCTCCAGAAAGGCAGGAGGATTTTCTTCCTTTCCCTGTGTTATAGTGGACATCATTGAATAATTCATAGGCTTCTTCCTAGTTTTCCTTAGTCCTACTAGCACGCAAGTTAGCAAATGTCTGTGGCATCAATCTTCATGTTCTGATTCTGTGTCCCAGTGAGGGTCTACACTGGGAACTGCCTGCTGGCCTGTGGGGAATCATTCTCTTTCCTCTGTTGTTATCCTATCATTGACCTTACTGAGATACCAGAGATCGCCACACTCTCGGGATTTCTCTCATTTGGGGTTAGTGTCTGATCTAGCAGTAACATTATATCTCTCCATGTCAGATCAAAGGATTGTCCTAACCCTTGTAAAACATCAATATAGCCATCAGGGTTATCTGAAAATTCACCTAGGTCTATTTTAATTTGCTTTAAGTCTGAGAGAGAAAATGGTGCACACACTATGGCTGGACTGAATTCTCCTCCTCCCACTGCTTGGAGGGGGCATAATCGGGGAAAGTCGGCACTCTCTGGTTCATTGTTTACCCCTTTGTCTATCTCCTCTTGGACTGTATGTGTTCGTTGAAGGGAGGTCCTTATTAGTTGAGGAAGGAGTCAGGGGGGCGCTGGGGTAGGGAGGTAGACTCTGAGGGCTTCCTGTAGGGCATAAATCACACATTTTACATAATTGCAAGTTGTCTCTTAATGAAAAGAAAGTTTGTACATATGGCACTTCACTCCATTTGCCTTCTTTTCTGCAAAAGAGGTCTAGATGTAAGATGGTGTTATAATGTATACTTCCCTCAGGAGGCCAGGTTTCTCCCCCTTGAAGAGGATATCGTGGCCAGGCGGTACTGCAGAAGAATATGTTGTTTCTTTCTTAGCATCTGAGGGTCAAATTGTTCCTAATTCTCCAGAATACATCTTAGGGGCATTTTTGCCTGGAAGGGGGAAATGTTTCCCATATGAAAAAAGAACATAGGGATGCCAGCACCCCTAGTCATTTTCCGATGAGCATTAGTCCTAGAGCGTCCTCTATAGTCCTAATGCTTATTCCTTTCGAGGGTGCGTAACCACCCACCGACCTCTGCTTATCAGATTAGTTATGCTCACTCGTGTAGCAGTCCTGCACCTGCTTTACCGCCTCTCTTGACCACAAAAAAGGGGTCAGGGCTGCTGGATTCTAGTGGTCTTTTACCAGCGTGCCCAACATTGCATTTGCGCTCAGGGGTGAGTTCCTTTCCAGGATGCGTAACCACCCATAGACCTCTGCTTATCGGATTAGTTACATTCACCGATGTAGCAGTCCTGCACCTGTTTTCCCACCTCTCTTGACACAAAGAAAGGGGTTCAGGCTGCTGGATTCTAGTCGTCCTTTACCAGCATGCCCAATATTGCCCGTGTGCTCAGGGGTGAATCCTAGAGCTAGACTGGGCTCCTGAGTATTTCATAACAACCCAGCTGCACCATCAAGATGCGTTCCTATAAACAACAGCTCTGATGCAAATTCATTTAAGAGAAGGTGTAGCTAACCTTTTGAGTCAGGATTGAGATAGCCTTTTGATTCTGTAAGTACTTTAAGGCTTGGCTGAGTGCAAACAGCTCGTATGTTTGAGGAGACCAATTATTAGGCAATTTTTCTAACTCTGCTTCCACAAGAGTCTCCGTATCAATTACTGAATACCCACTGGGTCTTTTTCTCAATCACTTGGGAGGAACCATCTATCGTCCTGTCCTGAAGGGAGTTCCTCCTAGGTCTGGTCGGACCTTGCATGGTAATTAAGATTTAAATCCCCTGTTAGGAAACCTGCTGGGTTAAGGATTTTTGATAGGAAAGCTCTGGGTTGTCAGAGGCCTCAGTGTTCTCAGGCTACGCCCTTGTTTACACTGACAACAAGGTAGTATTGGAGTTACAGGGTCACGGAGAAGACCTTTAATAATTAATTACAGGTTTTAAATTTACCCTGGCTTTTAAAGGAATAGGGCACACTTTTTTTTTTTTTCCCCTATTTCTTTTTCTTTCTTTTTCTCTTTGTCTCCCTCTTTGTCTCTCCCTCCGTCTCTCTCTCTCTCAGCCATTACAAACTTGGGGCCCTGGCAAGGGTGGTGGGGAACGGGTCTCACATAACTGCCCATGTGGACAGCTGTATACCTGAATTGGGCAGAACACCAGGAATAAGACTCTCTGGGTTTATAGTCTAGATGCCTAAGGACGCAGCCTAGAGCTTCCTTAGATCCCTTTGGAGATACAACTTGCTAGAGGAAATGAAAATCTGAACCATTAGTACCTAGGAGGCAGGGATCAGAGGAAGTAGACTCACAGGTAAGGAGAATTTTGGGGATACACTTTCAAGATTGTCATGGTTGGGACCCAGAAGTTATGGGTCACAAGGAAAGGTAGGGGCCCACGCAAGGGCAACTGTTGAGTAGAGGCTTCTGGCTGCGCCGTGATCTCAACCGGCTAATGCCGGGAGTTCGGGAGGACAGCTTGCTGCTTCTAGTCGACCCTCGGCTTCCCCAAGAAAATTGAAAGTGGAAACTGGCTCCAGGCAGACCAATGTCCCCCAACCCAAAAGGGTTGGAGGTTGTTAGAAAGCCCTTCCACAGGTAGCCTCACATCTGAGTCTTAAGTCAGGCAGTCACGCTAATAGTTTTTAACTGGCGGACAGGTGCCCAGTATTCTCCTCCAATTTCTAAGGAAGGATAGAACAGAACAGCAAGTGAATGTGGTCCAATATTACTCACCGCTTTGGAGGTCCCTTCATGGTCGCCAAAATGTTACGGGGCGAGGGGGTCCTTGCTCCTAGAGTTCCCAAGATGGTGATGGGCCGCTTCCAAAATGGCGGTGGGCCACTTCCAAGATGGTGGCAAGCCTCATATTCTCTGACCTGGGGTTCTTGGCCTTACAGATTCCAAGGAATGGAATCTTAGGCCATGCAGTGAGTATTACAGCTCTATTAGAAGCCGTGGGTCATGGAAGAGAACCATGGAACCCAGTGACTAGTGTTCAGCTCGATTAAGGACGAACCCAGGCACTTAGCTGTGCAGGAACAATGGCAAGCCTTTAGCCCGATCGGGAGTGGCAATAGGCGCCTCGCTGGATCAGGAGCACAGCGGACACCCTGCTGGATCTGGAGCGATGGAAGTCAGCTCAACGGTAGGTCTGCGACGGCGGCAAACAGCAGTGGTGGAGGGCAAGCGAAAGCTCAGCTCCAGCCCTAAAAAAACAGGGACCAGAAGAGTGCAGCTGCAAGATTTAATAGAGTGAAAACAGAGCTCCCATATAAGGGAAGGGAGCCCAAAGGGGTTTGCCCTTGCTGGCTTGAATGCCTGGGTTTATATCCTGATCCTTTTCCCTCCTGCTGTGCTCTCAGGCAACAGATGATTGGCTATTTCTTTACCTCCTGTTTTTGCCTAATTAGCATTTTAGTGAGCTCTCTGATTTGTCAGATGTGGGCTAAGTTGCAAGCCCCATGTTTAAAGGTGGTGGTCACCTTCCCAGCTAGGCTTACGGATTCTTAGTCGGCCTAGGAAATCCAACTACTCCTGTCTCTCAGCCTCAAGGCTTGCAGTCTGTGCACCCACAGGATTAACACCACATGGATGCCACCAAGGCTTATGGCTTATACTTGCTAAAGCAGTGGCCTGAGTTGTACCTGGGCCCCTTTTAACCTCAGCTGGACTTGGAGCAGTTGGGCTGCAGGAAGCAGTGTCTTTAGGCTTCACAGAGTGGTGGGGCCCAGGGTCTGGCCCACAAAACACCGTTCTTCTCTCCTAGGCTTCTGGGCTAGTTGATAAAAGGGGCTGCTGCAAAGGTCTCTGAAATACCTTCGAGGTCTTTTTCCTATTGTCCTGGTTATCAGCACTTGCCTTTTACTTTTAGTTATGCAAATGTCTGCAGCCTGCTTGAGTTCCTCCCTTGAAAATGGGTTTTTCTTTCCTACTACATTGCCAGGCTGCAAATTTTCCAAACCTTTATGCTTTGGTTCCCTTTTAAATAAAAATTCCAGTTTCAGTTCATTTCTATGTTCACACATATGAGCATAGGTTGTTAGAAGCAACCCTGGAGCATTTTGCCGCTTAGAATTTTTTTCCTCCAGATACCTTAAATCATCAATCTCAAGTCAAAAGTTCTACACATTCCCTAGAGCAGGGCCACCACAGCCAATCTCTTTGTTAATACATAACAAAAGTGACCTTTGCTCCAGTTCCCACTAAGTTCCTTATTTCCATCTGAGACCTCCTCAGCCTGCACTTCATTGTCCATATCACTGTCAGCATTTTGGTCATAACAATTTAACAGGTCTCTAGGAAGATCAAAGCTTTCCCTCATTTTCCTGTTATCTGAGCTCTCCAAACTCCTCCAGCTTCTGCCTGTTACCCTGTTGCAAAGTCACTTCCACATTTTCATGCATCTTTATAACAATGCCCTACTCCTCAGTACCAATTTTCTGTATTAGAATGCACATTGCTATAAAGAAATAACTGAGACTAGATAATTTATAAAGAAAAGTGGGTTTCTTTGGGAGGCCAAGGCGGATGGATCACCAGGTCAAGAGATTGAGACAATCCTGGTCAACATGGTGAAACCCTGTCCCTGCTAAAAACACAAAATTTAGCTGGGCACGGTGGTGTGTGCCTGTAGTCCCAGCTACTTGGGAGGCTGAGACAGAATTGCTTGAACCCAGGAAGCAATGGTTTCAGTGAGCTGAGATCGCGCCATTGCACGCCAGTCTAGGTGATAGAGTGAGACTCCGTCTCCAAAAAAAAAAAAAAAAAAAAAAAGGAAAAGTGGTTTTAATTGGATCACAGTTCTGCAGGTTGTATAGGAAGCATGATACTCGCATCTGCCTGGCTTCTGGGGAGGAAACTTACAATCATGGCAGAAGATGAAGGGAAAGCAGGCCCATTTTACATGGCCAGAGAATTTTTCATGACCCCATGATTTAATCACTTCCCACCAGGCCCCACCTCCAGCATTGGGAATTACATTTCAACATGAGATTTGGGTGGGGATACAGATCCAAATCATATCAGCATTCTCTTATTTACATCACACTGAAGGCAACCATTTGTTTGCATTGTTCTTAAACTAACTCTATATCTCAGAGAGAGAGAGATGTAATAGCTGCATTTTTGTCCCTAGCTTATTTAGCTCAACATTAGCTTCTGGAATTCATCTGTTTTTTTGTACGTATTTGCAGTCCACTCATTACCATTACTTTGCATTGTCCGTTGGGTTAATATAACACAGTTCAATTATTTATTCTCCTGCTTATGAACATTTGGGTAGTTTTTAGTTTGGGGCAATTATAAATGTTACTTCTATGAACATTCTTATATATTTCTGAACTGAACATATGCACACATTTCTATTGGGTATATAACTAGAAATAAAATTACTGGGTTCATATATTCAGTGTTAGGAGATACTGCCAAAAAAGTCTTCCGCATTGGATGTGCCAATTTGCATTCCTTCTTTCTCTCTAGGAAAGCTCTCAGGTTGCACCACCTTGTCGGCACTTGGCATTGCCAGAACTTTCCATTTCAGTGGTTCTGATGTATGTGTAATGGTATCCGAATATGATTTCAATTTCTGTTTTTTTTATACGTACTGAAGTTGTGACTGTTACGTTTATTAACCTATTTACTTTAACCAGATTGAAAATATTTCATCCACTAAAAGGATGTGGATCTTAATTTGAGTGGAATAATAGCATTACTGCCTCATGTAGAACTATAATCAAAGCTGAAAGTGACAGAGGAGGGAGGAATTTTGTTGTATTCTGCTATGAGACTTTTACTGTATTATCTCTCCTTAGGTCTACTTCTGGTCCCGTTGAGTTACAGATGTTACAGCAGAGATTAAATTTGTATAAATTGAAAAAGTATACATATATGCATATAAATAGTTTTTAAATATGGGAATGAACCAAGTGTAAGTTTCATCTCTTCCCTATCACCTATTTTTATATATATCTCTTCTCACATATTTGCTGTAGAACCTTAATTGTGCTGTATGGACAGCACAATAAGTTCCTTTTTAAGTCTACTAGGTTATCATGCTACTAACACACATAACTATTGTTGTAGCACTATTTACATCAATTTTTGAGAATTAGGTGGAAGGAAAGAGCCATGTCTCTTAATTTCAAAATTTGAGATATTATTTAGGAAACAACAAAACTAAATCTCCTATCCAGAAATCTGAATTACTTCAAACATCAAGCTTTCCTATTTTATGCACATTGTTTTATTTAGTTCTTCGTTGTCTCTTAAATTAATGATAGGCATCATTTCCTATGAGGTAATTCTACCCGAAAACTCTTTTCATCATTATTTCCATCACATTTTCTACCTGGGATATTTTTTGCAAATAACAAATATATGAGTAAATTTTGTCATATTATCCCTTGCTTCTCTCCTGTCCAGAAGAATTTCTGCTTGGCTCTGTACTTGCTCTGTATCCTCATCTTGAGGAATCCATACTCTGTCTTTTCCTTGCCAGTCATTCTTTCTCACTGTTGACCTCTCTTTTTTCATCATTAATGACTTTTTTTTTTTTTTTTTTTTTGTGAGACGGAGTCTCCCTCTGTCGCCCAGGCTGGAGTGCAGTGGCCGGATCTCAGCTCACTGCAAGCTCCGCCTCCCAGGTTCACGCTATTAATGACATTTTAATGCTTCAATTTTCCTTGATTTGGTTATATGGCACCTGGTTTTCTGCTTTGATTTTCTTCTAACTTAGATATTTACAATTCTCATTCTGTTACTCTCATACACGGACATTTACTAAGGTTACACTTTATGCCCCTTTCTTTTCTGTATGCACATACTCTCTCTCCATCCTCTCAGCTGTTCTTAGAATGTAAATATTACCTCAATGTGAATAATACAAAATTTGTCCTCTACTTAACTTCTGAAATTAAAAGACTCACATCTTGGGTTCATATGAAATAAAACCTCTGTCTGATACAGAAATAATGGAAACAGTGTGTCCCAGTATAGACACATGTAGTCATGACATATTAATTACACTCACATATTGTTCAGTTTCGTATAGTTGTTATAAGGGTGCGAACTTTAAAGCTGAATATTCTTGTGCCATATCATTTGCGTGAACCTAAGTAAGTTAGATTCCACGATTACAACTCATTTTTCCTATTTGTGAAAAATAGGAATTTTTCATAAAAAATAAAAATATAAATAGTCCTTTTTTTCTTATCAACTTAAAAAAGGCAAAAAATGTGCCTGAAGCCTGCCTGACAGTCCTGTGGAAAGCTGGAAATATATGGCTTTCACATCCCAAGATCCTATGGAATGTATTGTTTAGAAAGAGCAAAGACTAAGTGCTGGACTATTAAGTATATTGTAGAATGAGAGCAAAACTTATCCTATATGCAGGCTGTGGCTGTGACTTGAGATGAGCAGTGTTATGTTTTTCATTTGAGTTGTCCCTAGGGCATTGTGGTTTTAACACACATCTAAGTACTTTGTTCAAGATTTATATTCTTTTCTCTTTGTTTAATTTGAATGGATTTGAATCTTACAGCTTTTAAGTTTGAATGCACCACTTTTGTAAAATTGTTATATTATGACAAATAATCAAAAAAAGTAAAACATCTTTTTTCCCTTTTATAGAGAATTTTTTGTAGTCTAACTCTGACACATTACATGATTGCCTGTCTAAAACTCTTTGTCTGTTTAGGTTGTATTATGAATATTGTTGTAAATTATAAAATACTTAAATCAAAAGGAATATAATACAATGTATTTTATTTTTTATATGTTATGTCTGTTGCTTTTGAAAATAAAACTTCATGTCAATAAACTCACATCCTGAACTAGAAAAAAATGCTAAGCATTTTATAACCTGCTTATTTTGTTTTAAAACAGAAAGTCTCTCACATACTCATTTGGTGTTTGCAATCTTAACAGTTATCCAGGGACCTAAACCATCATTTTATGAAGCAAGTTGAATGTTTACCCAGCCCAAAATGCACTTAACATAGCAATCAGTACAGAGAGTATAAATGACCTCTTTCTGGGTGAAAGGCTCAAGTGTATACATGAATTAATGTATTTCTCCAGAGAGTGATCACTGGGCCCTTCTTATTAGTCAATTTATTCACTTGATTAAAGATGACTAAACATATTTTATTTTCAAGAACTCTCTTAGTTATTAATTTGAGTCAAAGACACAGGACAGCCAATTCACCTTAGCTTCTGAAAATTGTGTGCAGAGAATTGGATACTTCATGCCTTTTTATATGTGCACTGATTAAGCATGAAGAGCAAGTATAGTTTATAATAGAAAAAATTTGGTCTTTTATATAGGTGCAAATGTAGATAAGCCCTTGATCTTTCAGGCATATAGAATTTGTAGTTAATTGACAAAACATTTACTTCCTTCCAAAAGTATATATTGTAAAGCGATCATGAAGGTTCATACTGAATGGAAAACTGATTAGATAATATGGATTATTTTGACTTAGACATATTGTGAGTTAAATAGAAACTTATTTTAGCAGCATCAGATTTTAACTTTTTATATAAGTTTTTCTTTTTAAAGAGAGGTTCATGCTATGCTTAATTTGAAATGCAGTTCATTTTGCTGATGAGATCTTTGCATAGAAATTCATGATGTACATAAGATAGAGTGTTTTAACATAAAATTTTTGAAAATAATGTTTAATTCTGTCAAATTTCTAAGAAATTATAAGGTGAACTATTGTATGTCCAGAATATCTTGTACGTATGGGTTTAAGGTCATTATCTACAAGAGAATTATGTTAAATCTGTGTTTTTAGAGAAAACATATTTTCGTTTCTTAAGATATTTGGCAAAAATGTTATTTTTTAGCTTATATGATTATTTTAATAATTGAGACAATGTCAGGAACTTACAGAATAAGTTTTTAAAATCTGCCTTAATTCTAACTCTCAAAAATAAGAGTAGATGTCATTGTTAGCCAAGTATATTTTATACATTTATTTGGATAGACTAACAAAGTTTTTATGAAGACAAGACTATATAATCTATGCTATACATTTATTTTTAAAATGATAGATAGAGGGAATGGTTCTTGGAAGAAAGCCTTGGCATTGCAAATGCATGCTTGCTGCCCTTCCCAGTCTACTGTGATCCTGAGTTTCAGTGTCCATTCATATATTTCACCATGACGTGAGTGAATTTGAGGGCTGTGCTACAAGCTAGGAGGAGACATTTGGCACCAGGGTATCAAATGTAACAACCAGCTGTGAAAAACCTTGAAACAAGAGTAACATGGCATTTTCCAGAGATACTTAGTGTCTTGAAGATAACTGAGAAATAGAGCTGCTCTGGCCAGATAAATCTTTCTGGAAAGATCTTCTGACATCTCTGATTCCAGTGATTCCAGGGCTGTGTATGAGGTTTTGCTCTCTCTGCCTCTAAGATTTCTGTTGACGGAACTTTGCAAGCAAGGAGAGAAAGGAACAAAGGCAACCTTTTTCACAACCGTTTGGGATACCCAGTATGTTTATCAGTTCCAATATGTGAATATTTTTGTACATGTGTTTTGATGCTTATTTATAAGTTTATATGAGATACATACCTGGAAGTGAATTACAGAGATCCTAATTGTCCCTCAATATTAATAATGTCCCTTTTTAAAAGGTAAATTGGAATCCCTGATATTTAACTGGATACATGGTCCCTCAGAATAAAAGAACGCTTCAGCGTAATTTGCAGCCATGTGTAAGTACTGGCCAAGTGAATGAAATATTATGAAGCACTGGTTTGCCAAATTAGTCTCGGAAAAATCAGAGATATTACCCTGCATTAAACTTTACTAGTAATTTCAGTTACACAAGTAATCTCAAGGCACTGTAAAAAGAGTGATACGGGACTTTTAATGTGGTTACTGGGCTCCTTCGCACTACATTAGACTTGCTTGGTCATGACTTACATATAAGGCATCTAACTGATGTATGTAACCACAGTACTTACACAAGAGGGAGTCATATCAGTTATGAAACACTTCCATTTTATATTAAGATAGTGACATTTTCCAGGGAGCCATTGCCCATATATCTACATATTTTATTTTTGTGTCCTATAAACAATCCTAAACGGCCTGCCAAGTACTTCCCTCTGAAAGTGTCCAAGGCATACAGACTTCGCTGCTATCAAATATCATTAGTTTTTTGTTGTTGTTGTTTTTTGTCAGGAAGTCTGTGATTGACATATATAAAAGGATATTAAAACAGGTCACTTGCCTTCTTTCTTTCTTTAAATACATATTGGATTGTTAACTCTTTTCTTCCCACACATGTGGGCAGATGCAGTGTCTTTGAATTCCTGTCCGTAACCTTAACACTGTAAGATATGCTTTCTTCCTCCTTCCGAGTAGAGTGTGGAGGTACTGGATAAAGATCTACCAGCCATTTTGGCCCCTAGTATGACCTTTAGAATAGAAACTTTTCCATGAGGTAAAACAAGATTAAAGGAGTCTGTGTCCCTATAGATTTTGGGTGACATATCACTGCTAGCATGCCTCTTTCCAACCTTTTGCAATATCACATAAAAATAAGCGTTTATTTTGTTTAAACTCTAGTTCTTATGTATGTTGTGAAACTCTCAGGTTACTCTACTCCTAATGAATACAAATTTGGAAGTGAGAAGTAGAGTGCTGTATAGGAAAGAGCCAAAAATACGTAACATTGGAATCATAGGAGCAGATGGGCGGCAAGAATCGAGTATTCACATACTGCAGGCTGACAGTCTGATGATGTCTGTTATATAAGGGAAGCTATATCCTTACATTTTCAGATAGAGTAAAAAGCTACAGTAGAGGGAATAGTGGAAAATTAACAGTGTTGGTCTCAGTTGTCCATTTCTTGCGACTTCTATTACAGTTCTTCAAGACAGAAGTACTTAGCTAGCAATAGACAGTCTTGAAGTGGGGATATAGCTTTCTGCTAAAGGAGGCACACTCAGTGGTAAATATCATGCAGTTTGGAACTTTGACAGGTTGAAAAATCCAATGGCTTCCATTTCTCAGATTATATCATTATAAGCTGTGGTTGTCAATCAGCAGATTTAGCAGAATATATGATTAAATACTTCTGATTGACTTATAGCTTGGTTGTGACCATGTTACTAAATTTTGTCAAAGGAATGTAATTAGATCTATGTATAATTTCTGGAGAATGGCTTTAAATCAAAGGAGCATTGGAACTTGTTTTCTTATTTCTTACTGGTTGAATGTAAATATAATTGCTAGAGCTCCAACAGTAATTTTGGGACCAATCACATTCCTGAAGACAAAAGCCCAATACAGCAGAACAACATGGCTGTATAAGCCTGAAGCTGACCAAATGGAATATCATAGATCTTCTGGATTTCAACACTTCTTGGATAATAGAGAAGATTACATTCTAATAAGAAGCGTCTATTCCTTATTTCTGATACTGCTGATAAAATGAAACAGCTCTTGAACATTTGTGAAAAGTAAAATGTTAAAGAAATGTTGACATAAAGGAGGTAAGAAAATATTAAAACAAAGCAAACAAAGAAAACACATTAAAGCACATTGCACTTACATACAAAGGAAATTTTCTGTTCAAACTGTAAAGGATTACATAGCATAAAATTATGTACTGATAAACAGCTATATTTCTCCCTTCAAATTAAAAGTCATAAACAAATAAACACCAGATAAAGTCAATAACTAAGGTCATAATTATTTGAAATGCATATTTCAATCTCTGACAATATATTTTAGTAGCTAGTCTGAAAAAAATATGAATCTGAAATTTGCAGGATAAATAAAATTACAAGAGTTTAAAAACAAAGTGAAGTTAGGGAGACAACAGGACACAAAAGCCAGTTTTTATTTTGATAATGTATGGAAAACCCTGGATTTGTTGATCTTGTATGTTCACAACTTCATAAGCTGCAGAAGATGGAAAGAAAAAATCTAGGGATCAATCAACTTTAGATAACGAATCCAAAATTACTCAGACTTTGGGATTCAATAGGCTATACCCTATGTAAAAAGGTTAGTGAAAAAATTCAAAATACAATGATAAAAGTAAATGATCATTTCAGTGGCTCTGTGTATGGAATGGCGCTAGAGCTTCTTCCAGGACAATTTACAACTAAGCCAGCCCTCCCTTAATTTTGTGGTGTAAATCCATACTACCACATGGTCAAAAACACCTCATGGACAAAATTTAATTTAACAGACTCCCAGGTTAGTAGTGTCTCAAATGACTGATAGGACTGACTACAAATTGTTTCTGGAAGAAGAAAACTTCAAACTAGACTTTAAATAATTTCCTAAAGGAAAGGCCAAAGGAATTATATATTATACTCACAGGTCACAGAGAAGGGGCCACAGCATGTGATGCAGAACATTTTTGGAAGCACAAGATTTGGGTCAGATGGTAGAAGAAAACAAAAAGGAAAGCCCGAGTCTACAGGGCCTTTATTGGGGTTTTCTAGGAAAAAAAAAAAAAATACAGGGCAGGATAAACAGCTTAGGATTGGCTAAATGACTAATTAAATGATTAATTTCAGTGGGCTTTGGGTTACAGGGCTTGTCTCCAGTTGCCTTGGACCTGGACCTGGGATGATTAAGGAAGAGGAATAGTGTCTCCTGGGATGTATAGGCCAGAGAGAAAAGTTATACCTCTAGATTATTTACTTTGTATATCAAAGGGAATCTGTTGTTTTAAATGTATTGAGTTTTTCTTATTTTATTCTGTGTCCTGGAAACGATACCAAGTATGTCTAAGCATACTTCAATAAGGAGATCTTTTTTTTTTTTTTTTAACTATTTAGCCAGTTACAATGAAGTAATTATTCTTAAAAAAAAAAAGTTTTTGCCTATTTTGTACCTATTTTACACACAACTTATACTAAAAAAAAACCCACATTATTCTATCATGAGTCTGTGACCAGAATGCCTGTGATAACTTCCTTTGCTGAAGATAAAGGCTTAGTTTTGAAGAATTATTCCAAAGACCAGCTCCTTAATAGTGACTTCACTAAACAGCACATCCAGACACATACATTCTACCTTCATAGCAATTCACGTATTGTCTCATAACTGTAGTATACGCTGTTGGAATTATTTATTTATTTATTTATTTATTTATTTATTTATTTATTTTTGAGACGGAGTCTCGCTCTGTCGCCCAGGCTGGAGTGCAGTGGCCGGATTTCAGCTCACTGCAAGCTCCACCTCCCAGGTTCACGCCATTCTCCTGCCTCAGCCTCACGAGTAGCTGTGACTACAGGCGCTCGCCACCATGCCCAGCTAGTTTTTTAGTAGAGACGGGGTTTCACCATGTTAGCCAGGATGGTCTCGATCTCCTGACCTCGTGATCCGCCCGTCTCGGCCTTCCAAAGTGCTGGGATTACAGGCTTGAGCCACCGTGCCCGGCTGGAATTATTTATTTATAATTCAAATGTATTTGTTAGATTTGGATAGATTTCTATTTAATCATATTAGCATTAGTGATACTGTGGTTGCACTGTGAGCTTGCAACTGAAAAAAAAAAAAAGGAAAAAAAAAAAACATCGGGTAATATATGACAGCTTCAGATACCAGGAGGTCTAAATCATTCAGCACTTTGAGAGGTTTTGAGAACAGAGGTACAGAAAAGAAATGAAACACTCATTTCTGACAAACAAAAGCTGACCATTTTATGGAATTAACAATTAAGTTGTTGCCTCATGTAAATAAACCCAAACATTTAACAACATTGTGTTAGAACTTGTGTCTATGTTCAAAAGGAACTATAGAATTTGTATATAGCAAGTAGAAGAAACGTTTTTGGTGTTGATGTATGTCCCATTTAGTAAACACATCTAGCACAGTATAAGACTTTGATAAAAATAAGCATTATTGAAAATAAAAATAAGGAAATAATAACCCAAACATTCTTCAACGTGGTCCTTCTTACGTGCATGATAAAATGAATGTCTTTCAAGAAAAATTTACAAAGAGGTGGAAGTGGCCCATTCTGAACAAAAGTAGACTGGTCAAGCGCAAAAGTCATGGCAATAGTTTTTTGGTTTTTTTTTCCCCCCCGGGTGCCCAAGTTTGCCTTTTGACTTCCTGAAAGCCCAAAGAGTGATATTACCTGTTTATCATCAGAGTGTTTTGAGAAAGCCAAAACTTTAGTAGAAAAATGCTGGGAAACCTTCATCAGAGAGTCCTTCTTTACCATGACAATGATCCTGCTCTTTCTTTTTATCAATCAGGAGTAATTTTTCCAGAGTTTATATAAAAAATCATTAAGCATCCACTTTATAGTACTGATTTGGCTCATTCTGATTGATTTTTGTTTCCTAAACTTAAAACATCTATAAACCTATTTTTCTTCAATTAATAAAGCAAAAATGACTACATTGACATAGTTTAATTCCCAGGCCACTGAGTTCTTTAGGGATAGACTAGATTGTAAATGACTTATATAAAGTTTCTTGATCTTGATGGTGCTTATGTTAAAAAATAAAATATATATCTTTATCTTTTAATTCCATTCTTCCACAAGCATTTTAATGTTATTCACCTGCATGACTTGAAAAGTAGACTTCTGACTTAGTTAGTTGGGGATGCCATAACAAAATACCATAGACTGGATGGCTTAAGCAACATATATGTATCTTAGTTTTGGGGTCTGGGAAGCTGAAGATCAAAATGCTAACAGATTTGGTTTTGGTGAGGACTCAACTCCTGGATTTCTGATGACTTGCTGTAAACTCACAAGTCAAAGAGAGGAATCTCCGACGTCTCTTTCTCATGTAAGAATGCCAATCCCATCATGAGAGTTTCACTCTCATGACTTTATCTGAACCGGATTTGCTCCCAAATGCTACACTTCCTAATGCCATTACATTGGGGAATAAGAACACAACAAATAAATTTTGGAGGCACAAACATTGTCTTTAACAGGCTTCCAATTGAATATGAATATGACAGTAGAAGCAAGTGGGAAAAATGAAAAATATTTCTATACTTGCTTCTAAATTTACTTCAAGTTAGTAGTATATTTCTCATCAAAACTATTGTACTGAATACTATTTATGTGAATCATATTTATTGACTTGCGCATGTGGAACCATCCCTGCATGCCTTTGATGAAACTCACTTAATCATGGGAAATCATCTTTACAATGTGCTGTTGGATTTGGTTTGATAGCATTTTGTTGACTATTTTTGATAATCTCAATAGACAAACAAAAACATTCCATAAAATCTAGCGTTCCTTTATGATAAAATCCCTCAACAATTTACGCTAAGAAGAAATATACCTCAAAATAATAAAAGTCATATATGATAAACTCACAGCCAACATCATATTAAACAAGGAAAAGTTAAAAGCATTTCCACTAAGAACTAGAGCAAGATGAGGATGTTCACTTTTACCACTTCTATTCTGCATAGTACTGCAAGTCCTAGCCAGAGAAATCAGGCAAGAGAAAGAAACAAAGGGCATCTAAATTAGAAAAGAGAAAATAAAACTATCTCTAACTGTAATATAATGTTGTACCTAGAAAACCCTAAATACTCTTCCAAAAATTCCCTAGATTTGATAAATAAATTCAGTAAAGCCTCAGGTTGCCAAATCAATGTTTACAAATCAGTAGCATTGCCATAGACTGATAATCAAATCAAGATCATACTGAGAATCGAATAAAGAGCTTGATCACATTTACAATTGCTACAAAACATTTAAAATATCTAGAAATATAATTAACCAAGAAGGTGAAAGATTTCTACAAGGAGAACTATAAAACACTGCAAAAAGAAATCATATATGGCATAAACAAACAAAAAATTCTATGCTCATGGATTAGAATAATCAATATTTTAAAAATAAACATATTGCCCAAAGCAATCTACAGATTCTATGTTATTCCTATAAAAATACAAATATCATTTACCATTGAATTAGAAAAAATAATCCTAAAATTCATATGAAACCAAAAAAGAGCACTAACAACTTAAGCAAAAAGAACAAATCTCGAAGGACCACACTACCCAACTTTGAATTATACTACAAGGCTATTGTAACCAAAACAGCATGGTACTGGTAAAAAGTAGACACATAGACCAATGGAAGAGAATAGAAAAATACAGCCAAATACATACAACCAACTGATCTTCAACAAACCAAACACAAGAATATGCTCAATGTATACAAATCAGTAGCATTGCCATAGACTGAGAATGGATACCCTATTTCATACATGGTTCTGTGAACATTGGATAGCCATGTGTAGAAGAATGAAACTGGATCCATATCTCTCACTATATAAAAAAATTAATTGAAACTGGATTAAACAGTTAAATCTAAGACCGGAAGCCATAACATTTTTAGAAGAAAACCTAGGAAAAACACTTACTGACATCGACTTAGACCAATAATTTATGATGGTAACTACCAAAGAAAATACAATAGAAACAAAGATAAATAAATGAGACCTATGTAAATTAAAGAGCTTCCAAAAAACAAAAGAAATAATCAAGAGAGTAAATAGACAACCTACAGAATAGCAGACAATATTTGCAAACTATACCTCCAATGCACTAATATCCAGAATCTACAAGAAACTCAAGCAAATTAGCAAGAAAAAAAAAATCATTTAAAAAATGAGAAACAATATGAATAGGCATTTCTCAAAAGAAGGTATACAAATGATCAAAAAACATATAAAAATTGTTGAACATTACTAATCATCAGAGAAGTGCAAACTGAAACACAATGAGATACCACCTTGTCAGAATCATAATGTCCATTATTAAGAAGTCAAAAATAAAATAGACCATGCACAGTGGCTTATACATAAAATTCCAGCACTTCGGGAGGCTTAGGCAGGCTGATTGCTTGAGCTCAGGAGTTTGAGCCCAGGTAACATGGCAGAACACTGTCTCTCTAAAAAATACAAAAATTAGCCAGGTGTGGTGGCATGCCTCTTATCCCAGCTACTTGGGAGGCTGAGGTGGGAGAGTCACTTGAGCCCATAAAGTCAAGGCTTCAGTGAGCCAATATCATGTCTCTGCACTCCACCCTGGGTGACGAAGTGAGACCCTGTCTCAAACAGACAAACAAACAAACAAACCAAAGCAAACAAAAATACAATAGATGTTACTCCTTATCACATATTTTAAATTAAAACTGACATATGCTAATCAGTAAAAGCTTGCTATCATCAGGCACACAAATAAACTTCACATATGCTTTATTCGTGTCCCTTATATTCATTTTGGAGAAGGAGCATCATTTAAGAATATGACATCATATTTATTTATTTATTTTTATTTTAAACTAATACAAAAGTTTATTTTAAACAATCTTAGGCGGAAAAGATAGCTCCCTTACAAGATTTTCTCGAAAGATTAAGGTTCTTCCGGTTTTCAGGAAATGCATATTAAAATATTCATAGAGGTAATTTGTATTTTTTAACATTACTGTTAGGTCAACTTTGAGAACGCTGATGTTGTACTTAATGTCAAATGGTTATGCTTTAATTCTTTTAATGTACATAAACAATTGCTTCTACAAAGTACCCAAGGTCACAAACTGCCCTACATTATAAATGACAACTCTATCTTCATTTTGTACACAGTTGTTAAATGCAAAATTATTATTCCTTATTATAATTGATGAACAAATATTTTAATAAGGATTGCATTTGCAAAAGTCTCTGGAAAACCAAATATATCTTTGGTCAGCTTTCCATATCTTTGGAATATATATCTACATTTCTCAAATGCTATAATCATTCATGCTGTAATCATTCATGATATCATAGATATCCTTAATATATAGCATGTAAAACAATTCTCTGTACTTTGCATTTAATCTTTCTAATAACCCTGAAGTGTGGTACTCCCCAATCTATTTTACTTATAAAGAAATTGAGATTCAGGCAGATAGAAAGCCAATTCTAAGATACATGTTAAAAATCTTCAGAACTGAAAATCAAACCCAAGTCTCACTTATTGCAAAGCATACACTTTCTGCAATAAGACAGTTCCCAAGCTTTAACCATTAGCATCTGATTAGTCATTGGCCCTATTAATTAAGATAGTATGGAAAAACAGAAAAGAAAGTATGTTAGAAATCACTGGGGGGCAGGGCCAAGATGGCCGACTAGAAACAGTGGGAATAGGAGGTTTCCACTGAAAAGAACCATAACCACATGTGAACCTCGCACCAGCAACAGAGGTATTTGGGTTTTATCATCAGAACTGACTAGGTGGCTGGAGTGGAAAGAAGAGGAGTGTTGTGTAGCAGCCCACCTGAGAGCCACATGGGGCAGGGCAGCCCCCTCAGCCAAGGAAGGTGAGGAGTGAGTGTCTTACTCAGCCTTGGAAAATGTGCTCTTTCCAAGAAACTGTGACACCCACAGATCGGAAGAGCCCACTGGTGAGTCCATGCAACCGGGGCCTAGTGTCCTAACCGTGGAGCACTGCAGATTCTCAATAGCCACTAAGCTTAAGCCTGCTGAGCTCTTAGAGGGAGGGGTGTCCAGCACCACAGTTGCAGCTGCCAGCTCTCTAAGCCCTTTGAGATCCTTAGGGGAGGGCCAGCAGCCAACACTGGGACTGATAGGTATCTAACACACTAAGCTCCCAGGGTGGGGAAGGGCGGCAGTCATCTCTATAGCTCCAGGCTGCACTTTTCCTCTGCTGGAGTCAGGGACGCCGGATGGCTTTGTTCCAAAGGTATCCCCTACAGCCCAACACAACTGAGCTGTGGTGGACTGAGGACAGAGTGCCTCTTCAGGCCTGACCTTGACCAATCCCTCCTCACTGAGTGGGGTCTCCCTGCAGGAACTCCAACAACTCCAACCAGGGGCTCAGGGATAGAACTCTGATCTGCCTAAGCCTGAGCCCCTAGAGGTAGTATCAGCCACAGTCTCTGCAGATAAGCAGACTTAGTCTTTCCTCCTGCTAGATTAGAGGAAAAAGAATACAAAGGAATGAACAAAATTCTGAGAAATATGGGACTATGTAAAAAGACCATATCTATGATTGATTAGAGTACCTGAAAGAGATGGGGAGAATGGAACCAAGTTGGAAAATACACTCCAGGAGAACTTCTCCAACCTAGCAAGACAAGGCAACATTCAAATTCAGGAAATACAGAGAACTCCACTAAGATACCTCATGAGAAGGTCAACCTCAAGACACATAATAATCACATTCTTAAAGGTTGAAATGAGGGAAAAAATGTTAAGGGCAGCCAGAGAGAAAGGTCAGGTCACCTACAAAAAGAAGCCCACAAGACTAACAGCAGACCTCACAGCAGAAACTCTATAAGCCAGAAAAGAGTGAGGGCCAATATTCCACATTTTCAAAGAAAATAATTTTCAACCCAGAATTTCATATCCAGCCAAACTAAACTTCATAAGTAAAAAAGAAATAAAACCTTTTCTAGACAAGCAAATGCTGAGGGAATTCATTACCACCAGGGTTGCCTTGCAAGAGCTCCTGAATGAAGCACTAAAAGTGAAAAGGAAAAACCAGTACCAGCCACTGCAAAAACACACTAAAATATAAAGACCAATGACACTATGAAGAAACTCCATCAACTAGTATGCAAAATACCAGATAGCATCATGATGACAGGGTCAAATTTACACATAGCAATATTAACCTTAAATGTAAATGGGATAAATGCCCCAAGTAAAAGACACAGACTGACAAATTGGATAAAGAGTCAAGACCCATCGGTGTGCTGTATTCAGGAGGCCTATCTCATTTGCAAAGACACACATAGGCTTGACATAAATGGATGGAGGCAAATTTACCAAGCAAATGGAAAGCAAAAAAAAAAAAGCAGGGGTTACAATCTTACCCTCTGAAAAAACAGACTTTAAGCCAACAAAGATCAAAAAGGAAAGGAAGGCATCACATAATGACTAAGAGATTAATTCAACAAGAAGAGCTAATTATTCTAAATGAATATGCACCCAATACAGGAGCACCTAGATTCATAAATCAAGCTCTTACAGACTTATAAAGAGACTTAGGCTCCCACATAATGATAGTGGGAGATGTTAACACCCCACAATCTATATTAAACAGATCAATGAGACAGAAAATTAAAAAGGATATTAAAGTCTTGAACTCAGCTCTGGATCAAGTGGACCTAATAGATATCTACAGAACTCTCCACCTCAAATCAACAGAATATACATTTTTCCCAGTTCACATGGCACTCATTCTAAAATCTAGCACATAATTGGAAGTAAAACACTCCTCAGTAAATGCAAAAGAACTGAAATCATAACAAACAATCTCTCAGACCGCAGTGCAATCAAATTAGCACTCAGGATTAAGAAACTTACTCAAAACCAGACAAATACATGAAAATTGAACAACCTTCCCCTGAAAGACTCTTGGGTAAATAATGAAATTAAGGCAGAAGTCAAGAAGTTCTTTGAAACCAATGAGAACAAAGAGACAATGTACCAGAATCCCTGGGACACAGCTAAAGCAGTGTTAAAAGGGAAATGTATAGCACTGAATGCTCACATCAGAAAGCTAGAAAGATCTCAAATCAACACCCCAACATCACAATTAAAGGCGCTAGAGAAGCAAGAGCAAACAAATCCAAAAGCTAGCAGAAGAGAATAAATAACTAAGATTAGAGCAGAACTAAAGGAGATAGAGATACAAAAAAGTTCTTCAAAAAAAATCAATGAATTCAGGATCTGTGTTTTTGGGGAAAAAATTGAACAAAATAGATACAACACTAGTTAGACTAATAAAGAAGAAAAGAGAGAAGACTCAAATAGACACAATAAAAAATGATACAGGAGATATCACCACTGACTCCATAGAAATACAAACTATGATCAGAGAATACTATAAAGAGCTCTACACAAATGAACTAAAAAATCTAGAAGAAATGGAAAAAATTCCTGGACACATAAACCTTCCCAAGAGTAAACCAGGAAGAAGTCATATCCCTGAATAGAACAACATGTTCTCCAATCGAGGCAGTAATTAATAGCCAATCAACCAGTAAAAGCCCAGGACCAGATGGATTCACAGCTGAATTCTATCAGAGATACAAAGAGGAGCTGGTACCATTTCTTCTGAAACTTTTCTAAACAATTGAAAAGGAGAGACTTCTCCCTAATACATTTTATGAGGCCAACATTATCTTGATACAAAAACCTGGCAGTGACACAGCAAAAAAGGAAACTTCAGGCTAATATCCCTGATGAACATCAATCGGAAAATCCTCAATAAAATACGGGCAAACCGAATCCAGCAGCACACCAAAAAGCTTATCCACCACAATCAAGTAGTCTTCATCCCTGAGATGCAAGACTGGTTCGACATATGCGAATCAATAAACATAATCCATTATGTAAACAGAACCAATGACAAAAAATATATGATCATCTCAATAGATGCAGAAAAGGCCTTTGATATTACTCACCATGGCTTCATGTTAAAAACTCTCAATAAGCTAGGTATTGATGGAACATATCTCAAAATAACAAGATATGTTTATGACAAACCCACAGGCAATATCATACTGAGTAGGCAAAAACTGGAAGCATTCCCTTTGAAAACTAGCACAAGATAAGGATGGCTCCTCTCACCATTCCTCTTCAACATATTATTGGGAGTTCTGGCGAGGGCAATAAGGCAAGAGAAAGAAATAAGGGGTATTCAATTAGGAAAAGAGGAAATCAAATGGTCTCTATTTGCAGACAACATGATTCTATATTTAGAAAATCCCATCACCTCAGCCCTAAAACTCCATAAGCTGATAAGCAGCTTCAGCAAAGTCCCAGGATACAAAATCAATGTAAAAATATCATAAACATTCCTATACGGCAACACTACACTAGCAAAGAGACAAATCATGAACTCCCATTCACAATTGCTACAAAGAGAATTAAATACCTAGGAATACAGCTAACAAAGGAAGTAAAGAACCTCTTCAAGGAGAACTACAAACCACTGCTCAAGGAATTCAGAGAGTACACAAACAACGGAAAAACATTCCATCCTCATGGATAAGAAGAATCAATACTGTAAAAATGGTCACACTGCACAAAGTTATTTATATATTCAATGCTATTCCCATTAAACTATCATTGACATTCTTCACAGAATTAGAGAAAAAAAAAAAAAACTAAAATTCATATGGAACCAAAAAAGAGCCCGTATAGCCAAGACAATCCTAAGAAAAAAGAACAAAACTGGAGGCATCGTGTTACCTGACTTCAAACTATACTACAAGTTTACAGTAAGCAAAATAGCATGGTACTGGTAGCAAAACAGACATATAAAGCAATGGAACAGAACAGAGACCTCAGAAACAACACCACACATCTAAAACCATCTGATTCTCAACAAACTGGACAAAAACAAGCAATATTGAAATGAGTCCCTATTTAATAAATGGTGCTGGGAAAACTGACTAGTCATATGAAGAAAACTGAAACTGGACTCCTTCCTTATACCTTATACAAAAATTAACTCAAGATGGATTAAAGGCTTAAATGTAAAACTCAAAACCATAAAAACCCTAGAAGAAAACCTAGGCAATACCACTCAAGACATAGTCATGGGCAAAGACTTCAAAATGAAAAGGCCAAAAGCAATTGCAACAAAAGACAAAATTGACAAATGGGATCTAATTAAACTAAAGAGCTTCTGTACAGCAAAGTAAACTATCATCAGCATGAACAGGCAACCTACAGAATGGGAGAAAATTTTTATAATCTACTCATGTTACAGAGGTCTAATATCCAGAATCTACAAGGAACTTAAACAAATTTACAAGAAAAAAAAACAAAGTGAGCAAAGGATATGAACAAATACTTCTTAAAAGAAGACATTTATGTGGCCAAAAAACATATGGAAAATAAAAAGCTCAACATCACTGATCATTAGAGAAATGCAAATCAAAACCACAATGAGATACCTTCTAACACCAGTCAGAATGGTGATTATTAAAAAGTTAAGAAATAATAGATGCTAGCGAGGCTGTGGAGAAATAGGAATGCTTTCACACTGTTGGTGGGAATGTAAATTAGTTCAACCATTGTGGAAGACAGCGTGGCAATTCCTCAAGGATCTAGAACCAGAAATACCATTGACTCAGCAATCCCATTACTGGGTAAATATCCAAAGGAATATAAATCATTCTACTATAAAGATATATGCACATGCATATTTATTGCAGCACTGTTTACAATAGCAAAGACATGGAACCAACCCAAATGCCCATCAGTGATAGACTGGATAAAGAAAATGTTGTACATATATACCATGGAATACTATGCAGCCATAAAAAGGAATGAGGTCATGTCCTTCGCAGGGACATGGATGAAACTGGAAGCCATCATCCTCAGCAAACTAACACAGGAACAGAAAACCAAACACCACATGTTCTCACTTATAAGCGGGGGTTGAACAGTGAGAACACATGGACACAGGGAGGTGAACAACACACCCTGGGGTCAATCAGGGGACGGGGGGTAAGGGGAGGGAGAGTATTAGGACAAATACCTAATGCGTGTGGCGCTTAAAACCTAGATGGTGAGTTGTTAGGTGGAACAAACCACCATAACATATGTATACCTGTGTAACAAACCTACATGTTCTGCACTTGTATCCTGGAACTTAAAGTAAAATAAAAAATAAAATAAAGTAAATCAAAACATCTGGTATCCAATCTCATCACCTGTGCATCATTTGTACAAGCTACTGAGGTGTTTGCTTAAAGTTTATATGGCCCTGTCTTAAAAATTAGAATAATTTTAGAAGTCAATATTTATAAATTTTGCTACATATGAGTTGCCAAGCCATGTGCTTTAAATAAATTATCTTACCTCAGCTTTGCCATGAACCTCTTATATAAAAGGTATTATTATTTACATTTTGTAAGGGGAAAAAATTGATTCAAATGAGACTAACTAACTTGCCTGGAGTAACACAACCAAGAATTTGTGGAACTAGGATAAAGTTCAAGCTCTCTGGTGACTGCTTTCATGAGATTAATGGCTACAAGATATAGGTTTAAAACATACTTTTTACAAAAAAAAAAAAAAAAAAAGAGAGAGAGAGAGAGAAAGGGAGAAGACTCCTCTTAATCTGAGCATTCAATAACATCTAAATTTGCAATTACTGGAATTTAATTAGTTAGAGAAGGTTCCACATTAGAAATCTATTGCCCAATATAGCTACTGATAGGAACAAGAGGCAAGGAAATTCTGGGCAGAAGAGGGCAGGTTCCTGGCAAGGTCCCCACCCTCAAGCCAAAACGCCTAATAGTGCGATCCAAAGTGAGAAATTACATCCCTGTTTTCCCCACCCCCTCATGCTGTGCCCATATAAACCCCAGGTTCAGCCAGCAGAGAGAGGAGAAGCAGCTGGATATCAGAGGCTACGCTTGGATGTTGGAGAGAAGTGGCTTAACTTCAGAGGAACAGCTTGATGGTGTAGCTTCAGAGAGGAGTCCAGCTCTCCAGATGGAGAATATTACATTTCCCCTCCATTTTCTTTTCAGCTCCCCTTCCCACTGAGAACCACTTTTATTGGCACTAAAATCCCCCACCTTTACCATCTTCATGTCGTTCGTGTGACCTTATTCCTCCTGGACACTGGACAAGAACTCAGGTACTAAGAATGTGGGTGCAAAAGCTCTCACACTGACTCTCCACTGAGCTGTCAACATTTAAGCCCTCTATGAATGGCAAAGCTAAAAGCGCACTGTAACACTTCCTCTGGGACTTCAGGGGTCACAGGCACTCTCCCCTAGATGCTGCTGCAGGGTGGGTACAGAGTTCAGTCTTTCTGGAGCCCAAAAGTGCTCCCCCAGCTCCTGCACCTGCTCACATGCACTATCTCTCCCATGGAGGGTGGAGCAGCCAGTGAGTGCGGTTCACCCCTGCCGGCACCCACGCACAACCCTTCCTGCTCAGGAAGCCATCAGGGAAACGTCCTGCTTCACTGTCATGTTCCAATCCATGCCACCAACTCATTAAAATAAAATAAAATAAAAATAAAATAAAATAAAATAAAGAAAAAAAAACTGTCATGTAACAAAAAATGAGAATGAAAAAAATGAAATACAAACCCCAAATAGTTAACATTATAAACAACTACTGTGAGAAAACAAACAAACAAACAAACAAACAAAAACTTTACATTTAATCTTTACAGCAAATATATTTGATAGGTACTATTTCTATTTTTTACATGAAGACTCTGAAATTTACGGAAGTTAGTGATTTTGTTCAAGGTTAGTGGTTCAGAGTTGTTGGAATTAGGATTTAAATGTAAATATTTTGACTGGAGAAGTCTTGTGTTTGATAGCTGAATTGAGTGTGACTTATCACCTCCTCATCCTCTCGCTCCCAGAAAAACACACCAAAGAGCAAGACTAATGTCTTTGCATTGTCAAGCAAAAAATAATCTAGATTAATTAAATTCTTTTTTTTTTTTTTTGAGACAGAGTCTTGCTCTGCCGCCCAGGCTGGAGTGCAGTGGCCGGATCTCAGCTCACTGCAAGCTCCGCCTCCCGGGTTCACGCCATTCTCCTGCCTCAGCCTCCCAAGTAGCTGGGACTACAGGCGCCCGCCACCTCGCCCGGCTAGTTTCTTTGTATTTTTTAGTAGAGACGGGGTTTCACTGTGTTAGCCAGGATAGTCTCGATCTCCTGACCTCGTGATCCGCCTCCCAAAGTGCTGGGATTCCCAAAGTGCTGGGATTGCAGATTTGAGCCACCGCGCCCGGCCAATTAAATTCATAATAAAAAATCATACTTCTATGTATTATCTTGTTCAAAGTAGGTAGTAAAAGGTACATGCAAACATTACCTGAAAACATTACTGATGGAGCTAACAGAGTGGGTAACCATCTGAATATCTATAGATTTGGAAACTCAGATAGTGAAAGTTTGGGCATTAACTCAAATTTACTGAAAAAAAAAAATCCAAAAGATGGATATAATTTACATGCCTATATATAAATGTGTATATTTCACTGAATATATATATATATATATTTATTTATTTATTTTCACTGAAACCTTAATAGATAGTGCTATGAATATTGTGCCCAGGACCAATAAAGATATTAACAAGAAGGAATTTGGCAATCTTAATACTCTCTCAGCAAAAAAATACTACTAGCTATTTTTTCTTTTCTTTTATTTGAATTTTAAATTATTTTTACTATCGAACCTAGTTTTTCAAAACGGGATCCCATAAAATCTCTGTCTGAGAAACTATGTTAGTAGTAGTCTCATTTCAAAACATAATATGCCTGCTCATGGCATAGTCACAGTCACAATATGTTTTATGTGACCCTGATAATAAGCTGATATCAAATGCCTTGATTCTTCCTTTCTTCATTTCTTTTTTGTTTTTCAGTCTGAAACAAATCATTTCAAATCCAACCATACCTTTTCTCACTCACCCTTAAAACTTCCTGGGATAATAACACCTATTTTCTTGAGATAACTAATTTGTATAGCATATTTTATTAACTAACAAAGTTGTCACATCAAACAATTTCATTATTTGGAAGTCATAAACATCATTTATTAAAAGATGATTTAACAGACATGGAGGAAATTAAGCCTGGAGTTTGTTGGACACTCCCAGGTAATGGACTGACAAAATGTTTAGTTCAAGGAGAATCACATGTCCAGGAGTACAACAAAATTATTATGAATAACAGATAGGAAATAAAGAAGTACATTTTCCCAGTAGGTGAACAAAACTTAGTAATGATGAATATGAAACAGTAAATATGTTATAACAGGAAGTGAACATCAGAGTGTTATATTCAAAGAACTGGATATTAGTGTCATTTTATTTGCTTGTTTATGTTGAGAGTTGATGCCTTGTTATACTTACAGATTCTCTGAAATTTTTGTGACATTTCTTTTAAAATGATAGGGTTTTGACATTTGCCATCTATATTTCAAGACATAAAAGATCCGAAACTTATATCTGAAAATAGAGACAAAACAATCTTGAAAATGACAATCAGTACTAAATTGGCTAAATTGGAGAATGATCTGAAATCTAGGCATGTTTTCTTTCTTTCTTTCTTTTTTTTTTTTAAGCAATTTTGGGCTGATGATGGAATAGTGATAAGGGTCATTTAAGTGTAAAGTGTAACTATTCCAGAAAAGAATAATCAGTTAATTATGGGTAGATGAAGTGTTAATAACAACAATAACAAAATATAACATGAATCTAGTCTAGCCCTGAGGCACTGATGGCCTGGACTACACCCGAAAGAAATAAATACAGAGTGTATTACGAAGGAAGCATTTTGTGCTAGAAAAGACCCTCAAAAATAACTTATGAATAAATTATGTGAGAATAACATGGATAGAAATTCAGATCACAATAAAATTTTATCACTGTTTTACTGACACATTCCTGATACACTCTAGGTTTTAAAATCCCATTTCTCATTTTCCTACCATTCTTTTACTTGAGTTGTTTGACTTCTTTGCTCAAATTAAGTCTTACTTCTGATTCTGATATGTGTAGACAGAACTTACTTATCTATGTCACTTGTATTAAAGTTAAGTTTCTTTTTCTAGGATTTACTACTTATGTGTGTTTTTGCATTTTATTAATAAATTATTAAATGAGAGATGTAGATGTGATGAAAGAGATATAAAGAGATAAATAAATTAAAATGTAGATTAAAATGAAAACAAAAATAGAAAGTGACAGAGCAGAAGAGTGAAAAACTATTCAAGCCTTGGTAGCTGTTATTCAAAGGGCTTCAAATAATTGGTTTTAGTAAATATTTTTTATTCATTTAAAATGACATAATATGAAGTGTGTTAATTATCATCAATTTTCAGATGGGCTAATTATTAACTAATCACAATTCCCTATTTCTGAAGTTGAGGAATTTAGAATAATGAGATCACTGTGTCCATTTCACACTTTGAGTCTTCCTAGAATAAGAAATAAAATGGCAAATAAATTTGAAAAATGATGGCATCTCAACTCTTTTCAGAAAATAAATATACAACCAGAGCATGTAAACTCGCTGTCACTTCATATAGTAGCAATCTAGACTAAAATGAAGATGAAACAGCTTTCCTGGCTGAAATGAAGATATCAACTGCATTAAATTAGATTTTTTGATACTTAAGTGAAAGACCATTTTTCCAGTATCTGAATTACCTGCCTCAAATCACTTCATAAATTGGACTAAACAGTATTGAGTTTTGGGGTTGTTTTTCTATTCCCTTCGCTTGACACAAAGTTCAGTACTCCATTTCTTCTTTAACTATGAGAGAAGCTTTAATAACAGAGGCTACATAAGTAATGTAGAAATGAAATGTCTCAAATTGCATTTGTGTCCCCAGTGTCTACTTCAGATTTGTCCTAAGAAAAGCACATATTTTGAAGTAGTTTTAAAGGGCTCTCCTTTTGAACGGATTATAATTTATTTCATGATATACACATTTTCTCTTTTGAAAATAACAGGAAAATAATTCTTCTTTGTTTGCTTTTTAGTATAATTGATCACCTCAATTTTCACAGTTTTAAAAATGTGTATTTTAACCATAAGTACATGTAAATATCTATATATATATATTTTCTTCTTCTTAATGTTAATCTCTTTAATATGACTATGGTGATAGTTCTCTAAATTCAAGTTTATTGATGTGTTTATATGATAGGGAGAAGGCAGGTAAAAAGGAATTTCAGTTTAAAAATTCTCCCATTATGATATAATCGTATAGGGATCATATACAAATATATCGACTGTGCATAGATAGATTTATAAGAATAAAAATGTGGCTGAAAGTAGGAGTACAAAAGGAATTCAAAATTTACATTGTCTTTATAAATAGAGAAAAACCAAAAATCATATAATAAATACATTTTGCACTACAAGACTTTCAAAATTCTATCATTGACATGCTATTCAATTAACTGTAAGCATTTAATAAAAAGTATTTTATTATAGATTGAGTAAAATTTTACATTGTCAGTTGTATGCCATAGAAGTTAAAACACTGTTGCATTAATATAAACACTGTTTTTAAAGACCTGCTAACCGAATTGGAATCTGCAAGTAGTCGTTTATCAAAAAATACCTGTGCGATTGAAGCGATTGAATTTAATTTAAAAAAAAAAAAAAGCTACTAGTGGATTTAAGGAGTTATTACTAAACTCTGTTTTGTTTTGGTTTTGCCATGCATGCTGCTACTATCTTAATATCTATAAATTAATTTTTGATTTGCAAAAATAAATCTTTACCTTTACCTAATTTCAAATTAGCTTTAGAGTTTTACAAATTTAGAAGTTTGATTTTAAGCCATACATTTTCCCCTTGCTTTGGAATTTTCTAAAGAAAAGCCAAGATATCTGAATTTTCAATTGCATCTTTATTGAATTTAAGTAGGACTTAAATCAATAGCATTCTAATTTAAAAGAAACTACTTGATTTTCAAGGTATTTAATTAAAGCTACATTCTATTAGCTGAAATAATCTAAATCTGGCTTAATCTACTAAACCATTTCAATCACTTTATCAGTTTATTCCTTTCTGAAGACTGCTGATTCAATTGTTCCTCATGGATACCACATTACAGAACTTTAATTGCCCATGAGACATCTGATAAACAGATTATTAAACTCGGAACTCATATTTTACTGCTATTTTTAGCACTAAAATAGAGATATATCTAACAATATTCAGTATCAATAATTACTGTAACTACAATAAAAAGCCTCAAAAAATATCCTGTTTAAATATTTACAACTGAATTGAAAATATAATTTCTCCTCTGCATATGAGCCTCTATCTATTTGTGTTTACTGCCTTTTACTAAACTGATGAGAGATACAATTATTCATGATGTTGAAACAAGATGCCAAATGTGTATCGTTGGCTACCTTTACTGGGCTATGTTAAAAGAGTCATTGCAAATATATTAAAAAACACAGATCATCCACAGTGTATTACTAAAAAAAATCTAAAGGCAGAAATCACATTGTAAGTTTTGAAGGGCATTCTGTATGATCAATGTAGAATTATTTTAGATACTGTTTGTTGCTTAAATTTAATGTCTTTTTAAAGCAATAGGATGTTAAATAGTTTGTCTTCTGTAAAAATACTACTTCCAAAGAACATCAAAGACAGCATTTGTATTTAAAATTATCAAGCACATAATAAAATGAATGGCTTGATAGTCTGTAAATGTGTGTGTGTGTATGTAACTTTTGCCTGAAATCATAAGCTGTCATTCACCAGGATCTTATCTTAAGCACTTTGTTTTCTCACAGCACATGTTATCCCTTGATGGTTTTCTAATAATGACAATGGCAACAATAATTATTATTATTTATAAAACGATGACTATGCACCAAGTACAGTTTAAGACACTTAATATGTTAAATTAATTGTCATTAAAGATAATGTACTTTCAATTGTTTATTGATGTACAGTGGTTGTACATATTTATAGGATACATAGTTTTTTAATACATACATGCAATGCGTAAGGAAAAAAATCAGTAATTAGGATATGAATTACCTCAAGCAGTAATCATTTCTTTATGTTGGGAACATTGCAAATTTTCTCTGCTAGTTATTTAGAAATATAATATACATTCTTGTTAATGATAGTTACTCTACTGTCTTAGTAAACTCTAGAATTTATTCCCTCTATCTAATAGTATTTTTGTACCCATTAACTAACTTCTCCCCACATCACTTCCATCCACTACCTTTCTCATTCTCCAGCAACCACATTCTGCTCATCACCTCTGTTGAATTTACTTGTTTAAGCTCCCACATATGAGTAAGAACATGCTATATTTGTCTTTCTTTTCCTGGCTTATTTCACTTAACATAATGTACAGTTCCATCTATGTTGTTGCAAATGACAGGGTTTTATTATTTTTATGGCTAAATAACAGGCCTTGATTTAGAATTAAATTATTTTACCATTGGTCAATGAATGAACAACTGAAAACTCACTATGAATGCTAAGATCTTCTAGATACACTTCTTTCAGCTTACTGAAGTACTCTGAAGGTATATTTTTTGCATACGTAAGGAGGTCAGACTTTTTTTTTCTCATTTGACATGCGGAATCCTTCAAAGTCACCACTTTGCTCATTATCATCATTTAACGTAGTCACAGGCCGGAGGTTGTGCCAGGAGTGAACACCGTGTCTTTAGTCACTGTGTTCCAACCTTGGCAACAGCATATACAGCATCCTTCATGATGTGTTTATAATATACATCTAGTTAGTGAGAAAGATACAGTTCAAACTGGAGTAGGAGTTGCTTTTCAGCTTGAAAAGCAAGTATGACCTCCTAATTCTGACATTTTAAGTCTCATTGTTCTTTACTCTTTTTCATTTATTCTGAAATTCTGTCATATTAATCACCTATTACTTTCTATATTAAGTATATTTTTATTTTATATTTTTACTAATGTTTTCTTTTTCTCAACAAATCATTCTTTATTGATTGTGATTTAGCATTTATCTCCAGTTTCTTTCTTAACCTCATTTCTCACTATTTTCCCCAGTAATATCCTCCAATTCATCCATATAGATTCCTTAATTTTTTACCCCATACACCAAGCTTCCTATTTTTACTCGTATGTTTACCTCCTCTCCAAGACAAAAACAAAATATAATATTTATTTTAAAACATAGCTTTGTCCATCTTTTCCTCATGAAAATTTCTTCAAGAATCACTCCCATGACTCCACATGGGCCTAATATTTTTAAATATTGGCTATATGGTTTAGCACTTCAAGATATGTTGTTTTGAAAAGTACTCTAATTGTTTTATTTGTTTTCGTTCTTCAAAATGGAGGGATGGCCAATAGCTTCTATTCTATGGCTTGTCATGAGTCCTCCTGAGTAAGACTGTTGTATATTTTTTCTTGCTGATACTTAATATTTGTCCGACTTTTCAGACCAGACAAATATTAAGACCATGATGTTCTCTCAGAATTAATTAGAAAGTAGAATTAATTAATTAGAAAGTGAAGTGGGCATATCTTCATTATGTCTACATATTCAGTCGTTAAATTAACTCCTTTATCTAGGAATTTTTAATTGACCCAACCCTAGCCTCTTTCTCTGAAGATATAACTTTTTTCCTGGACTCATAAAATATGCTGTACCATGTTATATTAATTTGTGTTAAAATAACTAAAATGTGTTTGAAGCTAAGTAACATAGATTTCAAGCACTGTGCTCAACATTCAGCATATTTTTTTTTAAAATACTATCACCCTATATATTAGATACTATAATTATTTTCATATTATAGATGAAGAAACTAAAAATTAGAGGTAAATTTAATCAAATTTACATACCAGTAGAGTCAAGATTTGAACTGTGATATGGTTTGGATCTGTGCTGCTGTGCAAATCTCATGTTGAATTCTAATCCTTAGTGTTGGAGGAGGGGGTTGGTGAGAAGTGATTGGATTATGGGGATGGAGTTCTCATGGATGAGTTACCACTATCCACTATCCCTTGTTGCTGCTCCCCTGATAGTGAGCAAGTGAGTTACTGTGAGATCCACCATGAGTAAAAAGTCCCTGAGGCCTCCCCAGAAGCAGATCTTGCCATGCTTCCTGTACAGCCTACAGGACTATAGCCAATTAAACGTATTTTCTTTATAAAGAGTGCCTGTTATCTCTTTATAGCAGCACAAGAATGGGCTAATACAAAAGTCCAATGAAATCAACAGTAATATCATGTGTTTTCATGGAAGATATACAATCCTTTTCTAGAAATATGATTATTTTATAGGAGGCATGACAAATCTTATAAGTAAACATAAATAAAACAAAGCTTAAGAAAAGTCAAGGTGTAATGTATTATTCAAATTGAGACAGTTTTCAGAATGAAAATTATACAATTAACAATTATGCCAGTTCAACAGGTTTACATGAAAACGTGCGTTTAGAGTCACCTTACATAAAGAGAACACTACAATAGTTAATTGAAAAGACATGAAAATTAAACTTGCTGCATTCTATTCATCCTTACGTGAGTTTCTGACCCAGTACAGAAAGAGGAAGAAAATATTTCCAAAACCCTCAGTTTTCCTCCACCTCCATTCATCAGGGATATACATGTTGACACATTCAGACTTTCTGAGCTTCTATACCATTGAGTCACTTTAGATGATCAGACATACTATCTAGTAAATCTAGGGGAAAATATTTTATTCAATGCTGTTATAAATTTATATTTTACCTTATTCACATTTTGGCACAGTCATTCTAGAATTAAGTTTGTCCTTAATTAAGTTTGTCCTTGCCTAGTCAATTTGTTAGTCCTTACAATTTAGAGACCAAAGCTGAAGCCCTTAACGATGACAGAGAATAAATCTCTGCTGTGATCATAATCTTTCTCTTTCATGACCTGACCTTGTCATCATATCTACGATCCTAACCTGGATCTTGTTCATACCGACAAGTCAGTTATCAATACATCTTATTGAACGTTTACCATTCAACAAGTGACATTTATTGTTCACCTCATCACTGGGAGATACAAGGGCAAATACAATGTAATTCCTACTGTCACAGAGCTTTTTTCAATCCTGTGTTAGACACAGATTGACATTAAGATGTAACTGCCTCATCAACTATACATCATCTGCAAGGCTGTTCTTGGAGAGAAGAGCTTTACATCTGAGTAAATTTTGTGTGTGTCCATATTGCCCTGCTGGACATATTTCATAGTATTCTTATATGCCTATCCCTTGATACTACAACCATTTAATTATGCATCATTTTTTTGTCACAAAATTTAGCAGATATGACTTTATACTTGGTGAGGAATGACTGACATATAAGTTAAATATTCCGGTTAAACATGAGTTAAATAACATAACCTTCTCCTTTCTCTTAATTTTGCTATTTCCCGTAAGAAATACCAAAATAAATGCCAAAATAAAGTTCTCAAATATGAAAATAATTACCACAATATAAAAGTCAAATATCTTAATGGTAGAAATAATAAAAAAAAAAATCTTCTGTGAACATCCCTGAATTGAGATTTACACATTTATTGTTATCTTCAAAAATTTCAGATGTCTCATTAAGAAATACATGTTGTATTTGTTTTTTAGGATAATGAAATCCAAATGCAAAAATTTAAACAAAGCATTTGATATAGTCACTGACAAATGACTCATTCAAAAGTTAATCCATTGTAAACCTCATTTAAAACACTCACATGCAATTTTATTTATTTTGTACTTTAATCCCGATGTCTAAATGTATGCTCCGAATGAGTATTAAAAAGAAATGCTAACTAAAATGGATAACTCAAGCTAACAACTTCAAAGACCCTAAATTTCTTGACCAAAGTAAAAACTATCACAAAATCAAGCACGATGTCACATAAACACACAGACACAAACATGTATGTATACAATTTAATCCTGGGTAAAAATCACCACCAAGATTCACGTATTTCTTATTTGTGTATTCAAAATATACATTTAGAAAAAAATGGACACATTTTAATTATTATTAATAGTATTAATTATTTTAATTATGAGCACTGAGATAAATATAAATAAAATATAAATCTTGATTTTGTTTCCAGGTGTGCTATATGTAGCAGAAAAGGCTGACATATGTTTACTAAATAATCAGTACAAGATATTATATTATTCTTCTCAATAAATAATGAATAATGGAGCAAAAGAATATGCAAATAATATTTGAATTAAATTAGGATTACTTGATATTTGAATTAAATTAGGATTACTTGAAATGAATAAATATATTTAAATGTAAATAACTGCTCACCTAGTTTCTATGTTGACAATACAAATGTATAATTTATATTTGCCTGTGAATTTTAATGTTTGGTAATTACAATAAATTGTTATTCCATATTTCTCTATTTCTAAATTTGTAGTGACAAGTAAAACTCCTTAAAATTAATCTGTTTTGTGTTTTTATCTATGTCTTTTTGATTCATCAAATTTATAACATTAAAATAATCAGAACAAACTATTAAATAATATAAAATGTCTTATGAAAAATATTTCTGTTCATTTCATCCACATAACTTGTTTATTAGCAATTTCATGCATCTAGCTCATTCATATTTCCTAATTCATTATTTTGTATACACAAATCATTCCTAAATAAGAATAATCCGAGTTCTAAAGCAAGTAAATTGTGTAGAAATTGCAACAATGTGTGACACAAGTTGAAACTTTTATTGTTTTGCCTGCCAAAGTCAATAACTTCAATAATGAAGTTGAGCAATAGTGACGAGTGTTTTAAAATATAAAAAAACAGAATTAATTTATTTCTATGACAAAATATATTCATATTCAGCAAGAGTAGTCATCAATTCAAAAGTCTACTAGGCTCCCCTAATCACTGATACCATCAGCTCTTCCCTTGACATGTCCTACCAGCTCTTTTAGTTGATCTCTACTAACTTGAACTAGATCTTGATTAGCAAGGATAGACACAGAATTCATGGAGGAGGAAAATTAATCATCAACAGCAAGACTTTGAATCTCGAAGCAGACTGGATTCTGAACAGATAAATAAAGGAAGAAATTAGGAGACACTGAATAGGTCTCTTTTATCTTTCTGAGGGTAACTCTTCATATGCCTACCTAGTAAGTCCCTTTCTCTTCCTTTCCATTCATAATCCCAACAAATGAACACCAGAGTTTCCTATGCTATCATCCTTGGTTATCACAAAGCTTCATTTCACGTTAAGACTTTTATTCAGTAAAATATTCACTTGTGTTTTCACTTAAAATTTGTTTCTGAAATCTGTATTATGGCCTTTAAAATGTCAGTTTTGTTTCATTTTCTGTTTTTAAAAAATGAAAAATAGACAAAATTTTTGTACATTTAACACCTTATCTTTAATCACAGAATACGTTTGTAAAGATCATGAATTGTCTTTGTAAGGAAAAATAATTTAATACATTTTTCTTAGACACACAAGCAATCCTGGGCATTTTCTTACAGGAGGTTTGGCCGATCTCAGCTATGCTCCACGTGTCTTTTTTCCTTCTTCAGGGACCAGTAAGCTAGCCAAGAACTATTCTTCTCATGATATTCCCTGTAGTACAACATAGAAATTCCAAAAGAAACTTCATAGACTTTTGTATCATTGTCCAATTTATGCCCATTAACATTCCATTGGCTAAAGCCAGTTATCGCCTAAAATGCTTAGCGTAGTTTTCCAAGTGCTGGAAAAAGGTTTAACATATTTTCTGATGCTTGGAAAACTATGTTAAGCATTTTAAATGGAACAAATTGCAAAGTCAAATACATCAAAGACTGTGAATACATCAATGAGTAAAATATTGACGTCATTAATGTAATCTATCACAATCCTCATATACTATTTTGCCTCATGTTGAGGAAAAAGACTTTAATATTCATTTCAGATTGTAAAAATAAACTATTTTTACTTAGTCAATCTGAAAACTTCTAAGTTTCCTGAAAAACTCTCCAAATTCTTACTTTTAATCTAATTTCTACACGACTCAGTCATATTTGTTTCCAATATAATATTCTCTATATAACATTTTGACTAATATCTCTCCAATATCCTTTTACCCTGCTCATATGGGAGGCTCCATTAAAACTCAGAGTACGGACATCTATTTAACAAAATATGTTGAGTTCATATGGAGAAAAAAATATCATCTTGTGACACTAATTTTTTCCCTCTAGCCTTCAATAACTTAAAAAACCGGAGTAGACGTTAATATTTTTCCTTCTAACCACAAGGAAAACAATACAAATTTGGAGACAGATGAATTCTACAAAGCGATCAATATTCCCATAGCTGAATGAGAAAGAAAGAGGATTGTGGGAGACAAGATCAGATTGGTAAAAGAAAGGTAAATTGCGGAGAATTTTTAGATGAAGATGTTTACATTGAAAGTCAGATGACCTGTTATTGAATTCTTTGCGAAATAGTAAGCCTCTGGGGAGCTTTAAACGGAGTAAAATACCTGGCTTGCCATTTGAAAAGAACATATAGGCTGCTGTTTTGAAAAGAAACTCTGACACACTGCCAATCTAAGAGACCAGTTTAGAGGCTTGTGATTGTTTCAGTGAGTGTTGATGGTGAAGTGGACTTGGGTGGTAATAAAAGAGGTATTAAGAAGTGGTATGATTCTGGGTATACTTCAAAGGTGAATCTCACAGATTTTTTTTTTTTCTTTGATAGATTGGCCATAGGACACAAGGATAAGTGATGTTACCAAGATTTTTGGCTTGAGCACCTGGAAGCATGTAGTTTCCACTTACTGTGGGCTTGTGTAGTTAAGCCTATTATTATTATTATTATTATTATTATTTATCTAAATAGTAATATTTAAATTAGGAAATGAATTTGGAAATCAAAAATATTTTAACAGTCATGAAAGCCACCAAACAAGTAATTTTAAATGTTGACAAAGGGGGAAATAAGTGGTCACTATAACCTCAACCCTGTAGCTGACCATGAGGACTTAGACAGTATATTCAGCTGCTCCATAGGTCCTTTGCTTTACACCAGCACCACAGACTTCTTTATCTGGAGGCTTTTTTAGGTCTTCATCTCTGAATTTTCTGAGCCAGTGGTGGTTCTGTCTACATGAGATGGGTGTGGTATTCCCTTAAATGTAACTATGGGACATAGCAGAAGTAGATGGCTCTGCAGACTCATCCATAATCCTTTCTTTTCCTATTGTTTAGCAGGAGTTATATTTTTCCCCTGTAGATATACCGATTAATTTTTAGGAAATATTCCATTTCAAGCTACTCATCTAAAGGCATGTGTTGTTTAAAATGTTATACTGCAAAGGAATTATTATTGTGTTACCTCATGTATGCAATCTTTCTTTTGCTATAAGACCTGTGAATAGAGCTCACAAGGTGTGAACCATACATTTGCAAGTAAGTCATGAACGTAATAGTTAGATGTACCACTTTCATTTGTATTTCTTTCCTCCTGAACTCATGTATCCTGGCTGAAAAGAATAAAAATGACATCCTGTATTAGTCAGTTGCTATTCTTGAGGATAAGACATAAAGATTAAAAGTTATTGTCATCCAGTTGGAATATTAAATATTTTATGTCAATTCCAATATATTCCAAAGTCAGCTGCTTCTGAAAGGTGGAGTACATATTAAGATCAATGAATCTTATGAAAAGTAGTATACAAGCTTATACTTTCAAAATCTTTTTCTTGTTCATAATCAATATAGCGGTTAGATTAGATATTAAACAATACAATCATTAATTTGCTTAAGGTAAAACTAACTATATGATAACATTAATTTCAAACCAATAATTACTTTTTTATAATGATAAATATATAATAAACAAAATATATTTCCTCTATACTAGCTAATTCCCTGAGAATATGGTGCCATTTAGGATTGGTTCATGTCACTGACAAATTGCATCTCTACTACAAAAATGGTGTTAACTTGTCCAGCCATGTTAAGAAGTCACTGTTGTTGGGCCCATGTATAACTTTGGCCCCTTTCCTCCAATATCTCTTAGTTCATGAGCCCTTTATACAGTGAATATGGCAATAAAAATGATAATTAACACCTTCCCCATAGCTGATGCCTGGCTTGAGCATTTACACAGGACACAGTTCTCATACTCCTGGAACATGTAAGTAGACCATTTACTTAACCTGTAGCCGAAGCTCATCATTAAAACTCTAGTATTTCTCCTGCCAACCCACTTAAAATTTAATCAAATTATTATCTCCTATTGGTAGAGATTCTTACCTCTAGCCATCTCTTCTTTCTGATAAAGGTGGCAGTGAGCTATATCATTAACGTTTTCAACTCAGAAGGATTTCCCTTCTCCACTATCTTCTCACTCAAGCTTTAATATCAATCATTTTATTCCTTGCTGGTGCTAGAAAATTTTGTAAATCTGTCTTTAAAATAAGCTAGCTCAATATTGTTTTCTTGATCCAACTATATATATTTAATGTCCATGAAGGCATAAGGGCAAGTTGAGAGAAGAGTGGTAAGATAGGTGTATCAGGTTCATGCAATCTACTTGTCCCTTAAATAACTATTTGAATATAATTTCAATTGTAACATTCAATACTGAATATATTGCTAGGTAATCTTGTATTTAAGGATAAGATAATGCCAAGTCAACTAGGACCGTCAAGTGGTATAAGCACCTGAAGTCCCAGAGTAAATAATTTGGACTCTATCACTGCCCAGAAGGGCTAAGAACTTTTTTTTTCTTTGAAGTTCACTATTTTATTCCAAAGAGTCCATAGATGTGTTTCAAAACTCTAGTGGAATCTACTTTGGATTTTCCTTAAGAGTTTCTTACATACTTAATGAAAATCTTATGCTACCGTATACTTGCCAGAACTATCAAGAATAATACTGCCAGGACCATTTTGTATAGTTGTGAAGGTTTAGCGCTCCCTAACTTCAGAGGAACTTTTCACATTATAATCAACTTTGAATGTTGTTCCTGGAGTTGCTCAATGAATGGAATTATGTAGCCTGTACAGTGTATCTGATGTCTCCAAATGGTTAAGTAGAAAAGTTAAGTATGTCACATTCAGAAGGAGCAGAAGCAGATTGACAGCCTTCCACTGCTCTAGATCCCACATAAAGGTAGAAGTGTTCCAGGTTTTCTAATATACAGGTCAGCATAGCACATTTACATGTTATCTATGTTGTCTCCAAATTCCTAAAATATGCAACAGGTTGTGATGTACTTTTACAATAACAAAAGATGATGAGTGAAGCAACTGATACTTGCCTTTGAAAAATTCATTACAATATATCCGAGGATAATTGGACTGGAAGATCACCATTGAATTAGGTGACATATCTTTTCTTCATTTTATTTGACTTATAACTTGGAGTACTTTGGTGTCATTTAGAATGTCTACTACTTCTCATTACTCAAGTAATAAAATTATGTCACAATGTAACTAATGTTGTGATATTCTAAGGGATAGTAAGATAATCAAAGTCTCTGTGAAATAAATTGTGTCCCAAATTAGGGAGTTGATTTTATTCCTGAGTCAATGGGAATGTGTATTTCTATGAGTGTTTACTTCTGTCCCAGCAGGTGAAAGTACCCAGTTCCCAAAAAACTTTGCTTATTAGGATAGGTACAAAATGACATGCTAGATCAATAGGTACATATCGATCAAGTTCTGTGGTAATTTTCTCAGGAAAAGTAGATGTCAGAATTAACAGGTGAAATTGAATTGAATTGATTAAACTTGTAATAATCCATTATGTTTCTAAAAACCTTTCTTATCTGTGTACTGCTTAGCAAAACAGAGGAGTTACATGAAGATGAAATATAAATCATCACCTTTCTTTGATCTTCTACAACTCAACAGTAATAATGAGTATCCCCCAGGAATACGTTGTTGCTTTTGGTTTTCTATTTTGGAAAAAGCACTGTTGTTCCATAGGGTTCACTGTATTCTTCCTGACAGAAATGCCATTATTGGTGGGTTAGGAAGCCAAAATGCCAATTCTGGTAATATTGAATAGCTATTTCAACTATAAATAGAGGAACTGGAGGTTTAACAACCTTTCATGCCAATTATGTGTCAGGTCAAAACTCCATTTATTGCCTGACATCTATAACCCTCTTCTTGTCAGTGGGCAACAATGTCATTCTGAGCCACACAAATTAACATTACCATAGAGTCAGTGCCAAATCCAATTAGTTCACCCCATGTGTTGACTATTTCCCTTTCAGCAATGTATAAAGATCCTGGTGAATGTTTGCAGGTGAAATTAGGTAGTAATAACATAATAATTTATAGTACATATGTAGAATGTCATTTCTCAATACTACCTACCATCATCTCAATTTTGGGTGCTCTAATTCTATAAAGTAATTCAGGTTTAGAGATTGAAATAAAGTATAGAAACAATTCCAAAACATGTCAATGTTGTGTTTGCCACACCTAGCATACTTTTTGGTTATTAATAAAGGAAGAATCTATTTGGAAAAATTTTAATGTTTACCATAGGAACCCTATGATGAATTAGCCGCCTTCAAAGATTCCTGTGTATCAAATCATTCTGATTACCTCTCTGTCCTATTCCTGTAATGTCTATCTTTCCAGTGATACTAATTTCAAATGGTACATTAACCTCAATCAACAAGTTGATTCTTACAGTTGCTGCTCCTGCCCATTTCACAGATGCATGTACTTTCTTCGGTAGAGGTGTCCCCAATGTTGTGGTGAAGGGAATGTTTTCTGGGCTTTCTTAGTTTGGGAAATACTTTAGATACTACACATGACAAATGTATTCTTAAGTCCTTTGCTTTCCTTCTCCACATATGCAATGAATTTGCTAGATTCTTTCCCTCACGTTAGAGTAGATCATCTTTAAATCAAGATTTGAGCAACTATCCAAGGAAATGATTGTAGATGTGTGAGTTAGAACAACAACTTCACTTTCCCTAGTTAGGGAATCCAATACTGTAGGTTAAGCTTCACCAAAAATTATGGTCATTTTTTTCTTCATCTGGCATGCTTAAAATATATTCACCAAATGTCTCTGGTATTTTCTATTTTTTAAATAAATCATAGGTATATTGGCAAAATTCTATCTTCTTTTTTGATTATAAGCTTTTGTCTTCTGCCATGTTTGAGTATGTAATTTCATGCATCTGCTAGTATCTGATTTTAGTTACAGGCCTGAAGACAATAAGAGAGTTCTTGAGTAGAGAATATGGGAAGAATTGAATTCTCTGCAAGAAACTGCTTTGATCAAATAGTTTTAGGATTCTTTAGTAAGGCAGAAATAGTCACATCAGACATACCTTAGCTGAAAATAGGGGTTGACTTAGAGTCTTGGTATTTGGTATATTTTAAAACATCCAAATCTTTCAGTATGTCTTTATACCTACACTCACTGTTTTATTATTTCCTTATCAAAGCTCTGTCACATTTGATGCATTTTCAGATTGTTAATTCTACCTACATAAATTGTAAACCCTTAGGATAAAGCTTTTAGTTTGATTTTCATCTTTCTCAGCCTACAGGCAAAAAGAAATGAGAGATGCTTAAAATCCTTGGTTGTCTGTCTTAGTTTTGAGCTGAGAATTTAGGACCTTGAGCTTGTCATGCATTTTCTTCAAGTTATACAGAAAAAATTAAAAGCAACCAGCTCACCCTAGAGCTTTGAATTACTTATATGCTTCATTTTGTTCTTTTAAGATGTGACTTAATCTCTGAAATTCTCGTCATTAATACACATTTTATTCTAGGTAACCACAGGTAATAGTTTAATTAGCTATTTTGCCACTGAACGCCACAAGCTGCTGGAATTCCGTTTTAATTCAACATAAATATGCTCTGCCTTTAGCCACAAACAGACTAGATAATAAATAGCAGCTTCCTATAGCATGCTTAACATTTTCTTGCCTACATTAATTCAGTTTATCATTTTTATGTCAGTGATCTTAGTTGTAAATAACCACAGCCCACTCTGTGTGATTAAACAAATAGTTCATTAAACACACATTGAGAAACTAAAAAAAAAAAAAAAAGAAAGAAAAGTGTTGCGATCTGAAGATGTAAGATCTATGCTGATTCCAAAAATATGTGTTCCCCGAAATGAGATGTTCCAATTTTACAATGGTACTGTAGTTTCAAACACTCTTTTGTCAGAAAATTGAACCAGTGGCCCCCTAAACAACTGTCACACACATAAAGAGAGAGCAAGAGAGAATATAATTTCCATAAAAACGTTTCTAATTCTGGAGAGTAAAAATGACTGAAAACTGTTCACCACACAGACAATCCTTGTTTATTTTTCAAATTTAAATCTTAATCCTGAAAAAATACTTATGAGTTTGGTAGGTGTTTGATGGCCATGTTGGAGGATCCAATTCAGATTAACAGAGTGGGGAATACTCTATCAATAAAACTCCCCTACAGTGGAGGGGAGCTATTGGTAGAATACAGATGCAGAAGCTATGATTGCTGTTGTTTGCATGTTTGAGGTGCAAGGGAAGCAAATGAAGAAGGATTGGTAAGGATGACCTACTATTTCATAGATATATTTTAATATAATCCTTGTTTTCTGCTCTACTCAATACCACTGCCATTCACATCTCACCTAAGATTTCTAAGCTCCAAACCTCTCTACATATCTGCAGGCTTCCTGGGCTATCTTTTGAAGTGAGTCTCCCTGTATTCATAATTGTGATCATGTTCATCTCACTGTATTTATACTGGGGTTTGATAAACTTTTGTTTCACTCTGTCACCTTGATCCAGAGGAAAAATATATATAGTTAAGAATCTAAAATGCAGTTGAAAAATGTAAATCATCTTTATAAGCAAGAAAGACCCAATGAAGAAAAACAAATCAATGATGAGCAATTTGTAATTGATTGCTCTATATTCCTAGTTTTTATATCTTGTATCAGCATGTAAAAATTTTTCATTTAGATATTGAATTGTCACAATGATTACACACTATAAATACTTTCAGGTCTAAAAAGTGTTGTTCTTTTTGGGAAAATATGTTGCTATTATCATTTTAAGCTACTTATCCTACACCAAAATTGACCACAAATGACACTGGGGTCAAGTTGGGTCACCTTTTGTTTTAGGTGAAAGGGATCAAATTAACCTATGACATAAATATCAAGACAATGGTTGGCTATCCACAATTTGTTTATTTTTAAGATTGCCAATAATGTTGATAATAAATTAAAATTTTGTAGTTTCTCATATAATTGTATGAGTTTTTCAAATAATAATTTAAAACACCCTTTACCTTCTAAATATTGATTTTTAAATTATTATTCAAGTCATCTGTTTCTTCACATTCATTTTTCTAAACTTAGTCAGAAAACTTCATTTACCTCTCATTGGATATGTTAAAATGCCCAGTAGTTTTAAAGGTTTTTCTGAAAGTTACCCTTTAAAAGATAACTTTACATCATATATTTAGGGTTCACTTACATGTATGTAGAAATGAATATATTTAGTCATACTGATTTAGCTGTCAATCTTTTAAATTACATATGCATACAAAATTTTAATTGTATATATTATGTTCAGTACTTTATTTTTTTTTTCCCCCTTTCCATGCTGGCAGGATATCCAAGAGAATTTTAAATTTTAAAAATATTGTGAGTCATAGTATACATCATAGTTTATCAGGTTTTCTAATTCATCATCTTTCACTCTGATAATGTATTCCCTGTCTAAGGAGTATTCCAACTAGAGAGCTTTTGCTCATTGACAAGATTTTGTCTTTACTTTATATGTTCACTTTTAACTTTAGAGAATATTAAAATCATAAATGAACTCTACAATTTGCTAACAGGTAGGAAATTTGCTACTGAGAACTATCACTCTGAACACATTAGTTTTTCATTTTGGTAAATTACTTGTATGATTTGAATTAGTTACAACTTTTCTCCACAGGTTACACTAGGAAAAAATAACATATACACAAATGATCCCTATACTTTATTTGCTTTCAAAAGACACTGCAATCAAATATATTCATTTTATCCTAGGTAAAACTGAAATTTCTATCAATATATAAAATTATTTGATCTCTTTCATTTTGTTTAGTCCTCAACATAACTCATCTGCATTGAGGCCTTTAGTAAAATGATTTAACCAATCTCACTTTATCTAATCCTTCCAATAAAAAATAAGGTGTCCAGGTGTGCATAAACATTAGCACACATCTCTAGAGAATTTTATAAAACAGATCCCTCACTTCTCCTTGAACCATTATCAACCTCCCTTTTCGAAGAGATCTTTCACTTCATTTTGCCCACTTCCCATCAGGGCCATTCATATTCACTCACTTATTGGCTCAGTTTTTTTTTTCTTTTTTTTTTTTCCTCACAGAATCTCTTAAATATTAGTGTAGTTCAATATTCTATCTTCAACATCTTTCTCTAGTTATCTCTAAATGTGTTTTCATATCCACTAGTATGTTTTATACTATGACTTTTTAGCTAATAATTTTGAAGTACCTGTTGCAATATTTGGGCTTTATTGTGTTTTCAAACCAGCTGTTCAATGACCTACTAAATGTCTTCACTATGACATCCAAGAAGCACCTCAACTCAATACATTCAAAACATAACCCTGAATACCAGTGTCACTGTCAGACTCTGTATTACCTGAGTTTTTGGAGTCAGGAATTTCTGTGTTATTAGACAATGCTGCTAAAATTATCCAGTTACTGGATAAAATTATCCAATTATCCCCAGTCCTCTAAGAGGCTTATAATGATGTATCTGGACTGTGTGAGGAATATGGGAATGATATGGTCTCTGGGGAATAGACTAATGTGTGGCCAATATGGACTAACATACACATAATATGCCAGTGGTACTAAATGGATTCCAGGGAAAGAGTGACCACAAACTGGTTAGAGAACATTCTGACTTCACCATTTGCCCCCACTATGCCTTCTCTTTGCATTTATTGCCAGATTCAGGGTGAATACATGCTTCCCAAGGACGTATAGGTAGAGTAAGAATAAACATTAAGACTAGTTATAATATTAATGAAAGGCCTTTTGAAATTTTGGGGGGAAATAAACCTTGAAAATTATGACTCAAGGTTTAAGAAAGTAAGAAAACATACAATAGCTTTATATCACTTTTCACTTAGATATGTTTATTTTCAGAAGAGACTGTGGACAGGAATAAGGATAAGTGAAAGTGTTGGCAGACGTGTGGAGCTTAAAGTGATAAAAATTGGATTGTAATGTCCAAAAGAAAAGGATTTGATAAACCCTAATATTTTGGATTAGAAATCCCAAAGGGTTCTACTACAGGAGTAAACGTAAATCAAAAAGCACTATCTTTTATAAGAACTGATATCAAGCATAAAATTATCACAAACGCTCTTTAGAATATAGCCAGGACCATTACTTCCACTGCCTACTTTCCAGAAATATACATACATATCACACATATCACAGTAATATCATAAGTACACTCTAAGTCATAAATTATCTTTAAAATTTTTCACAAACAATTATCAGCACATATTCAATGTCTAACATAACATTGTATAGTAAAAATAAAAAACAGATCAGTGGGACCCTTGATCTTGGGATTTTAAGAAATAAATTCTAAAATATTTGTGCTTATTACTTGAAACTTTCAGCATATATTTAGAAGCAACTAAGATTAGAAAGAGCCTTACAGAAAAATTAAATTAAATTTCAATATAAAAAAATATAATGACAAAATAAGTGAAACTAAGAATAGGAGTTAACAAAACTATAGTAATAATGAAATACAACTAGAATATAATTAGTAAAATTAATTTTAAATTTTCAAAAATGGAGCTTCAGAAAGAGAAGAGGAAAAAAAATAAGGCACAAACAATCTTTTAAGAAAAAAACAGATAATTTTCTAAAACATAAAGTTTTTTTATATTATTTTAGAAGCGCTATAAACTTTCAGCAGGAATCCTATGAGAAAATAACTCAGAATATCACAGCAAGACTTTTGTCATTCATCATGAAACAGGAAAGTCTCAAAAGCAGCAAGAAGATGATACACTAACCCCAGGTAAATAAAAATAAGTCTAACATGTCACTTCTCAATGAAAACAATAGGAGCCAAATGATTATGGTATATTTTCAAAAGGCTAAAACAAGTGCCAATCTAGATTCTAGATCCACTGAGTAAACGTGAAATTTCAAAAAGAAGACAATACTAGCAGAGTATATCTAAGCTAAGGAAGCATTGAATGCCTTTCTTGAGACAGAGAAAAAACTATCACTAATGGAAATTAGGAGCTACAGACTGAAGAGTAAAAACAGATAAATTCTGTAAGCGAATATAAATGAGCGTTGAAACACTGACTACATAATATATTATATTAACAATATAATATATTAACAATATAATATAGTAACAATATATTATGGAGTTTTAATATATAAAGAAAATTTAAATGTTTTAGTTTCTGTGACTTAGGAAAGGTAAAGTTATACTAAGCAAACAATGCCCAGCAGAAAGTAGATCGTGCTCTATTATTTTCTGACAAACTAGACTTTAAGAAGAAAGTACTGTATCTATACTTTGGCATGTGTGTGTATGTGTATAGTACATCTCATATATATACATACATATATGCTATATATATTCAGACTGTTCCACAAGAATAATTAGAGATTTTAACAAACTTTTCTCAGAAACTGATAGAACAAATAGGATCACAAAACTTTGAGGATACAGTTTATATTAAAAGCCATATAAACAAAATCATGATAACTGGGACTTGTAAGAAACTGCATCCAACAATTGCAGATGCCTATTGTCATCATGCACACATGGAACATTTACACAAATTGACCATAAGATGGACCTTAAAGCAGGTTTCAAAAAATTCAAATAACTGAAGTCATGCAAAGAATACTATTTGACCACAATGAAATCAATCTAAAAATCAATTTAAAAAGATATGAAGAAGATCCCCATGTCTTTCAAAAATAACTAAAACACTTACAAATATCACAATAATGAGGAGAAAACTTCAGTGAATATTGGAAAATATTTTGTACTGAAAGAAAAAAATATCTCAGATTTGTGAGATTCAGCTAAAGTCATGCTCAGATGGCAATTTGTGGGCTTAGCTGAATATATGAAAAAATGGTTAAAAATCAAGGAGAAAATAATTACTTAAGAAATTCTCAAAATCAAAGAAAATTAAAACTTAGAAATAACATAAAAGTATTTGTAAAAATTTATAAAATGTAAGAACAAATAAGAAATAGAAAAAATCTTGAAACCAAATTTCAGTGGTTAAAATTCTTATTAAATGATAGAGAGTTGGTGAGCTCATCAAGGAAAAAGCAGTGCAGACACAAATAACAAACATTATATATGAGAAAAAATTGGCATTACTAGAAATCCTAATGGCAGTCAAAGTGCATAAGATGATTATATGCACATTTTTCACAATACCTTGAATTTTTTAAATAAAATGAGCAAATTCCTATAAAAATACACTAACTAGATAAAATTGACACAGAAATCAATTCACTCTCAAAAAGATTTCTGTAGGGAAAACATCAGTCCCCTATGGCTTCATTGTTGAATTTTACAAAAATTAAAAGTGGATATATATGCCAATCTTAACCTGTGCTAAAGAAAATGGAAAAATATAAATACTGGTTAACTTATTTTTTTGAGTTCATTATAACAATTGTACTATGATGGGTAATTTTATGTATCAACTTTACTGGACTATGAGGTGCCCAGCTATTTGGTCAAATATTATTCTATGTGTTTCTGTAAGGACATCTTTGAATGAGATTAATATTTAAATAGGTAGACTGAAGAGGAGATTGCAATCTATTGATTATGGTGTCTTTGAATGAAATTAATATTTAAATAGGTAGACTGGAGAGGAGTGGGACTCATCCAACCAGTTAGAAGTTGAATAGAATAAAAAGGCCAACCTCCCCCAAGTAAGAGAAAGGTCTTCCTGCCTGATGGTCTTCAAACTGTGAAATTAGATTTGCTGGTCTTCAGACACAAATTGAAACATCACGTTTTTTTTTTTTTTTTTTTTTGAAACTTGATTCTGTTAGCCTTTGCAGTAAAAACACATCATCAACTCTCCTTTTTCTCAAGATTTCAGATTCAGGCTTGATGACTTACCCTATGAATTGAGACATGCCAGCCTATATTTTACACATACACACATGTGCATGCACGCACACACACACACACACACACACACACACATCCTGTTTTTCTGTTTCTCTGGAGAACCCTGGATAATATAGGTGACATAATCTGATAAGAATAGTATAAAAATAAAAATTATACAAAATACAAATTGATATAAATGTAAAAGTCACCAAGTTGAAAAAATAAAAGAAATATGCTATATTGTGGTCTTAATAGACCAAGAACAAACTTTTGTTAAAATTGAACATTCGTTTGTGACTAAATGCTTAGACCAATAGTAAGGCAATTTCATATTCTGATAAATGAGATCTACAAAATGTCTACATTATAGACGTTAATGAAAGCATTATATTTAATATTAAAATTTTCTAAAATGTTCTTCTTTCTCTAGGAACAAGTCAAGAATCGTGGTATTATCATATCCATTCAATTTTCCCAGAAATCTTAGTGAAATTAGGTAAAATTAAGGACAAGTATTAAGGGGAAAAACACTAAACAAACTTTTATAGAGATAAAATTATTTATTTCTTAATAACTTAAAACAATCTAATAAGACATTATGAGATTTAAAAAGTCAGTTTAGCAAGATTACTGAACATGAAAAGTCAATTGTGGGCACTGGTCTTGATCTCCTGGAGTCAGTGGGCACAGTGAGAACCCAGACAGCCTGGCTCCAGAGATAGTTGTGCCTCTCTCTTGCTGTCATAAGTCAGGGCAAGATGTCAGTGCTTCTCAGAACATTCAGGCCTCTAACCTAGAAGCCACGGCGAGTTAAGATAGCCTTTCTCCCTGGATTTATGGAGAAGCCCAGTTCAGTGAGCACAAAATATTATAAGACTAATTTCCCAAATTAATGCAATTATATGAAGTCAAAGTAGACACCAGTCAGTAAAACGTACAGCCTGTACCAAGTAGATGCCTTTTATTGACTCTGTTTTATGTAGTTTTATGTGTATGGAAGGACAAGTCTTTAGATAGCATTGACCAACAGTGTTTTCTCCTCTTGCTTGCAGTTATCAGAATAACTGTAGAATATTCTGGGAATGCAGTGACCTGAAGTAAGGACGAACTATATGGAACAATCCAGACTCTGTCTTTGTCTCTCCTAGAACAGAATATCCTTCGGTGTTTGCACTCAGTGAGCCAGGTGGTACCTGGGGTATAAAACCCACAATACCCTCAGCCATGACGTGAGATGAGGCATGATCAGAGAAGATGTCATCAATCTTGGGCAACTTTCCTCAGACGTGGGGGAAGAACTTCCCATGAATTTTAGGCTTTTATTGATTCTTGCTTTCTATCTATGATAAATTTGCTTTCCCTGAATTGACCTATGAGTGATCTGTCTCTCAAAATCATACTCTGGAAGTTATGTTTGTGCAGAACCTCCTGTGAGATTTGGGAACCTCTACAATGAGATGGTGATGAGCTTCATGCCCTCACTGAGTGATGAGCTCCTCCAGCATGCAGGCCCTTTACCATGTCTTCAGCGTACCCAAAACAGGGGTCATCAATCTCTTCCTTTGCTTATTAAAGAAGGAATTCAAATGTATCAAGACCTACACAGACTTCTTCCTTTATTATCTCAGGTCAAGGTTACTGGAAGGGAATATCACAGCCATCCTGGATTACATGGGCTATAAGTCCAAGTTGAGGACCATGTAAGTCAGTCACAGAAGGGCAAATACTGAATGATTCTACTTCTATAAGGTATCTAAAAGAGTCAAACTTATAGAAGCAGAAAGTAGAATAATGGTTGCTGGGACTAGGGGAAGGGAGAAATGGATAATTGCTGTGCAATGTGCATACAGTTTCAGTCATGCAAGATGAAAAAGCTATAGAGATGTACTGAACAACAATGCATATATAAACAATGCTATACTGTACACTTAAAATTTATTAATAGGGTAGATTTCATTTTTATGTATTTTTAACCACAATAAAAAACAACTGTAAAGCACAGTACTTTAACAATTGACCAACTGGGAAGATTGATTTCATTTTTAATAATAAATAGTAGTGTGTCAAAAAAACTCAAAAAGCAAAATAATAATAATAAACAAAAGATAGTAGTGTGTCAAATTTCTGGTTTGATTATTATATTATGATTAATTGGAGAATGATTTTGTTCCTCAATGATACATTTTAAAGTAATTAGAAATGAAGAAATCCCATAATGCTTAAAACTTACTTTCAAATGATTCAGACAAAAAGAAGTTGTGTGTGTGTGTGTGTGTGTGTATTTATAATTCTTAGCTTCGTTGCCTTATATTTTTCAATTGTCTAAGATTTTAAAATATATAAAATAAAAGGACAATTCGAAGAAATTCATGAGATATTTAAAGCATTGACTGTCATGATCTGATTTGTATTCTAGAATGATTATTCTGATTAGAGGCAAATTTACCATAAATCAGGTGAAGCTTAAGCTTCCAGACTTTTTGGTGGGTTATTTCCAAAGCCCTGGGAAGAAGTTGAGCAATATATTCTTTCAAATGGTCACATGCCTTTGTAAAATTTGCAAAATAATATATTTTATTTACATGTTTAACCACTGCATCTTTTGATTCCAACTCTTTATCTTGTTAAATGGCTCTAGAGTACTCATTGGCATTTTGGGGATCATGCTAAGGAAAACCTTGACTTAAATTTAACAAAATATTTTTGTAGTTCGTAGTTACTGCATCACACAAGTGGGTATTTGATAGCTTCCTTGCACAAGAACGGCTTTCAGGAATTCTTCTGCCACCTCCTGTGCAGATGTAGATGGCATCCAGAAACAAAGATACTAAAGTGAAATATGAAACCAAACTATCGCACCTAGCACCAGCAAGACATGGGGAGTAAAGAAATGTGCCAGCTGAAAGAGTGTTTCTTATATCACTCTCTATAAAATATCACAAAGTGGTTATCACATGAAGAGAAGATCAAGGACTATGTATCCCTAAACATAAGCGTCAAGCTGTTACATAAAAGAAATATTTTTTAAATGTTTATGATATTTTACAGCTGTTTTATACTCAAAATTTGTTGTGCTTTCTTTTCTCCCTCTAAAGAAACATTAACTTTCATAAAAATAAATAAATAAACCAAATCCAAGCACACAAATGTACCACAGCCACTTCCTGCTGTGGCTTCTAGAACCATCCAGGTGCCACCAACATCTGCACCCAGTGTTCATATTTTCTAGCCTCATCTCCTTCATCACCTTCCATTACCACACAGCTGTGAAAAGAGTCTGTTGCACACTTTCATGCCGTATAATCAGTTGAACAACAAGTCCACATAGTTCTCCCGTCTTGTCTATGGACTCGACTTTGCACCTTCCTGCTTCAAGGGCTATACCACTGATCTTTCTAGATTCATGTGGAAGTATTAATGCACTGATGTTGGAAGTAGAGACCTGCACTTGACCATTTAGGTGCCAAGGTATTGTGCAGCCAGCTGCACCTGCATGAGAGTCCACTTAGCTACTATTTACTCAAGTATGTCAACTGAGGGCTGCTTATGATCTGTCAAAGAAGGGAGTGAAAAACATTCAGATTCATTTTTTCAACTCTCTACTCCCTATTCAACTGTGTTTTCTAAGAGAATTTCTATCTCTAGGCTCTGGCCACCCCTACTCCTCCTACCACAAAGCCAACTTGACTGGGAAGATCATCTCCAAATGTCTACCTGGAATGGAGAGCAAGAGATCTTGTGAAATGAGCCATCTTGTCACAGTGGGTCTCTTCTAGTGATTTCTTTCTTCATCACCACCTCCCTTAATACCAGGATACCGACATGGACTCCTCTCTACACCCTCTCCACACAAATATCCCTACCTCTGAGTCCAGAATGAGCTGAATGCCATCCTTAGTCCACCACAGCTCAGTTCAGCTCCTGGTGTCTCGAGACCATTTTCCCAGCTCATTTACTGACTTTTTCCCCTTTCAGATGTTTACACATGCCCCTCTTTCTGTACTGTAAATAGATGCGTTTGAGATTTATTTTAAAATAAATCTTTAACTTGCCCTGTGTTTTAAAGTGGTTAAAGATTAACTTTGTAGCTATTTATAAAAATTCACTGGGGGCCGGGCGCGGTGGCTCAAGCCTGTAATCCCAGCACTTTGGGAGGCCGAGACGGGCGGATCACGAGGTCAGGAGATCGAGACCATCCTGGTTAATATGGTGAAACCCCGTCTCTACTAAAAAGTACAAAAAAAAAAAACTAGCCGGGCGTGGTGACGGGCGCCTGTAGTCCCAGCTACTTGGGAGGCTGAAGCAGGAGAATGGCGTGAACCCGGGAGGCAGAGCTTGTAGTGAGCTGAGATCTGGCCACTGCACTCCAGCCTGGGCGATAGAGCGAAACTCCGTCTCAAAAAAAAAAAAAAAAAAAAAAAAAAAAAAAATTCACTGGGTTAGTCAGTCTTCCAAGGCAGAGTCTCTACGTCTTTTATATTGGATCCTCCTCTCAATGCAGCCCAATTCTAGAATGTGGAGTTTAGGAGCAGGAGAGGAACTGAGACTATGTCCTTCTTTCTTAGGTTGGTAGAGAACCACTATTTCTCCTGTAATAAATATCTACATCTTCTCTATTGTGCACTTAGCAGTGTTGTGGGAGCACAGAGGTGACACTATGGGCCTGCTGACTGCAATATCCTGGTGACAATTCAGGGATCTCACCCTTTCAAACTGCAGCCCTGGTCTTTGGTGCTTGCTTAGTATGAACGTTGCATTCCAAATTTATTGAGTCTTGGAAGATCAGAAGGAAGATCACTTGAGATTATCACCACCACTCTATCTCAGCTCTGTTCTCTTCATTTGTTTCTAGGACTCAACCACAACAACATTAGCAAATATTGTGCACTGAAAGTGGGTGGGAATCAATGTGCACCCATGAGACATGTCCTCAAGTACATAGCTGAGCCTACGTGTTTTGAAACCTGAAAACCCCTTGAAACTCTTCATGTGAAATATTGACCCCTAGATTCTTCTTCTGGAGGTATGAAGTGGGAATGGAGCAAGAGTTTAAAAGTAAAACTGCATCTTTGTAAACCAATAAAATAATATATTTACCATAAGTGTCTGTGATATACCAAATGTTACAGGAACTCACATGCAGTGGGTTTTCAGTAGAAAGAGGCAGTCAGCTCTTCAGCAAATTTAAATTTGGCTGAATCCTGAGACCACTGTGAAATTGCTGATGTTTTTCCAACTCAGCTGAGTGATTTTAAGGCTTTCCAAAACTTATATGGTTATTTTTTATATGCTGATAGATCACATGTAGATATAGAATGTGTATTTAAAGCTGAATTCCACCCACACTTACGAAGATCTGCCCATTCCAGAACATTCATCTTTGATGTTCTTCCTTTTCATATTTAAAAACTGGTAATGCCTGTCCCACTTCTTACCATTTCCAGATTGCTACTGTAGCACTACAGTAACTCTTTTAACCAACCATGACACTGAATAACTTATATAGTGAACAAAAAGGGGGAATGACTAATTCATGCCAGGAGAAAAAGTCCAGTGTACCACTCAACATGGAAATAATGTGTTCATGGACTGGAATAGGAATGCTATGACTACCATTCTTCTTTGTGTACATCTGATTGTATGAGGGTGCTCTGGTTGAGATAAATATGCACTAATTAAAATGAAGATATTTTGCATTTAATCTCTCTCAAAAGCTAAACTGCTGAGAGATGACTCTAGAAATGCTCTTTCATTGTAAACAAATCAATTGTTTTTCTACATATTAGCAATAAATAGGATATGCAATTAAATAATTATCATAGCATGCAAAAGATCATATACCAACTATTAAATCTATTGAATCAATTGCTCTCCTAAAATAGTTATAAATAAATGGAATAAATTACATAAAGCACAAACAAATGGAAGACTCATGTTTATAGATCAGGAGTCTCAATATTTTAAAGATGTATTCTCAAAATTAATTTATACATAAATTGTGATCTTAATTTAAGAATCCTAACATGCTGTTTGAAAAAGTATAATCATTTGTAATCAGAAAAATGCAAATTAAAACTGAAATGTGATTAGACTACATAAATTCACAATAGTTAAAATGATTGTAAAAACCAAGATTTGGTGAGATATGGAGCTCAGAGAAGTATTATATATAGTCTGTGAGAGAATGAATTTATACAGCATCTTCGAACATTTTTTGTAATTACCCCCATTATAGCCGTGCACGACATTTTTCTATTGGCTAAATGTTTGGCTCTATATTCTAATGTCCAACTCAATTGCATTCTACTCTCCCATATGGAGATCTGGTTCTGCTTAGAATGACTACTGAAATGCGATCTTCACCACTCATTTTAAACTTGAAGCTAAGCCTGTTAGAACTTTCTGCATTACCACCTTGCTTGTGTAGTTTTATCTTGTCTTTTTATGAGAAAGATTGAACATCCCTCTCTTGTATATTTGATCATTCATTTTCTAATATTTATTTCGTATATGTGCATATGGCAACTTGATTTTCCACCAGATTATTTTCATAAGAAATTGGGTTATAATTGAGAGATCACATGAAACTCAGGATATTAAATTTCCGGGGGCCTACATTTAATTGTCCTAATTGGCAATGTATTTTGATTAGATGACAAGACAATATTGGTGGAACAGAAACTGTTTTATTTATGTGACTATGCAAAGATTGTTGATGTATCACAATGCAAAATTATTATAAGAATGTGGAAAAATAAGAAATTCGATAAGCACTATTCTGAAAAAAAAAAAAAGCAAAAATATGTAAACACAAAAAGGAAGGCTCTTTACCAAACATCTAAATTCAATAATAATACATCAAAACCAAAGAAAATAAAACAAAGAATTGTACATCTTATAGTTCAGTATTTCAAATAAATTGAAAAAGATACCCCTAAATAAACTTTAAAATAGTATGTACAGTGTGACTGCAACTAATAATGACCACGGTATGGGGAGTGTGTGTGAATTGTGTGTGATTGTTCATAATCTATCAATGGCAAAAAAATTGTTGACTTTGTTTCACTGTTTTTACTCTTTACGGGCTTTTTTTTTCATATTTTTTTAAGATGGAGGATGACTCTTCAATTCTCCATAGTGTCTCCATTTTCATTTTTGCCCCTAAAACTTGGTCTATAAGACTGAATTTGTACCTTCTTTGAACTTATGATGCATGGTGTGTTGCTATCTGAGTTAGCATATGAAATTTCTGTGTATATTTGAAAAGTCGGTATGTCATAACACAGCATTCTCAAGTATAATGACTAAAATAACAGTTTATTGATGATAGAAATTTTATATTTAGAATTTAGCTGTTGTTTATAATATGAGAGATTTAAAATCTAGAATATTTTCTTCATATTGGTCAAAATAGTGGGATAGAATTTTAAAGCACAGTTATGGCCAGCTGTACTTTGTGCTTTGTAACATTTACTACTATAAAAATCTGATCAAATTCTTAGAAAACACTGACAAATACCTGTAGTGACAGGTAATATGCATGATGTATTTAAGCCTCCTGGTAAAATATAATAAGGGAATCAAAATAAAAAAAAAAACCTGGAGTAGATGATAAGTCAATATTGATCTTTCAATGAAGAGTAGATTGATACAAAATAGTCTCCCGGCAAGTGGATATGTTCAAGTGCTTAGGTTTAAATGGGGTTAAGGAAAACTTAACCAGCTCAAGTGTCATGACAGGGTGCTCTAATAGCATAGAATTTCTAATTTGTAGATTTTTTTTTTTTAAGTACAAGTGGCTTTAAAATGTGAAAAATACAAATGACCATAGTCGAAACATAGAGGATAATAGTAATATATGCCATTGGTATTTAATAAACAATAAGATATTTTCACAGTAATTTGACAGTTTATAACAAAACATTCCTCTATTATTTATGACAAAATAAGATTTCTTATTTCAGGTGCTAGAAGATTAATCCCTTTTTTAGAGAAAAAGTTCCCAATTGTCCATTTCTGGGGAATAAGCCTAGACTGAAAGTGCAGATGTTATCCACAGTTATATGTCATGCAGGCCAAATGCTTGAATATTTCCCCTCTTGAATGCCAACAGGATATTTAAATAGGTTCCAGAGATATGTCAGTATCAAATTTGTCAAGAAAAGTCTATAGCAAAGAGTATACTTGATGTAATTTTTCTTAATTCCTCTAATTGTTTCCTTTTAAAAGGCTATTTGGAAAGATTTCCCTGCTTAACTGTTACTATAAACATTTTTTTTAAATGAGTGAACGCACATAATAAAGTGATTCCTTTGCTTTTGGTACCTAAGAAGGTAAAGAACTATTTTAGTATTTATCAGGGGAACCCGCCCCCAACATTTCAACATGGGTTCTTTCTATTTTCCATAAGTGCCCACCGGCTCAGAAATAAGGAGAAAGAGTACAAAGAGAGGAATTTTACAGCTGGGCCACCGGGGGTGACATCACATATCGGTAGGACTGTGATGTCCACCTGAGCTGCAAAACTAGCAAGTTTTTTATTAAGGGTTTCAAAAGGGGAGGGTGTAAGAACAGGGAGGATCACATGCTTCAAAGGGCAAAAAGGAGAACTACTGATAAGGGTCCAACAAAGATCACAAGGCAAAGGGCAAAAGCAGAACTACTGATAAGGGTCTATATTCAGCTGTGCACGTATTGTCTTGATAAACATCATAAACTACATAAAACAGGGTTCAAGAGCAGAGAACCCATCTGACCACAAATTCACCAGGGCTGGGTTTTTCTCCACCCTAGTAAGCCTGAGGGTACTGCAAGAGACTAGGGCGTATCTCAGTCCTTATCTCAACGGCATGGGACAAACATTCCCAGAGCATCTGTTTATAGACCTCTCCCCAGGAACACATTCCTTCCCCAGTGTACTAATATTAATATTCCTTGCTAGGAAAAGAATTTAGCAATATCTTCCCTACTTGCACATCCATTTATAGGCTCTCTGCAAGAAGAAAAATATGGCTCTTTTGCCCAACCCCACAGGCAGTCAGACCTTATGGTTGTCTTCACTTGTTCCCTAAAAATCGCTGTTATTCTGTTCTTTTTCAAGGTGCACTGATTTCATATTGCTCAAACACGCATGTTTAACAATCAATTTGTACAGTTAACACAATTATCACAGTGGTCCTGAGGTAATGTACATCCTCAGCATACAAAGATAACAGAATTAGGAGATTAAGGTAAGACAGCTGTAAGAAATTGTAAAAGTATTATTTGGGAAACTATAAATGTCCATATTAAAATGAAATCTTCATAATTTGTGTTCCTCTGCCACAGCTCCAGGTGGTCCCTCCGTTTGACTTCTCACAACAAGTATTAATTTGTAATCTCTCATTTAAAATCTTATTGGGAAAGGAAGAGAGAACATAATTTATATTTTATTTTGGATCTGGCTTTGTATGCTTTTGTAGCTTTTCTATTTCCACCTTGGCTATCATCCCATATACTGAAATGTGAAATTTGAAACCAGGTCAAAGCATGACCTGGTTTATTTGCTGACTAGCTGCAGAAGTTTGGCTTAAATATGGAGTATTTTTCATTTAACCAGAAAAAAAGACTATTTAAAATGGTAAGTAATTTTATAAATAATGAGTTAATTTACGTTTACTACTTATTAACAATGTTTTCTCTTATTTTTAAATGATTAGTTGCCTTTTATATTATCATACAAAGCAATATTTTGGTATAAGCTTTACTAATGAATTTTGTGACTTAGCCATGTTATAACCTAGATAATACACTCTAAATAATTATCTATGGCACAGCTTCTCACCCTCCCATGTTTTTCAAAGAAAACTAATAAATTGACTAAATTGTACAACATTCATTCAAATACATTTGAAAAAATACTATTTTATACTAAGCTTTTTGGTATCTATTAATTTCACTTCAACTATGAAAATAAATGAATATTTGATTTAAAGTTCAGCTTCAAATCATGTGTCCAGAGTATGGTTTATCCCAAGGTATACATTCTTTCTTTTCTGCAAGTAAGAACTCTGCTTGATTTAAGACATTTACTAAGTATTAAAATAAAATTATTACTTAAATCATTTGATCTCCCAGGTGTTGATAGGCAAATACTAAACATACTAGTGTGCCTTCTAAATCTCTTTTGTTTATTTTCTCCATCTCATCAGCTGTAGACATAATTAAGGGAAAGGCTTTGCAAAATATTTTTTCACATAATTAGAGATTAGCTTTAGTAAATTGTTCCTATGTATTCTGAAATAGGCTAGTTATATTTTGTAGTCAGTGTTCAATATAAATAAGAGCATTTCCTTTGAATTGCTTAAATGTTACTGAAAACAGTATGTCATACCTGTTTAATACATTACATCTTCAATAGCAATGTAGAATAATTTCTTATGGGAAATGAAAAACAGCCTGGAAAATATAATTCTCTTTTCTGTTAATTCATATCATACTAATGAATTTTAATAAAACCTGACTGGTTTATTAGTCATTAATAATAGTTTCACATAAATAAGTTAAATATTAACAATAAGGTAGCAACATTATGACTATACCAATAACAAATTCACAGCTCTGGTTTAACATGAATTGCTTTTGTGCACATATATACATGATGAAATGTAGAGAAAATTTTTGTATAAAAATGTCAAGAAAGATGATGAGAAGACTTTTAATCATTTAATAGGTGTTTATCAAAGACCTAAGATAGAAAGCAGTTATTCTAAGTATCTTGAGCCATTCGGATAAAAGTAAAGTACTGATTTAACTTCTGTTTTATAATATGACAGATTGGACTATTTGTACCCATTCTCTAATCGAACACGTACAAAAATACAGTAAGATACATTTATAAAACATTTTAATATTATTAAGAAAATGAGAAAATTTCCAACCAATTACTGAGAAAAACATAGAAACCAAAGAGGAGAGCCAGGCAGAAAAGCCAGACAAAAATTCCTGACAGCATTTGTGAATCCCCAAAGGGCTGATAACTGTGACAACCTTTCACAACAAAGAGATACGAAACAAAATTTGGACCCATTCAGGTTGGAAGAGTTTAGAGGATATCATCTGCATATTCAGCTGAATCTTCGAGGAGCTATACACTATTTTAAGGGAAAGGAGAAATAAATATTATTATTTAATCACTAGCAAGTTATTGGTATGTAAGGTGGTATGGTCATGAGTAGAACAAAAGGAGAAAAGTTGTATATATGGGCTAGTTCTCTCAAATATATGAAGACTAAATTCATAATCATGAGGTGTTCCAATAAACTGGAAAAATGAAAACCTTTTGGCTATGTATGAGCCTATTTGATTTAATCATTTCCCATCTTAGATATCCTCGTAATGAGCTGGCTCAGCAATAAACTTCAACATGGAACTGATACAGGCAGTATACTCTAGGAGACTGAAATCTTAGAATTAGCAAGACCATTATACTGGCCCCAAATATCTTTCTGTTATATAACATACAGAGAGGACACTGATTTCCTCCTAAATACATAAGAGATAATCTCAGTAAAAATTTGTGTTGTTTTCTTTTGTGGGTATTATTAAGCTGATTCTATAATATGAAAAAATGCAAAGGGCCGAGAATAGTCAGAAACTCTTGATAAATAATGGTAAGGTGGAAGGAATTACACTCCTAGATATTATAAAATATCTTTAAATACGTGCAGAAATTAAGTCTGAGTGGAACTATTAAAAGGATAGACAATTAGACTAATCTGCAAGAATATATCTTAGGTTAGACATAAATCATATGGGCACTTAACTTATTGCAAAAGTTGAGCACAGTAGAGCAAAGCAGCAGGAAAGAGAGAAAGAACAAACTTTTAAGTAGATGCTGCTATGTTAATAACATAATCACATAAATAATTATGTAAATTGATACCCTACTTAGAAAAAATGAAATCAAATCTTCAAGAACTGGAGCTCTAAGTTTGAATAAGAAAACAACAAAACTTAAAGAAAATGAAATATGAGACTATTTTCATGGCCTTGAAGTTAAAATAACTTGTTACACATTAAAATAAGGAATTCTAATTTATCAAGTGACACTTGTTAAGAGAAATAAAATACCGGAACATGGGCTTCACTTTAGTACTACGCAAGTTTCAATGAATTTTCAAAAATTGAAATCATACCAAACATGATCTTAGACCATTCATGGATATTATATAACTTGTTCATGCATAACTGCTGGGTGAACATCAAAATTGAAAAAGAAGTTTTTCCCTATTGGTAAAACAGGGACAAAACTTACCAAAATCTCTGGGACGCAGCTAGCACTGTGTTAAGAGGAAAGTTTATTGCACCAAATACCTTCATCAAGAATTTAGAATGACCTCAGATTAACAATCTAACTTTTCACTTAAAGGAACTAGAAAAAGAAAGAGGAAGCCAGTCCCCAAGCTAATAGAAAAAAGACAACAACAACAACAACAACAAAAATAACTAAAATTAGATAAAAATGAATGAAATTGAGATGCAAGAACCCATACAAAGAATCAATGAAACTGAGACTTGTTTTTTTTGAAAACATAAAAAAGATTGATAGATTGCTAGCTAGGTAAGAACAAAACAAAACAAAACAAAACAAAACAAAAACAGAGAAGACTCAAAGAAGTAGAATCATAAAAGACAAAAACGACATTACAACTGATCTTACAGAAATATAAAATTTCCACAGAGAATACTATGAAGAACACCATGCACACAAATTAGAAAATGTAGAGAAAATGGATAAAATCCTGGAAACAGATATATCCCAAAAATGAATTAGGAAGAGATTGAAACCCTAAATAGACCAATATCGAGCTCAGAAATTGAAGTAGAAAAAAAAATACTAACAACTACACACACACAAAAAATGGACTAGATGAATTCACAGCTCAATTTCACCAGACATACAAAGAAGAGCTGATACCAATGCTATTGAAATTATTCCAATAAATTGAGGAGGAGGGCTTCTCCCTAACCCGTTTTATGAAGCTAGTATCAGTTTAATACCAACATGTGGCAGAGAGACGATGAAGAAATAAAACTTCAGGCAAATATCCATGATCAACACAAACACAAAAACCCTCAACCAAATACTAGCAAACTGAATTTAGTAGCACATCAAAAAGTTAACACACCACAGTCAAGTAGGCTTTATTCCTAGGATACAAGGCTGTTTCAACATACATGAATTAATAAATGTGATTCACCATATAAACAGAATAAAAAAGCAAATCCACATGATCATGTGAATACAAAGAAAAAACTTTCAATAAAATCCAACATCCCTTCATGATAAAATTCTTTAACAGACCAGGCATTGAACAATCATCTCTCAAATAATGAGAGCTATCTATGACAAAATCAGACCCAATAGTATACTGAACAGGCAAAAGCTAGAAATGTTTCCCTTGAGAACTGGAAAAAGACAAGATGCCCACTCTTACTACTCCTATTTAACATATTACTTGGAAGTCCTAACCAGAGCAATCAGACAAGATAAAGAAATAAAAGGCATACAAATAGGAAAATAAGTCAACCTATTTCTCTTCACTGATTATAAGATTCTTAAAACCCTAAAGACTCTACCAAAATGCAACTAGAACTGATAAACTATTTTAGTAAGGTTTCAGAAAACAAAGTGGATGTACAAAAAACCGTACCATTTCTATATACCAATAATGTCCAGGCTGAGACTTAAATTGAGAATACATTCTGCAACAGCCATAAAGAAAATGAAATATCTAAGAGTACAGCTAACCAAGGAGGTACGAGATATCTATAAAGAGAGCTATACAACACTGATGAAATAAATTGGAAACAACAGAAAAAAAAATCATGCTTTTGAAAAAGGAGAATTAATATTGGTAAAATGGCCAAAAGCACAAAGCAATTTACAGATTCAGTGCTCTTCCTGTCAAACTACAAAAGTCACTCTTTGCAGAATTAGAAAAAAAAAAAAAAAAAAAACTATTCTAAAATTTGTATGTAACTAAAAAAGAGCTGAATAGCCAAAGCAACTGGAAGCAAAAACGACAAAGCTGGAAGCATCATACTACCCAATTTCAAACTACATTATAAGGCCATGGTAACCAAAACAGCATAACACTCATAGGAAAACAGACACATATATCAATGGAACAAAATAGAAAACTCAGGAATAAATAGCTATCCATCCAATCATCTAATTTTCTATAAGATTGATAAAAACAAGCAATTTAGAAATGACTCTCTATTCAATAATTGTGCTGGGATAACTCCTTGCTGAATGCAGTAGAATGAAACTGGACCCTTATATTTCACTATGTACAAAAATTAACTGAAGGTGAATTAAGGTTTTAAATGTAAGACTATAAAAAACTTTAAAAAACTATAAAAACTCTATAAAAATGATAAGAAATAGCCTTCTTGACAAAGAATTTTTGGCTAAGTCCCCAAAAGTAATTGTAACAAAAAAAATTGACAAGTGGAACCTAATTAAACTAAAGGGCTCTACACAGTGAAATAAGCTCTCAAGAGAGTAAACAGACAACATATAAAAAGGGTGAAAACATTCACAAACTATGCATCCAACAAAGACCTTATAGCTCGAAACTATTGGCAACTCACATAAACGAGTTAAAAAAAAAAAAAAAAAAAGACAAATAATTTCATTAAAAATGGGCAAAAGACATTAACAGACACTTCTCAAATGAAGACATAAAACCAGTCAACAAACATGATAAAATTCTCATCATCACTAATTGTAAGAGAAATGCAAATTTAAATCAATGAGATATCATTTCACACCATTCAGAATGCCTGTTATTAAAAAGTCAGAAAACAACATGCTAGTGAGACTGTGAAGAAAAGAGGACAAATAAATATACACTGTTGGTGAGAATGTCAATTTCTTCAGACACTATGGAAATGAGCTTGGAAATTTCTCAAACAACTAAAACAGAGTTACCATTCAATCCAACAATTCCATTACTGGGTATATACCCAAAGGAAAATAGATCACTATACCAAAAAGATACAGCCACTCATAGGTTCATCACTGCAGTATTCATAATAGAAAAGACATGGAATCAACCTAGATGCCCATCAGTAATTGACTAGATAAAGCAAATGTGGTACATATATACCATGTAATATTACACAGTCGTAACAAAGAAAAAATCATGTTCTTTGCAGCAACATAGATGGAGCTGGGAGACCATAATCCTAAATGAATTAACACAGGACCAGAACACAAAATACTGCATGTTCACACTTATGAGTGTGAGCTAAACATTGAGCAAACATAAATATGGGGAAAATACCCACTAACACTACAGACTACAAGAGAGTTGAGGGGGGTGGGTTAAAAAACTATCTATTGGTACTACACTTATTACCTGTGTGCAATATACTCATGTAACAAACCTGCACATGTATCCCCTGTATCTAAAATAAGTTTTTTTTTAAAATAATATTCATTTTATCTTTGTTACTTTATTATTTCAGTTTGTTTTAGTTTTGTTGTAGTTATTATTATCATTTATCATCTCTTAAATTCCTTGGGCTTTTTGGATCTATGGTGTTATATCCTTCATTAACTTTTAGAAACTGTCATCCATCATCTTCTGAATACTCTTTTAACACAATCTTTCTCTGGACTTCTGGAATTTTGATTACATATGCATTAGTCCATTGAAAATTGTCCCACAGCTCTTGGATGGGTCCTCTGTTTTTATTTGTGTCTTTTTTTCTCCTTCTTTATATTTTCGTGTTTTTCAGCTATTTTTAATTTGGATAATTTCTATTGACAATCTTGAAGTTCACTGATTGTTTCCTCAGTTATGAACAATCTAATAAATCTAAAAAGCATTCATTATCTTTGTTATAGAATTGAAGGATTACATATAAAAAATGAAAACTGCATAGAATTTATTTTTATATAACACATGCTTTCCTTATTTAACCAAATGTGAAAACTTCCTTCTAGTTTTAGGAAACAGACCAGCCTTAAGTAAAACAATGCTAGTCAAGAATTTCAGGTAGGGTGGAAAGACAGGCTGAAAGCTTATGCAATGAAGAGCAAAGCCTCCTCCATTATACAATGTTGAGGAAAAAAAAATGCCTTTCTGAAATAAGGCCTCAGACAAAACAATTGCTGATCTTTCAATAGGTACTTAACAGAGACTTAAGGTGAGGGGCGTGGTAGGTTGAAGGAGCAAGGAAATTCTGGAAATAATGACTATAACTTAAGAAGTCTTTCAGAACTGAGAAGACAAATAGTTTTCTGACGCCTTTTTGAAAGGTGATGAGGGTCATACCAAGAAACAAGGAAAAATCAGAAATGGTTTGAGTCTTACTGAAATTGAAATATTGCCTTGACCTGGTATAATACCTATTGATAGAATGGATTAATTATTTACTCTATCTGTTTTAGTTGTAATTTTTCACAATATTAAAGGAAATAAAACATTTGAACTTTGAACGGCATGAAGCAGTACTGACCCCAAACACAATAAAAAATCCACCTATAACTTTTAATTCCTTAAAAGCTTAACTACTAACAACCTACTCTTGACCAGAAGCCGTACTGATAACATAAACAGTTGATTAATGCATATTTTGTATGTTATATGTATTATACACTTTATTCTTACAATAAAGTAAGGTAGAGAAAAGAAATGTTATTAAGAAAATCATAAGGAAGAGAGAATATATTAAGTAGAAGTGGACCACGATAAGGTCTCCATCCTCATTGTCTTCATGTTGAATGGGTTGAGGAGGACAAAGAAGAGGGGTTGTTCTTGCTGTCTCAGAGGTGATAGAGACAAAAGATGTGGGAGAGGTAGAAGGGAAGGTAGGAGAGGCAGGCACACTCAGTATAACTTTTACTGAACGAAACTGCATATAAGTGAATCTGCATAGTCAAACCCATGTTGTTCAAGGGACAGTTGTACTAACAACCTTTAAAAAAAATCTTTTCCTGAAAAAGAGAAATGTGAACACTTCAAAAATGTTTTATGAAGGCAGCATTAATTTGATACATACCTTGGAGCATTTTATGAAAGAAAAATTATAGGCCCTTTTTTCATGGATATAAATGTGCATAATCTTAAACAAAATAGCCAATCACATAAGTGAATATGCTATGCCTAAATAATTAAATGAGATTTTTGCCAAAATGAAAGATTAATTTAACATTTGAAAATTAAAAACTGTAATTCAAAACACAAACAGAAAAAGGTAGTAGAGAATAAGGTAGAATAAAGTATCTAATAGATACAAAAAAAGTATCTGAAAAATTAAAATATTTATAAGAATTCTCAAGATATTATAAAAAGAGAGAAACTCTCTTAATATAATAAAGGGTATAAGGAAGAATCATTGTATATGTTTCATATAATTTAAATTTTACATAGATACATATTTAAAATACATAAGATTATATACTAAGATAGGTTGTTAAAAATAAGTCCTTAAGAAAATACAAAGAAAAGCTTTAAATTGAAGAAGATATTTACTGGAGATATCCTAAAAGAAGTCACATTCAGAATATATTTTCAACACTTTAAAAATCAATAATAAAAAGATTAAAAATAATAGAAAATGGATAGAAAAACTAATTGAAGTAACACTTCACAAAAGAGAATAGCCAAATCGCCAATACATTTACATGAAGGTAATCAACTTCATTAGTAATCATAACTCAATGATTCTGCACAGTCATCATGTGGATACAATGAAAAAGACAGAAAACAGAAAGTGTTAGCAATGCTATGGACCCACTGAAATTTTTATTTACTGCTAATGGAGTCTTGATTGTTATAACTATTTGGATAAATTATCTGGCATTATTTTGCTAACTTGAATTTGTGTATACTATGGGATCTATTAATTACCTTCCAAAAAGTGCAGTACAAATATTATATGTGTGTATTAATCAAAAGACATGCACTAAATTGTTGTTTGCAATAATAGTAAAAATCAATAATTACAAATATCCAAATACCCATTAGCAGAGGAATGAATAAATGGTCTTATAGTCACAGAAGTAGTATATAGCATTGACAATATCAAAAGACATGCACTAAATTGTTATTTGCAATGATATTAGTAAAAATCAATAATTGCAAATATGAAAATACCCATTAGCAGAAGAATGAATAAATAAATGGTCTTATATTCACAGAAGTAGACATATAGCTTTGACAATTAGCAATATACAACTACAAGAATAAGACAGATAATGAGAGACAAACTTGATGGTCCCAGAACTTCATTTCATTTCTTTTTTTGTTCACTTAGAGAGCTGACCCAGCTGAACTAATGTCAGCATTCTTGTTTGGTAGGACTGTTGCCAGGACGTTGATATGAATTCCCTGATGCTCAGTATGCATATTACCAAAGCACTGTTTTTGAGCCAGAGAACCTGTGCTACACGTTTTGTTTCTAGGTGTTGCCTAAGCCTTTATTAGTTCACTAACTTATAAGTGTGTACTGTAGTGTCTGGGCAGGGCTAGCTCTTGTTTTTGGAATGTTTATTGCCCCTTTCAGCCAGGATGTTGGCCATGATAGCATGGACTGTCCCTGCCAAACCAATGCTGTGGAATGATTAGAGTCCAGGGAAATACAGACACTCTACTACTTCTCTGTTTTTTAGCTCCCTATCCCTATCGGCTTTATCCACCCCCCCAAATCTGTTATATCTATAGTGTGTGCTGACTTCATTAAGGAGATGGTTAGCTATTAGAGTGCTAGACAAAGTTGAAATTAAAACTTTGCAACTGCTCTGAGCACTTATAAATTTAAGTTTGTTAAATATTCTAATATTTGTTAGTTGGGAAAATGGGTAGATTTACTAATTCAGTACATATGTATAGAATATCTGGACTCTCTTGAATACAAGCTTCCAACAGAGACTTGCACAGTTCAGCGGGCATATGCATATCTATTTCAGGTTGTCTCTAAGATGAATATTGAGCTTGAAAGAAGTAGTTTTCTCATCACATGGAGAAAAGTTGGTTTTGTTCTTTGTCAATTACTTACTGTGCCGCCTTATGTTAGTGTTTTCCTCATTTTTTGAACCAGATTATCTAATGTTTGAATTAATAGTATTTGTTTTAAAATAGTGCAAAAGCAATTAAATCGGCCGGATGCACTGGCTCACACTTGTAATCCCAGCATTTTGGGAGGCCAAGGTGAGTGGATCACTTGAGGTCAGGAGTTCGAGATCAGCCAGGGCCAACATGGTGAAGCCCTGTCTCTACTAAAAATATAAAAAATAGCTGGATGTGGTGGTGTATGCCTGTAATTCCAGCTACTCTGAAGGCCGAGGCAGGAGAATCACTTGAACTCAGAAGGCAGAGGTTGCAATGAGCCAAGATTGTGCCACTGCACTCCAGTCTGGTTGACAGAGGGAGACTCAAACTCAAAAAACAAACAAACAAACAAAACAATAATTAAATCAACTGTTATTTGCAAGACATGAATTATTTCCAGTGCTCTGAAAGTATTCAAAATTATAAATGTTTGCAAGAGGATAAACAAATTGATAGTACTGCACATTACATGCTGTACCCATTTTATCTAAGATATTAAAATATGTATTATTAAATAACCTTTATGTTAGCTTGGAAACTAGTAAAAGCACTTACTATGTTAATACTGGATATGAATCAAGCAATTATAATAGCAATATGTGTGTGAAAGTGAATTATACATTAACTACTATAAGCAATGGTTTAAAGGTAAAAATAACAGTTGCTACTTTATAGAAATATAATATTCATAACTTTTGAGGAGAATAAAAACATATAATCTTCATTTAAAAATGAGTTCATGTGAATGCTCAATATACAATTTAGTTTTCATCTATCTTTAAAATATTGACAATTGCATCAAATTAATTGGTTGCCATATAATAGTCTTTGCTAGGCAAACTTCATTCACCTTGAATAACTTAAACATATACATCAAAACAAAAGTTTGAAGTTCTAGTATTGCTAATATTTAGAAAAAATAAAACATGAAAAAATGGGATTAGCCTAAAAAAACCAAGCATATAGCTGAAATTAAATATGTAAATTAATTAATTTAAGAAGACTGAATCTTGTGTCAGGCTGTTGTATGAAATCTGCAAGTATTCACACAACAACAAAATAATTTTCTGGTTATCAAAGTTGTAGTCAAAGATGGCCACAGATGAAAAATAAATAGGCAAATCAAAGAAAGACATTTCACAATTTACAAAATCAACTGCTGTGTAATTATACCCTTTTCACTTATAAAATTGATTTATTAACTGTAGAACAGATTATAAATAACATTTTTATTATTCTCAGTTAATATATGTAGAGAGTATAAATTCAAAATCTTAACATTCTGTTTGATCTATTTTAATAATAAAAGCATGGCAGCAAGACTATAAATTTGATTAGTATAAATTAATCATAAAAACAATATAGAATAAATAATCTAATACAATCAAAAAATCAGTTATTGTGGAATAAAAAACAGAAGTTCTTATTTATCCTTCAATGAGACAATTATAATATTTTTATATACATATGCATTGAGAGCTTAACTACCCAGAGGTTTGCTTAGTAATTTTACCCCTAATTTGTTGATTGAAATCCATGTAGTGTTTTACTAGCAAAATTTGTTTTAAAATATACAGATAATTGTAAGTTTTAAATATACAGATAATCAGCAATGTATTAATTTTCATGAATTTTATCTCAATCTTTTCTTCTGTCACATTTCAGTACAGAAATAATTTAAAGCTTACTTCATCATAAGTTAAGGATAAAACCTCTAGAGGAAGGACAGTGTTTGAAGGATATTCTTAATTCTAAAAATTTGTTAATCCTCTGTATCCCTAAATTTTTTTATCTTCAAGGCATGACATAAAAACCCATTTGTTTATTCAAATGTTTACTTGAAAGTGGTAATTTAAGGTGGAGGTTAAAAGACAGCAGAATAGAAACAGCTCCAGTCTTCAGCTCCCAGCATGGATGATGCAGAAGATGGGTGATTTCTGCATTTCCAACTTAAGTACCAGGTTCATCTCCTGAGGTTTGTCAGACAGTAAGTGCAGCCCACGGAGCAGGGTAGAGCATCGCCTCACCTGGGAAGCACAAGGGGTCAGGTATTTGCCTTTCCTACCAATGGGAAACCGTGAGAGATGGTATCTGGGAAATTGGGACACTCCCATCCTAATACTGCGCTTTTCCAATGGCCTTAGCAAATAGCACAACAGGAGATTATATACCACACCTGGCTCGGAGGGTCCCATGCCCACGGAGCCTTGCTCACTGCTAACACAGCAGTCTGAGACCGAACTGCAAGGTGGCAGTGAGACTGGGGGAGGGGCGTCCACCATTACTGAAACTTGAGTAGGTAAACAAAGCAGCCGGGAAGCTCGAACTGGGTGGAGTACACTGCAGCGCAAGGAGGACTGTCTGCCTGTGTAGACTTCACCTCTGGGGGCAGGGCATAGCTGCTGAACAAAAGGCAGCAGAAACTTCTGCAGACTGAAACATCCCTGTCTGACAGCTTTGAAGAGAGTAGTCATTCTCCCAGAATGGACAGACTGCCTCCTCAAGTGGATCCCTCACCCCTGAGTAGCCTAACTGGGAGACACCTCCCCATAGGGGCTGACTGACACCTCATACAGCCAGGTACCCCCCAAGACGAAGCTTTCAGAGGAAGGATCAGGCAACAACATCTGCCGTTCTGCAATATTTGCTGCTTTGCAGCCTCCGCTGGTGATACCCAGGCAAACAGCATCTTGAGTGGACCTCCAGCAAACTCAGACCTGCAGCTGAGGATGCTGACTGTCAGAAGGAAAACTAACAAACAGAAAGGACACCACACCAAAACCCCATTTGTACGTCACCATTATCAAAGATCAAAGGTAGATAAAACCACAAAGATGGGGAGAAACAAGAGCAGAAAAGCTGAAAATTCTAAAAATCAGAGTGCCTCTTTGCTTCCAAAGGAACACAGCTCCTTGCCAGCAACAAAAAAAGCTGGACAGAGAATGACTTTGATGAGTTGAGAGAAGAAGGCCTCAGACGATCAGTAATAACAAACTTCTCTGAGCTAAAGGAGGATGTTAGAACCCATTGCAAAGAAGCTTAAAACCTTGAAAAAGATTGGACGACAGGCTAACTAGAATAAACAGTGTAGAGAAGTCCTTCAATGACCTGATGGAGCTGAAAACCATGGCACGAGAAGTATGTGGCACATGCACAAGCTTCAGTGGCTGATTTGATCAACTGGAAGAAAGGGTATCAGTGAATCAAGATCAAATGAATGAAATGAAGTGAAAAGAGAAGTTTAGAGAAAAAAGAGTAAAAAGAAATGAACGAAGCCTCCAAGAAATATGGGATTATGTGAAAAGGCAAAATCTACCTCTAATTGGTGTACCTGAAAGTGATGGGGAGAATGGAACCAAATTGGAAAACACTCTTCAGGATATTATCCAGGAGAATTACCCCAACCTAGAGAGGCAGGGCAACATTCAAATTCAGGAAATACCAGAGAATGACACAAAAATACTCCTTGAGAAGAGCAACTCCAAGACACATAATTGTCAGATTCACCAAAGTTGAAAGGAAGGAAAAAATGTTAAGGGCAGCCAGAGAGAAAGGTCGGGTTACTCACAATGGGAAGACCATCAGACTAACAGTGAATTTCTTGGCAGAAACTCTACAAGCCAGAAAAGACTGGGGGCTGATATTCAACATCCTTAAAGAAAAGAATTTTCAACCCAGAATTTCATATCTAGCCAAACTAAGCTTCATAAGTGAAGGAGAATAAAATCCTTTACAGACAAACAAGTGCTGAGAGATTTTGTCACCACCAGGCCTGCTTTACAAGAGCTCCTGAAGGAAGCACTAAACATGGAAAGGAACAACTGGTACCAGCCACTGCAAAAATATGCCAAATTTTAAAGACCATCAATGCTAGGAAGAAACTGCATCAACTAACGAGCAAAATAACCAGCTAACATCATAATGACAGGATCAAATTCACACATAACAATATTAACCTTAAATGTAATAGGGCTAAATGCTCCAATTAAAAAACACAGACTGGCAAATTGGATAAAGAATCAAGACCCATCAGTGTGCTGTATTCAGGAGACCAATCTCACATGCAGAGACAACATAGGCTCAAAATAAAGGGATGGAGGGAGATCTCACAAGCAAATGGAAAACAAACAAACAAAAAAAGCAGGGGTTGCAATCCTAGTCTCTGATAAAACAGACTTTAAACCAAAAAAGATCAAAAGAGACAAAGAAGGCCATTACATAAAGGTAAAGGGATCAATTCAACAAGAAGAGCTGACTATCCTAAATATATATGCACCCAATACAGGAGTACCCGGATTCATAAAGCAAGTCCTTAGAGACCTACAAAGAGACTTAGACTCCCACACAATAATAATGGAAGACTTTAACACCTCACTGTCAACATTAGATAGATCAATGAGACAGAAAGTTAACAAGGATATCCAGGAATTGAACTTACTCTGCAACAAGAGGACCTAATAGTCATCTACAGAACTCTCCACACCAAATCAACAGAGTATACGTTCTTCTCAGCACCACATCACACTTATTCCAAAATTGACCACATAGTTGGAAGTAAAGCACTCCTTAGCAAATGTAAAATAACAGAAATTATAACAAACTGTCTCTCAGACCACAGTGCAATCAGACTAAAACTCAGGATTAAGGAACTCACTCAAAACTGCTCAACTACATGGAAACTGAACAACCTGCTCCTGAATGACTACTGGGTACATAACTAAATGAAGACAGAAATAAAGATGTTCTTTGAAACCGATGAGAACAAAGACACAACATACCATAATCTCTGGGACACATTTAAAGCAGTGTGTACAGGGAAACTTATAGCACTAAATATCCACAAGACAAAGTAGGAAATGTCTAAGATCAACATCCTAACATCACAATTAAAAGAACTAGAGAAGCAAGAATAAACACATTAAAAAGTTAGCAGAAGGCAAGAAACAACTAAGATCACAACAGAACTGAAGGAGATAGAGACACAAAAAACCCTTCAAAAAAAGTCCATGAATCCAGGAGCTGGTTTTTTGAAAAGATCAACGAAATTGATAGTTCGTTAGCAAGACTAATAAAGAAGAAAAGAGAGAAGAATCAAATAGACGCAACAAAAAATGATACAGGGGATATCACCACCAGTCCAACAGAAATACAAACTACCATCAGAGAATACTATAAACACCTCTATGCAAATAAACTAGAAAATCTAGAAGGAATGGTTAAATACCTGGACACATACACCCTCCCAAGACTAAATCAGGAAGAAGTTGCATACCTGAATAGACCAATAACAGGTTCTGAAATTGAGGCAATAATTAATAGCCTACCAACCAAAAAAATGTCCAGGACCAGATGGATTCACAGGCGAATTCTACCAGAGGTACAAAGAGGAGCTGGCACCATTCCTTCTGAAACTATTCCAATCAATACAAAAAGAGGGAATCCTCCCTAATTCATTTTATGGGGTCAACATCATCCTGATACCAAAGCCTAGCAGAGACACAAGAAAAAAAGAGAGAGTTTTGGACCAATATTGCTGATGAACATCAATGCAAAAATCCTCAATAAAATACTGGCAAACCAAATCCAGCAGCACATCAAAAAGCATATCCACCACGATCAAGTTGGATTCATCCCTGGGATGCAAGACTGGTTAAACATACGCAAATCAATAAACGTAATCCATCATATAAACAGAACCGATGACAAAAACCACATGATTATCTCAATAGATGAAGAAAAGGCCTTTGACAAAATTCAACAGCCCTTCATGTTAAAAACTCTCAATAAATTTGGTATTGATGGAACATATCTCAAAATAATAAGAGCTATTTATGACAAACCCACAGCCAATATCATACTGAATGGGCAAAAACTGGAAGCAGTCCCTTTGAAAACTGGCACAAGACAGGGATGCCCTCTCTCACCACTCCTATTCAACATATTGTTGGAAGTTCTGCCAGGGCAATCAGGCAAGACAAAGAAATAAAGTGTATTCAGTTAGGAAAAGAAGAAGTCAAATTGTCCCTGTTTGCAGATGACATGATTGTATATTTAGAAAACACCATCGTCTCAGTCCAAAATCTTCTTAAACTGATAAGCAATTTCAGCAAAATCTCAGGATACAAAATCAACGTGCAAAAATCACAATCATTCCTATACAGCAATAACAGACAAATGGAGAGTCAAATCATGAGTGAACTCCCATTCTCAATTGCTTCAAAGAAAATAAAATACCTAGGAATCCAACTTACAATGAATGTGAAGGACCTCTTCAAGGAGAACTACAAACCACTGCTCATTGAAATAAAAGAGGACACAAACAAAGGGAAGAACATTCCACACTCACGGATAGGAAGAATCAGTATTGTGGTAATTTATAGATTCAATGCCATCTCCATCAAGCTACCCATGACTTTCTTCACAGAATTGGAAAATTCTACTTTAAAGTTCATACGGAACCAAAAAGAACCCATATTTCCAAGACAATCCTAAGTCAAAAGAACAAAGCTGGAGTCATCACACTACCTGACTTAAAACTATACTACAAGGCTACAGTAAACAAAACAGCATATTACTTGTACCAAAATAGAGATATAGACCAATGGAACAGAATAGAGTCCTCAGAAATAATACCACATATCTACAACCATCTGATCTTTGACAAACCTGATAAAAACAAGAAATGGGGAAAGGATTCTCTATTTAATAAATGGTGTTGGGAAAACTGGCTAGCCATATGTAGAAAGCAGAAACTGGATTCCTTCCTTACACCTTAGACAAAAATTAATTCAAGATGGATTAAAGACTTAAATGTTAGACCTAAAACCATAAAAACCCTAGCAGAAAACCCAGGCAATAGCATTCAGTACATAGGCATGGGCAAGGACTTCATGACTAAAACACCAAAAGCAACAGCAACAAAAGCCAAAATTGACAAATAGGATCTAATTAAACTAAAGAGCTTCTGCACAGCAAAAGAAACTACCATCAGAGTGAACAGGCAACCTACAGAATGGGAGAAAACTTTTATAATCTACCCATCTGACAAAGGGTTAATATCCAGAATCTACACAGAACTTAAAGAATTTACAAGAAAAAATCAAACAACCCCATCAAAAAGTGGGCAAAGGATATAAACAGACACTTCTCAAAGGAAGACATTTATGAAGCCAACAGACACATGAAAAAATGCTCATCACCACTGTCCATCAGAGAAATGCAAACCAAAACCACAATGAGATATCATTTCACACCAGTTAGAATGGCAATCATTAAAAAGTCAGGAAACAACAAGTGATGGAGAGGATGTGGAGAAATAGGAACACTTTTACACTGTTGGTGGGACTGTAAACTCATTCAACCATTGTGGAAGACCGTGTGGCGGCGATTCCTCAAAAATCTAGAACTAGAAATACCATTTGATCCAGCCATCCCATTACTAGGAACATACCCAAAGGATTATAAATCATGCTGTTATAAAGACACATGCACAGTATGTTTATTGCAGTACTATTCACAATAGCAAGGACTTATAACCAACCCAAATGTCCATGAATGATAGACCGGATTAAGAAAATGTGGCACATATATACCATGGAATACTATGCAGCCATAAAAAAGGATGAGTTCATGTCCTTTGTAGGGTCATGGAAGACGCTAGAAACCATCATTCTGAACAAACTATCACAAGGACAGAAAACCAAACACTGCATGTTCTCACTCATAGGTGGGAATTGAACAATGAGAACACTTGGACACAGGAAGGGGAATATCACACACCAGGGCCTGTTGTGCTGTGGGGGCAGGGGGGAGGGATAGCATTAGGGGGTATACCTAAAGTAAATGACGAGTTAAGGATGCAGCACACCAAAATGGCTCATGTATACATATGTAACAAACCTGCATGTTGTGCACATGTACCCTAGAATAATAATTAAAAAAAAAAAAAAAGAAAGTGGTAATTTAAAACAAATATTTTTCTGTAGTTATATGAAGATTGGTTAGAAGATTTTATTAGGAAATTTCATGTTATGAATGTGATTGCTATCAAAATTGAAGGCAGTCTTCATTGTATGATGATTTTAATATTTTAATTAGGTTGAAATTAATGATCAATGGAAATTTATTAAATTAATAAAAGCTAAATATTGATTTGTGCATTATTACAGCATTGAGGTTACATTAAATTAAATATCTGAATTATGATTGCTTAGATATAATGTTCAAAAATAGGGATATTATAGATAAGTCATATTTATTTAATAACTCAAATACTGCTTATATGTTCATAATTTCTATCATTTTTACTTGCAATAAAGACATTAAATATATATAATGAAAATAATATATTTTTTCAAATGTATAAGCATTAAAATAAAATTTAAATAAAATAGACCAATCTTTAATAATGGTAAACATATACAAAGACATTTTGAAAATATGTAAGAAAATAATTTGTATCACCTCTTTTTATTTAAATACTGGAATTATTTAAATTTACAAAGTATCACAGATAACAACTATTTCAACCATATTAATTTAGAGTTGAATTTAAATATGCATATAAATAATCTAATATAAAGCATCACTCAACTCACAACTTTTTTATTGAATCCCAACACTGTTCCCAAAACTATGCTAGATGTGATATCTGTCCTGACAAACAAGAGCAATGCATACTATTAAAAGATATACATGTTTAAAATAGTGACTTTTGATTCTGATTGAAACTGATAGAAAAGTTTTCACAGAAAAGTTCAAATTTGAACTGGGCCTATAAAGATGTGAAATACATGCAACGAATGTAAAAAGTGAAATGTAAACCAGACCTTAGGAATAGTACAAGCAAATGTAGGGAAATAAAAAAAGTCTAGATTATGTGTGCAAAATAAGTAGTTCATGAGAAGATTAAGGTATGTGTAGAGACTGGAAGTAGAAGAGGAGACAAATAACAGGCAGTGAAGGGATCACAGTAAACATTGTGAAGCTAACAGGTTTAAAATTTTTTTCTACATTGAATGAGAATCCAGTGGACATTTTTTACAATGGTGCAGTAGTATCATTCATCTCACAGAGCCAAATAGCAAACAATAAAGTTGAAGGTAATTTTTATAACGCTCTTTAAAATGCAAATAAAAGGTATCTTAAAAGGATCTAATCTTTGTTGACAGTAACAAAAATGGAAGTTAAATTATGGGCCAAAGATATATTTCTCAGGAAGAATTAAAAATGTGATGCTTAAATATGAGAGACTGAGCAGAGGCTCATGTGAATATTGTAATATGTTAATGCATGGTAGTATTACTGTTAAAAAGGAATGGAGAACTCAGGAGAAGAAAACATTTATCTGGAGGAAATAAATAGAGGATGTTTAGAAAGTAGTCAAATGGGCAGATGGTTATACGTAACTGAGACTCTTGAAGAGACCTTGACGTGGAAATGTAGTATTTTGTGTTCAGGTATTTGCATTAGTTTGCTTGAGCTGTTATAATAAAACCACAAACTGGGTGTCATAAAAAGCAGAAACCTATTTTCTCACAGTGCTGAAGGCCAGAACTCCAAGAGCAAAGTACACTCAGATTCAATTCAGATTCAATTTCTGGCTGGGGCTCTCTTCCTAGCTTGCAGATTGCTGCCCTTGCTCTATCCTCACATGATATTTTCTCTGTGCACCATCAGAGAAAGGAAGATTTCTAGAGTCTCTTCTTCTTCTTAAAAGGATATCAGTTGTATCAAATTAGACCCCCACCCTTATGATCTAATTTTACTTAATTACCTCCTTAAGGAAACTAGTAACCAAATAAAGTCACAATGGGAGTTAGGACTTCAACGTATGAATTTTGGGGGGCCCACAGTTGAGCCCATAATGGTCTTATTTAAAACTGTGGAAATAAATAAAATAATTTGTAGAATTATGGGTAAAGAAGAGGAAAAAAAATCCTTGATGAAGGAATTTTGCTCTTTATCTCTTACTATTTTCTAGGGACTCTTTATCCACAATACAGAGAAAGACTCTTCGATGTGATACATGATGCTAGTGTTAGCAAAGAAGGTAGATGATTGTAGAGCATGAAGTTTAAATACCCCACAAAACATACTAGAAAATTTTTTTTTTTTTTTCTAAGGTCAGGAGCAGGACAATAATGTCTGTTCTCACCTCTTCATGGCAGCATTGTACTGGGAGTTCTTGATAGTGTATTAATGCAGAACAAAATAAAAGAAAACAGATTGGAAAGGAAGAATGAAAAATATTATTCACAGAGAGCATGATCAGGAAACAAGATTCTAAAATTAAATTTTTTAAAACAAGATATTTAAAGAAAGAAGGGTGCTATAGTCTGAATGTTTATGTCCCATCAATATTCACATGTTGATGTCCTGCTTCCCAGTGTGATGGTACCAGGATGTGGGGCCTTTTGGGAGATAATCAGGTCTTGAGAGCTCTGCCCTCATGAACAAAATTCAGCATAAAACCTCTCAGTAAACTAGGAAAATACATATCCCTCTTCAATCTGACAGAGATATCTATGAAAATATTGCATGGTACTTAATCATGAAAAGCCAAATGCTTTCCTTCTAGGGTCTGGAATGAGACAATGATTTTTTTTTCACTCTTTGATTGAAGCAATGAAGTGAGAGTCTTAGTGTATTAATTAGAAAATGAAATTCAAAAAATATTTAAAATGTATTCCACATAATCATACTATTGAATGGCAGCTCCTATTCCTACCACAAAGAAACTAGTGTGCCTCAAATGCAAATTTGATACTTCACAGCTAAGTATTCAGTTCCCTTGTCTGGCTCTGGAATCCAGCCCTCCATGATCTTTGTGGGATGCCCTATGATGAATATTGGACTGGAAACTTGTCAATAACATTGTATCCATCAGCTTTCCCCTACTAACATTGCTCCGGTTGTTGTTGGTGCATAGGCCTCTTGCTTAATTCCTTTATTGATATTAGAAATAGAATGTTCAAAACTATAAAATAACTGATATAGAAGTAGTCTTATCCAGAAAGGAAAAGGATTTTAAAAAATTAATCAAGTCTATTCAAATTATTTGGAATTCTGGTTAAATTGAATACTGTCTGTAAAATAAAATTATCAAAAATAACATTAGAAGAGAGATTTAGAGCAATTTCTTTAGCTAGAATTAAGAAAGATGTCAGAGTTTTCATACCTCTTCTTAAAAAAATAGTATTAGATGGTGTCACAAGGTAATTGCACCTAAGTGTCTGAAACAAATGATGCCAATAATAAACACTTCCAAAAAATTGGGGTGATGAAATAATCTGCACAGCAAACCCTATGACACAAGTTTACCTATGTTAACAAACCTGTACTTGTACCCCTGAACTTAAAAGTTAAAAAAAAATTGTACAATAACTGGAAAATGTATTAAACAAAATGAATTCTATAATCAAATGTTTAATGAACACTAAAACAAACACCCTAAAGAAAATATTAATGAAAATAAGTTAGCAGCATGTTGACATAATTAGATATCAATACTAAGTAAGCTTTATTTAAGAGATATAAGAATGCTTCTATATTAGTAAAACTACCAAAATAGGTAATCATGTAATATAACGTGAGAGAAGAGTAACGATTATTCCCATAGATACTTAAAAATATTTGGAAAAAAAAAACTGTGATTAAAACAAAAAGCAAAAATAGTTACTTCTGTTGTAGCTTTTTCACTTCCATAGCTTGATGAGTGAGAGGGAGGGTTACAGCTCTGGTACTCCCCTTACGCACATCTCAGCAAGCAGGAGCATTACAACTCTTTTGCTCCTTAGTTTGGTGAGTTTCGGGTCCTTGTACCATGACCAAGAGCAGTGAAGTACGTGGACACTGGAGAGTGAGTAAGGCCAACTATAATTCTATTGAGCAACAGAAAGAACGCTCTCAGCAGTGAGAGTGGACCTGAAAGTGGGTTGCCATCTGTGAGAGTCAGCCTGGGGTTTTTATGAGCTTAGAATGGGGGAAATGTGTGCTGATTGGTCCGTGGGTGAGTTTGGAAAAATCACCATTTGATTGGCTAAAAAGCATCATTTATTTAGAAAGAACCAATTGAGAGAGAGTGGATAAGAAAGGGATAGAAATTCTCACTCCAGTCCATGGATTCTATCCGAAACTGGTTGCTTGGTGTTCAGGCTTTAGACTATCCTTTGCCTGAAGGTCAAGTTTCACCAGGGACCCATATTGTCTGCCCATGGATTTGTCTGTCTCCTGTCTCTATCACTTCCTTAACATAATCAGATGTATCTATCTCATAGCAAACACTAGCATCATGTATCACATTGAAGGGCCTTTCTCTGTATTATGGATAAGGAGTTTCTAGAAAATAATAAGAGATAAAGAGCAACATACCAATACAAAAGGACCTAAAGAATAAGGATAAATAATTCACAGAATGGGATGAATAGATGGTGATATTCCATTCAAGTTATAGAGATAACTCCACCTCAAACATAGATGCGTTATGTGATTAGCCAGAAGAAAAAAGGGGATAAAATAATGGATATATGTTTAATCTTGTACCAACCTATCATCTCTTAGTTCAATAAACATCATCACCTTAGGATTTAAATTCCAAAATAGGAAATTGGTGTGGGTTTTATGTGATTTTTTAATTTAAATTTCTTATGAGCTTTTTTTTGTTTTGTTTTGATTCTGTGGGTACATAGTAGATGTATATATTTATAGATACATGAGATGTTTTTCTATAGGCATGCAATGTGTAATTATCATATCATAGAGAATGGGGCATCCATCCCCTCAATCATTTATCTTTTGTATTACAAACAATTCAATTATACTCCTTCAGTTATTTTAAAATGCACAATTAATTATTATTGACTATATTCACTCTGTTGTGCTATCAAACAATCAGTCTTATGCATTTTTTCTAATGTTTTGTATGCATTAACCATATCCACATGTTCCACTTCCTCACTATCCTTACTCACCTCTTGTAACCATCCTTCTACTCTGTACTTCCATTAGTTCAAATGCTTTGATTTTTAGATCCTGCAAATAAGTGAGAACACGTGATGTTTATATTTCTGTGTCTGGCATATTTTACTTAACATAACATTTTCCAGTTCCATCCATGTTGTTGCAAATGACAGGAGCTCATTCTTTTTTATGATTGAATAATACTCCATTCAATATGTACACCATGTTGCCTGTATCCATTCATTCGTCAATGTACACTTAGGCTGCTTCCAAGTCTTGGGTATTGTAAGCAGTGCTGCAACAAACTTGGGAGTATGGATATCACTTTGATATAGATATATTTTCTTTGGGATATATATCAAGCAGTGGAATTGCTGGATCACATGGTAGCTCAATTTTTAGTTTTTTGGGTTTTTTTGTGTGTGTTTTTATTTTTAGTTTCAATTTTTTTTTTTTTTTAAGTTTTAGTTTTTCAGCTTTAGTTTCAATTTTTAGTTTTGTTGTTTGTTTGTTTGTTTTGAGATGGTGTCTCACTCTGTCACCTAGGCTGGAATGCAGTGGCATTATCTCAGCTTACTGTAACCTCTGCCTCCCAGATTCAAACAATTCTCCTGCCTCAGCCTCCTGAGTAGCTGGTACTACAGGGGTATGCCATCACATAGGACACATTTTTGTATTTTTAGTACAGACAGAGTTTCAGCATGTTGGCCAGGCAGGCTAGTCTCAAACTCCTGACTTCTAGTGATCCACCCGCTACGGCCACCCGAAGTGCTGAGATTACAGGCATGAGCTGCTGCTCCCAGCAGCAACTTTTAGTTTTTTGAGAACCTCCAAAGTGTTCTTCATAGCAGTTGTACTCATTTACATTCTCACCAAGTATATGAGGGTTCCCTTTTCTCCACATTGTTACTAGCATTTGTTATTTCCTGTCTTTTGGATATAAGCCATTGTAACTGGGCTGCGATAATATCTCATTGCAGGTTTGATTTACATTTCTCTGATGATCAATAATACTGAACACCTTTTCATATGCCTGTTTGCCATCTATATGTCTTCTTTTGAGAAATGCCTATTCAGATCTTTGGCTGATTTTTTAAATCAAATTATTATATTTTTTCCTATAAAGTTGTTTGCATTCCTATATAGTCTGCTTATTAATCATTTGTCAGATGAGTAGTTTGCAAATATTTTCTCCCATTCTGTGGATGATATCTACACTTTTGATGGCTTCCTTTGCCGTGCAGAGGCCTTTTAACTTTACATAATCCGATTTGTACAGTTTTTGTTGGGTTGCCTATTCCTGACGGATATTGCTCAATAGTTTTTTTTGCCCAGACCAATGTCCTAGAAATTTTCCCAAATGTTTTAGTATAGTAGTTTTATAGTATGGGATCTTAGATTTAATTCTTTAATACACTTTAATTTAATTTTTGTATAAGATGAGAGACAGGGAACCGCTTTCCTGCTTTTGAATGTGAATATCCAGTTTTCCCAGCACCATTCATTGAAGAGACTGTTTTCCCCAGTGTATGTTCCTGGCACCTTTGTCAAAAAGGAGTTCACGGTAGGTGCATAGATTTGTTTCTGGGTTCTCTATTCTGTTCCATTGTTTGTATATTTTGTTTTTAATGCCAGTGCAGTGCCATTTAGGTTACTACAGCTCAGTAATATTAATACAATTTGAAGTCAGGTACTGTGATTCCTCCAGTTTTGTTATTTTTGCTCACAATATCTTTGGCTATTCTGTGTCTTTTGTCATTCCACACCAATTTTAGAATTATTTTTTTCTATTTATGTGAAGAATCTCATTGGTATTTTTATAGGGATTACAGAAAATCTGTAGATTGCTTTGGGTAATAAACAATAATTTTAACAACATTGATTTTTCTATCAACATGGACTACCTTTCCATTTTTTGCTGCTCTCTTCAAATTCTTTTATCAATGTTTCATACTTTTCGTTGTAGATATCTTTCACTTCTTTGGTTAATTCCTAGGTATTTAATTTTATCTGTGGCTAATGTAATGGGCTTACATTTTATTTCTTTTTAAGATTGTTCACACTTACCATATAGAAATCCTACTGCTTTTTGTATGATTTTTGTATTCAGCAACTATACTAAATTTGTTTATTAGTTTTAACAGTATTTTTGTGGAGTATTTAGGATTTTCCCAATATAGGATTATATCATCTACAAACAAGGATATTTTGACTTCTTCCTTTCCAATTTGGATGACCTTAATTTCTTTCTCATATCTGATTCCTTTAGCTAGGACTTCCAGTACCGTGTTGAATAACAGTGATGATAGTGGGCCTCCTTGTCATGTTCCAGATTTCAGCGGAAAGGCTTTCAGTATTTCCTCATTATGTATGAATCTAACAGTGGGTCTGTTATTATGCCTTTTATTTTCCCGAGGTATGTTCCTTCTGTACCTAGTTTCTCAGGGTTTTTATCATGAATGGATGTTAAATTTTATCAAATGCTTTTTTTAGCATCAATTGATATTATCACATAATTTTTGTCCTTCATTCTGTTGCTGTGATGTACCACATTAACTGATTTGTTTATGTTGAATGGTCCTTGCATCCCTAAGATAAGCCCACCTGGTCATAAATGTAACCTTTTTAATGTAATGTTGAATTCAGTTTGCCAATGTTTTGTTGAAGATGTTTGTGTCAATATTCCTGTGTCTTTGTCTTGTTTGGGTATCACAGTAATACTAGATTTGTGGAATGAGTCTGTAAGTATTCCTACCCCCTCTGTTTTTCTGAATAGTTTAAGTAGTACTGGTATTACTTCTTCTTTAAATGTTTGACAGGATTCAGCAGTAAAGCCGTCAGATCCTAGGCTTTTGTAGCTTAGAGACTTTTTATTTTGGCATTGATCTCATTACTTTTTATTGGCCTTTTTATTTGGATTTCTTTATAGTTCAATCGTGGTAGGTTGTATGTGTCTAGGAATCAGTCCATTCATGGTAGATTTTCCAATTTTTTGGCATATAATTGTTAATAGCAGCCATAAATTATCCTTTGAACTTCTGCATTATCCACTGTAATGTCTCCTTTATGACCTCTGATTATATTTATCTTGGTCTTCTCAGTTTTTTCTAGCTAAAGTTTTGTCAATCTTGTTTATCTTTTCAAAAAAGAACTTTTTGTTTCATTTACCTTTTGTATTGCTTCTTCAAGTTTCTTTTTGTTCTGATCTTACTATTTCTTTTGTTTTATTAAATTCAGTTTCAATTTTCTCTTGCTTTTCTTTTGTTTAAGATGCATCATTGGGTTGTTTATTTGAAGTTTTTCTTCTTTTTCAAGTGAAAACTTGCAGCTATAATTTTTTTTTCTTAGTACTACATTTACTGTAACCTATAAGTTTTAGTATGTTGTTTTTCTATGATTATTTGTTTCAAGAAACTTTTCAATTTTCTTCCTAATGTTTTCATTGACCATTGGTTTTTCAGGAGCATATTGCTTAATTTCCATGTGTTTGTATAGTTTTCAAAATTCATCTTGTTATTGATTTATAGTTTTATTTCATTGTGGTCAGAGAAGGTGTTTGATGTTTCAATTTTTGAATGCTTTGAGACTTGTTTTGTGACCTAATATATGGTCTGTCCTTGAGAGTGATCCATATACTAAGCAAAATAATACATATTTTGCAGTCATTGGATGAAAGATTCTGTAAATATCCATTAGATCCATTGATTCTATAGTGCAAATTAAGTCCTATGTTTCTTTGTTGATTTCTTTTGTCTAGGAGATCTGTTCAATGCTGAAAATGAGGTGTTGAAGTCTCCAGCTGTTTTTGTATTAGAATCTATATCTCTCTTTAACTCTAATACTTTTTCCTTTATATATCTGGGTACTCTAGTGTTGGGTGCATATATTTACAATAGTTATATCCTCCTGATGAATTGACCTTTTTATCATTATATAATTACTTTCTTTGTTCCTTCTTGTAGTTTTTATCTTGCAGTTTCATTTGTCTAATAGAAGTAAAGCTCATTTTTATTTCCATTAATATGAAATATGTTTTATCACTTGTTTATTTCCAGTCTCTGTCAGTCTCTACAGGTGAAGTGTGTTTCTTGTAGGTATGAGGTAATTGTGTCTTTTCTTTTCTTTTTTTTTTCCATTGAACTACTCTATGTTTATTTATTGAAGAGTTTACTCTATCTATATCTGATGTTGTTATTAGTAAGTACAGACTTATTTCTGAAGCGTTATTTGTTTTCTGGTTGTTTTGTTGTCTTCTTCTTCCTTCTTCTTCTCCTGATTCCTTTCAGTGAAGGTGGTTGTCTCTGATGGAATGATTTAATTTCTTATTTCTTTATATGTGTATCCATTGTAAGTTGATTTGAGGTTGCCATGAAACTTGTAAATACTGTCTTATAATCCATTATTTTAAACTGTTACAACTCAACACTGCATAAATAAACAAACAGATATACAAAAAGAAAACTAATAAAAAATCTAAACTATAACTTCATCTCTCATTTTTTAAGTTCATGCTGTTTCTCTTTATGTCTTATTATACTGTTTATATCTTGAAAAGTTGTAATAGTTTTTATGTTTGATTAGCTAATTTAGTCTTTCTGTGTGAGATAAGAGTAGTTTACATATCCCCATTACAGTGTTACTATATTCTTTAATTTTTGGTGTGCTTCCTATTGCCAGTGAGTTTTGTACCTTCAGATGATTTCTCATTGCCATTAACATACTTTCTTTCAAATTGACAAACTCCCTTTAGCATTTCTTGTAGGACTGGTCTGGTGTTGATGAAATCTTCAGCCCTTTTTTTTTGAATGTCTTTATTTCTCTTTCATTCTTAAAAAGTACTTTTGCCATGTATTCTATTACAGGGTTAATTTTGTTTGTTTGTTTTTTTCTTTATCACTTTAAATGTATCATGTGACTCTCCCAGTCTATAAGATTTCCACTGAAAACCCTGCTACCAGTCATATTGTAGTTCCATTGTATGTTATTTGTTTCTTTTCTCTTGCTGCTTTTAGGATCCTTTCTTTATCCTTGACCTTTAGGAGTTTATTAAATACCTCCAGGTAATCTTCTTTGGATGAAATCCATTTGTTGTTCTATAATCTTCTTGTACTGAATGTTGATATTTTTCTCTAGGCTTGGGAAATTCTCGGATATTATTTATTTGAATAAGCTTTCGATTCCATCTCTTTCTCTAAGTCTTCTTTAAGGCAAATCCTTCCTAAATTTGCCTATTTGAGGCTTTTTTCTCATTCTTGTAGGTGTGCTTCGATTTTTTAAATTCTATTGTCTTTTGTCTTCTCTACATATTTTCAAACAGCTTGTCTTCAAGCTCACTAATTCTTTCTTCTGCTTGTTCAGTTCTGCTAATGGAAGACTTTGATGCATTCTTCAGTATGTCAATTGCCTTTTCCAACTCTAGAATTTTTGCTTAATTCTTTTTAATCATTTCAATCTCTTTGGTAAATGCATCTGATAGAATTTTGAATTCCTTTCCTGTGTTATCTTTGATTTCTTTGAGTTTCCACAAAACAGCTGTTGTGAAGTGTCTGTCTGATAGATCAAATATCTCAATTTCTCCCACATTGGCCCCTGGTGCCTTATTTAGTTTGTTTGGTGAAGTTGTATTTTCCTGGATGGTTTTGGTGTTTGTAGATGTTGGTCAATGTCTGGGCATTAAAGACTTAGGCATTTATTGTAGTCTTTGCAGTTGAGGCTTCTTTGTGCCCATTCTTTTTGGGAAAGCTGTCCAGATACCCAAAGGGACTTGGGTCCCAAACTCAATAATGCCATGGTTTTGGAAGACTTGTAGAAGAACTGCCTTGGTGTTCTTGGATAAAACCTAGAAGACTTTAATCTAGATTACTAGGAAGTGACTCTTGTTTTTCCCCTTTACTTTCTCCCAAACAAATGGAATCTGTCTTCCTGTGCTTAGCCACCCTTGTTGTGACTCAAGCACCCCTGTGGCCACCACCACTTGGACTATGTTGGGTCAAACCTGAAGTCAACACAGCATGAAATTTCACCCAAGGTCCACTGTAACCACTAGCTAGCTACTACTCATGTTCACTCAAGATCTTTGGGATCCATAATCAGCCGCTGGTGAAACCAGTCAGGTTTTCCTTCAGGGCAGTGAATTACCTCAGGCTCCAGGCAGGTCCAGAGATGCTGTCTGGGAGTCAGGGATTGTTGTCAAAACCCTTGAAATTGATAAGATGTTCTATTCTACTGCGTCTAACATGGAACTCAAGCCACAGATAAAGTCCTTTCTACCATTCCCTCCCCTTTCCACAGATAAAGTCCTTTCTACTCTTCTCTCCCATTTCCTCTATGTGAGTTTCAGCTCTTCAGTCAGCTTGTAGTAAATGCTTCCAGCTGGGGACTCACCTTTCGGGTCTGTAAGATCCTCTCAGGCCCAAGGCAGGTCCAGAAATGCTGTCCTAGAACCTAGACCTGGATTTGGAGATTCCAATTGCCTGCCTGTTGCTCTGCACCACCGTATCTAAGCTGGTGACTAAGGCCCAAGACAAATTTCCCTTTATTTTTCACTCTTCTTTTCTCAAGCACATAGAATCTTTCACCACAGATACCACAGCTGGAAATGTACTGGGCCACTTCCGAAGCCAGCATGTCTCATAGCATGAGGGCCCTTTATTCAGCGGGTGATAAATCTTGCCAGGGCTAGGTCTTTCCCTTCAAGGCAATGGTTTTTGTTTTGGTTCAGGGTGTGTCTAGAAATGTCATCCAAGAGCTAGGTCCTGGAATAGGGGCCTCATGACTCTGACTGGTGCCCTATCCTACTGTGGCTGAGCTGGTATCCAAGAAGCAAGACAAATTCCTCTTTTTCCTCTCCTTTCTTTAAGCAGAAAGAAGGAGTCACTTTTGTTGCTGCAAGCTGTGCTGCCTGTGACTGGGGGATGGGTATAGGAGCACTCCCTTAGCTTTCTGGCTGGTATCTCCTTAGGTCTCATGCAAGCCTAGTCCACTGGCTCTAAGCTCAGACCAGCATTCTGAGTTGTCCAGTAATTGCAGTCCTTGTGTCCCAGACTGCCTTTCAAGTTTACCTAAAACCACAGAGCCCTTTGGTCTATGGTAGTGAGACTTGCTGAGAAACTCACTCAACTTGCAACCACTGGCATGGGTGATTCTTCTCTGGCTAGGTCTGGTCTGGATGTTCCCTCCATATAGACTTCTCCTGATTATAAGGCAGAGACTGTTCTGTTTCCTTACTTTCTGCCAAACAAATGGAGTCTTCTCTCTGTGCTGAGCTGCCTAGAGCTAGGGGTGTGGTTATGAAAGCACCCCCTGTGGCCACCACCACTGGCGCTGTGCTAGGTCAGACCTTAAGCTAGCATAGCACTGGGTCTTGTCCAAGACCTGCTGTAATCACTACTTGCTACCACCTATGTTCACTCCAGGACCTTGGGCTCCATGATCAGCAGTTGGTGAAACCAGGTAGGTTTATGTTCTTCCGCTCAGAGCAGCAAATTTCCCTAGGCTCTGAGTGGATCCTTAAATGCTATCTCGGAACCATAGATGGGAGTTAAAAATGTTAGAAAATGTCCGGATATAGTATTTTACTGTGGCTAAGCTTGCACTTAAGCCACAAGACAAAATCCTTTCCACTTTTCTCTCCTTTTCCCAGTTTGGCTGTGAATCTGTTTGGTCCTGGGATTTTTCTTGTTGATCTTTTTTTATTATTAATTCTAACTCATCAACTCATTATTGGTCTGTTCAGAATTTTTATTTCTTCCTGGTTCGATCTTGGGAGATTGTATGTTTCTAGGGATTTATTCATTTCCTCTAGGTTTTTTAATCATGTGCATAGAGATGTTCAAAGCAGCCTCTGATGATCTTTTGTATTTTTGTGGTATCAGTTGTAATGTCACCTTTATTATTTATTATTATGTTTATTTGAATCTTCTCTCTTGTTTTCATCATTAGTCTAGCTAATGGTCAGTCAATGTTGTTTATTCTTTCAAATAACCAACTTTTTGCTTCATTGATCCTTCTTTTCTGGGGGATCGCAATCTAATTTAGTTCTCTGAATTTTTATTTCTTTTCAACTGATAGCTTTGAGTTTGGTTTGTTCTTGTTTTTCTAGTTTCTTGAGGTGTGATGTTAGGTTGTTAATTTGAGATCGTTCCATCTTTTTGATGTAATGCTATAAACTTTTTTCTCGGTACTGCTTTTGATATATCCTAGAAGTTTTGGTATCTTATGTCTATTTTCATTTATTTCAAAGATTTTCTTTGTTTAAATTTCTGCCTTTATTTAATTGTATACCCAAATTCATTAAGGAGCAAGTTTTTTAGTTTCCATGTGTTTGTGTAGTTTTGAGAGTTTCCCTTTGTATTGACCTCTAATTTTACTACTGTGTCATCCAGATAGCAATAAGATATATCTATCCTAAATATATATACACTCCGTATCAGAGTACTCAGATTCATAAAGCAAATACTAGCAGGCCTAATAAAAGCGACTGATAGTGATGCAATAATGGTGGGAAACGTCAACACTTCACTGACATCACTAGAAAGATCAAGGCCATAAATCAACAAAGAATATCTTGACTTAAACTGGACAATAGACCAAACGGTCCTAAAAGACATTTACCAAACAGTCTATCCAACAAGCACAGAATATACATTCTTCTCATCTGTGCATGGAACATTCTCCAAAATTGACCATATGCTCAGTCATAAAGCAAATCACAATAAGATTAAAAAAAATAGAAATCATACCAACTATCTTCTAGGACCAGATGGTAAAATTTTATAATAAAAGCCTCACTATACCCCAATGTGTTACTGAAGATGTAGAGCAACAGAAACTATAACATGTTGCTCATGGGAGTGTGAATTGAACAGTCTTAAAAAAAACACAGACACATGGATGTATCCTTTAAGCTTAAAAATATGACTCTCCTATGATTCAGCAATTGTTTGCCTACTTACATACTGAATAGAAATGAATATATATGCATAAGAATAACAATGACAGTTTTGTCAAAATAGCCCCAACTAGAAACAACTCAAATGTCAATCTACACTTAAAAAATGAGTAATATTATGTAGGTTCATATTTTGAAATACTACAAAGTAATAATTAAAATTGAACTACTTTTGCATAAAACCACATGATGTTGAAATACCAAGTTCAAAATATCTCAACCTATACAAATATATTTATAAGAATTTCAATTAAAAAAACTAAGGCAAAGCAACTTTTATGGTTACAGAAGCCTGAAGAGAGATTATTCCATGGGGAGGGCAATGAGTAGGCAGGGGTAGTAAGGAATATTCTGGGATGCTGACATTGTCCTATGTCAACATATGTAAATATATTTACATTTGTTGCAATTATTTGTTTCAATATAATATGTATATAATATTGAATATAATACTTATATAAACATCAATAAAATAGAAAGCTAAACAAAAATATTTTCTAAGAAACCAAAAATGTAAGAATCTGTCAGGAGCAGACCAACTAATTCCTATTGGTAACTCTTTTACTAAAAGAATAATCCCCAATGGAAGTATGTAAATGTAGAAAAAAAATAGATTTCCCAAGTTTACCATTTTTATAGAAATATAAAATAATATAAATACAAATATAATTCTAAATGAGTAATAAAACAATACTAATAGTTACTTGTTACATGTAAAATATATTTAAACTCAAGATATGTGACTATTTCAAAATTAGTGAAGATAGAAAATATACATAAAGTATTCTAATGCATTATACAAGCAGTGGTAAAATTACTAATCTATATCAATCTTTAAGGTCAAATATACTAATATAAGTTGTTAGAATTTCCACTAAAATTGTAGTAAAAATTTGTGATTATTGAGGTTATCGAGGGCATGATGAAATAACAAAACATATCACATATGAAACAAATAGTAAACCAATAGAGTATGTTTAAAATCAAATATGTCATCAATCACATTAAATGTAAATGGAATAAATATTCCAATTCAATGCAGATTATCAAACTGGATTAAAAAGTCTAATACTTTTTTATAAGAAACAATTTCCTTTAATATAAGGATATAGAAAATACAGGTAAATCTATCACAGAGATCTTGTAATTTAACCTAAAATGGTTGGAGCCTTTTCTCAATAAGAATTAATTTCAGATTTCCATATCGTATTAAGTCAATCTCAAAGCTAGAAGACAAAAAAAATTCATGTAGTGACCTCAGTGATATATCACTAAGTGCTTTCTCTGATGAATGAAGCAAATAACCAAACAATAATAGTGCCCAAGGATTAATTATAAAAAAAACTTTGATGTTATACTTTCTGAATAGCCCCTCCATGCATGCCTCCAAATGACAAAAATTGAGACATAATTGTCTCCTTAATGTCCAGTTAGATTAAAACCCTTTTAGTGTTCAATCAATAGAATTCTACAGAATGGAAGAAATGAAATGAGAACAAGGTGGCTTATGGCCACAACTTTTTCTAAAATTCTGTGTATGAAAACAAAACTAATAAAATGTATAACAGATTAAAATACAGTGAGATTTTTGGAAAAGGGTATTAAAGTACTAATTTTTAATTCCAAAATGTGTATTTTCTCTCATCCACCACCATCCTCCCTGCCCATTTCCAACAAAGACTCCCTGTATTTCCTCTGCAGGAAGGCAAAATAAGTCAATTTATTTCAATGTTAAGATAACATGTATCTTATTTGAAGTTTATTAGAATATATATCTTTCATTCAGCAGGAGTAAGGCAGTTTAGATACATTATAAAACATGTACAATGAAAAATAAAATTTAAAACTCATACAATCATGTATTCAAATATCAAGGGTATCGTTTATATGTTATGAATATTAAGTGATTTCTATCAGCCTAATTTCATTATATACATAATGAGTATAACATTTCTTCCTTACATGGATATTATCAAATTAAATAGTGGAATGCATCTATGAAGGACTTAGCCCAAAATAGGTATGTTTTCAATAAGCCTTACCTCCTTTATTACTCCCTTGTATTTTCTGTCTTTACTCAAACACAGCTTTCTTTTTTATAGGTTTTTTACTTTAAAAGAAGAAACAAAAAGAATCTTTTCATTGCCTCATACAAAATGTGAATTCTTCCTTTTTTAAAATCATCTCTCCTTTTGATATAGTTTTACAGTTGCATGGGTATTTCTGACCAAATATTTTCTTTCCTGCTTCTCTCAGGACTAACCTGTGAGCCTAAAACTATACATAAATTTCTGAAAACAAGGTAATTGATGTAATTTCTTTATATTATTATTCCTTATGCCTGTACTAAACTGAGATCATTCATTAAACTTAAAAACTGAAGACATTGACATTTGACAGGATACAGCTAATTTTCAAATTCATTATTATTAAAACAAAACAGAAAGTTATAGTAGTGAAAAGAGACCATAATTGTTACTTGTTCAGGCACTTGAAAGTATCATTAAGGGAATAAAATAAACTATAATTTATGTTAGAATAAAATAGTCATGCTGAACTAAATCTACCATTTTTTATTTGTTTTTAATGAAAAATCCAAATGTTCTGGGTTGTAGCATTTTACTCATACACATATTTCTTGAGTTCAATTATCTCTTTTTTTCTCAAATTGATGACAATGAAAGACAATCTTTTCAGGGAACTAGCAAATTCCTGGAAAAGTAGGACATTGTGAACTTTCAAAGTTCTCAACTGCAAGATTAAATCAGAAAACAATAGATGACTGATGAATTGCATTTCTAAAGCTTCTTTTAAATCACTCATAATATTAAGCTATGTTGGCTTAATACTTTGGAGAGATGCTTGCCCTTTTACAAAAATCTTAAATTTTTGGAAAACCAAATTGCATTCATTCATCTACATAATCATCCCTTTAGGCCTTTAGCAATTACATTTATCTGAGGCATACATTATGCTTCTGTAATACAAATATTCTTTTTCCTGATTCAAAATCCCCCTGATTCCAAATACCAAACTTTGTTTATATGGTGGTTCAATATTTGGAGCGGGAATCTCATTATCAATCTGCTTGTCCTTCTAAGTAATTGTTTGTTAAGTTTCTTACTTCCTAAATAGTTAGAACTTCTGCTTTTTATTTCAGAGTAATGCAGCAATACATACTCAGGCTACTGGATACAAAGCAGCTCTTCCATTCCATGTATTACTTTTTTTTTTTTTTTTTTTTTCTATAGACAGAGTCTTGCTCTGTTGTCCAGGTTGGAGTTCAGTGGCACTATCTTGGCTCACTGCAACCTCCACCTCCCGAGTTCAAGCAATTCTCCTGCCTCAACCTCCTAACTAGCTGGGACTACAGGCACACACCTGTAGTTTTTGTATTTTTTTGTATTTTAGTAAAGATGGGGTTTCACCATGTTGCTCAGGCTGGTCTTGAACTCCTGACCTCAGGCAATCTACCAGCCTCGGCATCCCAAAGTGCTAGGATTACAGGCTGTGTGACATATTTCTATGTGCTATGTATGATTCTTTTGCATTCCACTGAACACGACACATAGTAGTTTCTAGGTTTAATAACATTTAAGTGAACTAGCTCTTCAAATAGTAGAGAAGTATACATTATTATCTGCATAATAAAATGAACAATATGATTAAAATAGTAAAATGATGCAATTTTGAAATAATCCTTCACTGGTAAAATAACATATTATGTAAAGATATAATCTTTGGCCGGGTGCGGTGGCTCAAGCCTGTAATCCCAGCACTTTGGGAGGCCGAGACGGGCGGATCACGAGGTCAGGAGATCGAGACCATCCTGGCTAACACGGTGAAACCCCGTCTCTACTAAAAAAAAAAAAAAATACAAAAAACTAGCCGGGCGAGGTGGCAGGCGCCTGTAGTCCCAGCTACTCAGGAGGCTGAGGCAGGAGAATGGCGTAAACCCAGGAGGCGGAGCTTGCAGTGAGCTGAGATCCGGCCACTGCACTCCAGCCTGGGCAACAGAGCGAGACTCCGTCTCAAAAAAAAAAAAAAAAAAAAAAAAAGATATAATCTTGGACAAATATTGTGCTGAAATAATAAATATTGACATTTCCAAAACAGAAATACTAAGATCTGGGCTATGCAAATTGTGATAATTACTGATGCAGATTAGTATTTGCTTTTTTCGTTTTAATGTGAAAAGGTAGACTTTTTTTGCTAGAACAATTAAAAAGCTACCATAATAATTCTGTTTAAATAATTGAACTGCTAGTTAAAGAAAAAGATTTGTGAGTATAGAGAAAATTGAAAACTTTTGATGGCTTAACATGGTAAAACTTGACTTGAGTTTTGTAGTAAGAACTTAAAGACACTCTTGCCTGTGGCAAAGCATAAATAATAAGCAGGACTGTTTTAAAATACATTTCTAATTTAATAGGTTTGGAAACATCTCATTAGGTTAAAAGTATGACAAATTATATACCATATAATATTACATAATATAGTATGCTGTATTATATATTACCCAACCATGAAATGATTGCTTTAATACTAGTCATACTACCAATGTAATATTATATATCATCAGCTTTTCTACGGTTTTTTTTTTTTCCAAAACACATGTCATAATGAAAAATTAGCAAAATAAATAACAGGTATGATTTAAATTATTTTAAACACCTTAGCTTTGGGGGCACAGACCTAATTCCTGGGAATGCAGCAAACAAAGAAGAAAGTAGAGACATCTCTATTTCTTTTTATTCATACATTTGTTGTTCAATTTTGTTGTTCAAATTTTGCAACTAGATGCTGGAGATTCATTAGTGAATGTAGTAGACTGCATCCATAATGATGTAGAATCTAGAGGCTAGCAAACAAAACAAAGTAGTAAACAGATATTTACCAAAGTGACTAATTTGGCTTTTATTTTTAAGATTTTTATGGTTACAAAGTACATTTTGAATGTTTATTTATTGTCAGTACAAAAATGTAGAAAATTTGAGAAAATTCCTTCTAGAACAAAACATGTTACTGTTTTGAAGACTGTCAATCATAAATTCTGATTCTTGTCACAGAGGTGGACTCTTACCATAAGGTGATCCAATCAGAGTTCACCATTATAAGGGCAATAATGAATAGTTTAGTAATGGGCATGGGACCTTATGATTTGTTTGTAATCTTGTATTATAAAAATCCCTGCCTTATAAATACCACTTCCCCAAAAGCAGTAGTTAGGAATTCACGTATCCAGCTTTCCTTGTGTTAAATCAAAGAAATACATTTAAAAGTTTGCCAGTCAAACACAGTATGAAACATGTCAATTAGAAATAAACACTATGAGAACTCTGTTGCCATAGAGAAGCCATATTCTAGCGGTCAGTGTAGCAAGCAGTGTGGCTTTCAATGACAGGTATGCCAGAAGTTCTGATCTCCCTGCTTTATATCAACTGCCACCTCTGGTACAGATTTATAGACATCGGTGGAAAAATGTGGCCTTGATTTGCCAGTACCTGGCCACAAGCTTCCAAGCCTGACTCAAGAGCTCTTATGGAGATTAATTGGATCTACCTTTAATATTTTATTGCCAAACAGGCCAAAGTCAATTTTTCAATTTGCTCCTTTATGCTTTATTCATACAAGTATTTAAACGTGAGAATCTAGGGCAACAGCCATCCATGTAACTCCTCTAATGCAGAAACTGGTTTAGCTTAAGAAAACTAAGCAAATATGTGAAAGATATTAACAAAAGGAAAATCAGAGATGTGCGAACCTCTATAGAAACTAATTTTGTGTACCATTATTTTCCTTTCCTAATTTTGTTTTCTATTTTTAGATGTGAGTTGCATTCATGAATCACAGATTATAACAGAATCCCTTTATGAAAACATGTCCAAAATACATAATTTTCTATATACTTTTTGGTAGCACTAATAAGTAAGCATTTCAAATATACTTTGTTATCACAAATTCTTCAAATGGGAGCCAAATTGGCCACCGAGATTTTACCACAGGGATAACTCATATTTTGATTCACTTTATTGTGCTGCTCAGATATTAAATATCTTACCAATTGAAGGTTTCTGGCAACTTTACCCCTATGTTCAGCAAGTCTATGGGCACCAATTTTCTAACAGCATTTTTTCAACAGCGCTCACTCTGTCTCTGTGTCGCATTTTGGAAATTCTCCCTTTTTCATTATTATTATATCCGTTATGGTGATCTGTAAGCAGTGATCTTTTATGTTATTACTGTCATTATTTTGGTGATCCATGAACCCTGCTCATATGAGACAGTAAGCTTAATCTATAAATGCTGTGTGTGTTCTGACAGCTCTACTGACTTGCCATTCACTCATCTTTCTCCCAATCCTCAGGCCTTCCTAGACCCTGAAACACAATAATATTGCCACTAAACCAGTGAAAACTATACAAGTGTCTTTCAATGTTCAAGTGAAAGGAAAAATTTCACATCTTTCACTTAAAATAAATGTTAGAAATAATTATGCTTAGTGATATGGTTTGGCTGTGTCCCCACCCAAATCACACCTTGAATTGTAATAATCCCCACATGTCAAGGGTGGGGCCAGGTGGAGATAATTGAATCATGGGGACGGTTTCCCCCATACTATTCTCCTGGTAGTGAATAAGTCTCATGAGATATGATGGCTTTATAAACAGGAGCTCCTCTGCACAAGCTCTTTTGCCTGCCACCTCATTTGCCTTCTACCATGATTGTGAGGCCTCCCCAGCCATGTTGAACTGCAAGTTCATTAAACCTCTTTCGTTTATAAATTACCCAGTCTTAGATATTTCTTTATTAGCATAGTGAGAACCCTGACTAATACACCTAGTGATAAAGGTATGTTGAAAGCTGCAACAGTCTGAAAGTCACATAAAGGAAAGTGTTTGAAGGAAATTAACGATGCTACCCCAGTGAACACACAAATGATAAGAAAGCAAAACAGCCTTATTGCAGATATAATGAAGTTTTAGTGGTCTGAACAGAAGATCAAACTAACCATAACATTCCCTTACACCAAAGCCTAATTCACAGCAAGGAACTAACTCTTTAGTTCTATAAAGGCTCAGAGACATGAGGAAGCTGTAGAAAAAAAAAAATAGTTTGAAGCTAGCAGAGACAGATTCATGATGTGTAAGGAAAGAATCCATTTCCATAACATAAGAGTACAAGGTGAATCAGCAAGTGCTGATGGAGAAGCTGCAGCAAGTTATTCAGAAGATCTAGATAAGGTGATTGAGAAAAGTGACTACACCAAAAAACTAGTTTTTAATGTGATTGAAAGAGCTTCCTACTGGAAGGTGTTATTGAGGACTTTCATAGCTAGTAAGAAAAACCAATGCCTTGCTTCAGAGCCCCAAAGGAGAGGAGGATAACTCTCTCATTATGGGCTAATGCAGCCGATGACTTTAAGTTGAAGTTGGTGATCATTTACAATTCAGAAAATCCTAGATTCCTTATGAGTTATGTTAAATATACTTTGCCTGTGCTCCATAATGGAATAATAAAGATTGGATGACAGCACATCTGTTTGCAATATGGTTTCCTGAATATTTTAAGCCCACTGTTGAGACCTACTGCTATAAAAAGTCTTTCAAAATATTATAAACATTGACACTGCATTTAATCACCCGAGACCTCTGATGGAGATGTACAAGGATATTAGTATTGCTTTCGTGTTTACTAACACAATATTTGTTCTATAGACTGTGGATCAAAGATTAATTTCAAATTTGAGGTGTCATTAAGAATTACATTTTTCAATATTTTAGCTGCCATAAATGATTCTTGTGATAGATAGGAGCAAAGAAAATGTACAACCTCTGGGAATAATTAACTTATTGGCTAGAAGACATTAAAACATTTGTGATTCATAGGAGCAGGTAAAAAGATCAATATCAACAGAAGTTTAGAAGAAGTTGATTCCAATCCTCATGGATGACCTTGAGGGGTTCAAGACTTCAGTGGAAGGAAGAACTGCAGATGTCATGGGAATAGTATGATAATTAGAAATAGAATTGGAGTCTAAAGATATGATTGAATTGCTACAATTTTATGATAAACTTGAATAGATGTAGATGTGCTCTTTGTGGGTGAGTAAAGAAGATTGTTTCTTAAGATCAAATTTGCTTCAGGTGTGGATGCTGTAAATATTGTTGAGACAATAATAAAGGATTTAGAATATTCCATAAAATTATTTGATAAAGCAGCAACAGGTTTTGAGAGGATTGACTCCAATTTTGAAAGATGTTTTATAGTGAATAAAATCCTATCAAACAGCATCACATTCTGTAGAAATATTTTTGTAAAAGTGTCAATTGAGGTCTTAAATTTTATTGTAGGTTCATTTTAAAAATTCCCATAGCCACCCAACCTTCAGCAACCACCACCTTAATGAGTTAGCAACCCTCAATTAGAGCCTCCCCCAGCAAAAAGATTACAAGTCTCCAAAGACTCAGAGGTTTGTTAACATTTTTTCGAAATAAAGTATTTTTAAATTAAGGTATGTACTCTTTCTTAGACATAAAGCAATTGCATACTTAACTGACTACAATGTAGTAAAAACAACTTTTATGTGCATGAAATGGGAACCTAAAAATTGTGTGACTCATTTTATTGTTATATTCATTTTATTATGGTGGTCTGGAACTAAACATGCAGTATCTCTGAGGTATACTTGTATTTCAAACATCCTTAAGTAATTCTATCCCTGCAGAAGGCAGAATTATGCATTAAGAAAACTATAAAAAACTCACTAAGTGGTGGAAAGATTTAACAGACTGACTAAGGACTGATGAACTCCCCATCATCAACGTTCCTCAAGTGTCACCTGGATGATCACTTGGTAGGAGGAAGCGGGGGGCGCTGTGGGTAAAAGGCAGTTATCAGTTGGTGAGGCCCAGATCCTTTTAATCTTAGACTGGCAAAATTTAACTACCTCATGGAGACATGAAAGCTCCCTGAAAAAAGGCACATTAATTTACAAATGTTACTGCTCTGGTGATGCACAATTCTAGGCAAAGAATTGGTGGCACAATGCTCTTACAGACTTCGTGCGGATTCCAAGATGTATATATTTATTTTATCAATAGCTATTACCCAGATATAAATGGTAACACCTAGGCAATTACAGAGCCTGAAATGTCAACTTCATCTTTTGCCTTCTGAATCTAGACCTTTTACTACAAAAAAAAAAAAAAAAAAAAAAAAATCGGAAACATAAATGAGTACCCTAAATATGCAAAGTATTAGGCTTAATATGATCCTTTCCAAATCTGTTGAAATTACAAAATGACAGTAAAATCTTTTGAAGATATATTTTCAGTAGATTATGGGTAGTTTTATTTCTTAAATAAAATGAGTGTTAAAGATGTGAACACTCATGTATGTAAAGAAGTAAAGAAGAAAGTGTTAAAGAGGAATTTATTAATACCATGGTATTTTATTTCTACATTTTCATGTTAGCAAATAATTCAAAATAGCATGAAAATGAAAATAATTAATAAAAATGTTAATCATATTTTTACGTAACCTTAATATAGTACCATTTATGTTCAGTTTGAAAATGAATAAAAAGGTAAAAGTTATTTTATCAAGAATACATATTTTTGAAAATTTCATTTAAAAATGTCCAATACTGGAATTAAAATACATATAAATACAGGTAATTTTGAGAGCAGGGATTAGCTTATAGGGATAGAGATTTCAATTTTTGATAAAGACCGAACAATAAAATCTTAGGGATGAATGCAAAGACAGTTTAAAGAGTACAGAATTAATAATACAGAAAGGAGCTTAAATTTGGCCAAATAGAAAAACAAGACAGAAACTGACACTGTAAAGTGAAAAAAAGAAATGTCAAAAATCAGAAAAGCCACCAAGAAAGTAATAATAAATTTTTAAAGAACAGAGAACAGAGCCACTCAGTTATCAACTGTTTATGTTGCTAGAAAAAAGGTATCAACAAGAATGAATAAAATACCTCTTTTTATTTTTATAGGTATGTACCTATATTTTTAATACCCTATTTTCAGAACAGTATTTTCAATACCTCTAATATAATTTGTTAAATATAAGTTAATAAAGCACATTCACTTATTCAGAGTATACATCAATTTCATTATAAAGCAATTGCTATGCAACTTCTTATAGAAATAAGTTTCTCCCCACATTCAGAACTCCAAAACATTGACTTATTGAATTTTGAATATGTCTCTACTCATGGCATTTAAGAAGAGACAAAATTTAATTGACTTCTATGCCACTTATTTGCATTGTACTTACCGGCAGGATTAGAAATGAATATTTTGTCTACATCAGAAGAAAAACAATATCGTTATGTCTCTCCAATAGCAAATCATGCCAAAGCCAGAGCAAGTAAATAAAAATGCTGATGGTTAAAATGCCCCCTGATAGAAACAGGAAGAAAAATGTTCTTATGGGTTCAGTTCTCACATTTTCTTCCAATCTCCTTTCAGAATTCTATAAATGAATCATTGTGAGCAAAATAATTTTGTGCTCCATTTCAAACAAACTTCTTAAGCATAGAATATTCTTACATCCTGATAGACAATAGAGACTTTCAGGGTGAGAGGGAAGTGGGTGATAAATTACTTAATGTGTACAATGTATATTAGTCCAGTGATGCATACGTTAAAAGCCCTGATTTTGTCACTATGCAATATATCAATGTAGCAAAATTATCCTTGTATCCCATAAGTTCATATAAATAAAAATATTCTACAGTAAAAACAAAACATTGTTTTAAAGAAGGGAAGGGTCATTGATTTTATTTTAAACAATTCCCAAACAGGACATGGCATCTCAGACAGCGTCTTGGCCCCTAGTAATTGTGTGCAGGTTGTTCATGTGAGTGCCGGGCAGAACACAAGGTACTGAGACCCAGTGAGCACTGGGCATAGCCCTGGAGACTGGCTCAGGGCACAAGGTGCTTGTGGCACCGAGCCCTGTAGCATTCCCTGCATCCCGGAAATTAGACGACTCCACACATGCCTCCCTCTATTCCCCCACCAACTTCATTTCCAGCCTCCACTATTAAGTATGGTAGAATTTGAGTTTTCCTTCTTCTTATTTCCGTTAAGATAAAAACCAACCACAATCTCATGAGAGAAATTAACCTGCAGTGAGCAAAAGGGAAGAAAGGAAGAATGAGGAGGACTGTCTGATAATATAAACAAACAGGATGGGCTTTTACCAACACAGCCTAAAACAAACATGTGAACACTGATAGAGCTGAATAAAAGCTTATCAGTAAAAATCAGTTCATATATGCACCTTTAATCCAAGTTTCTAAGAGTAAAATGGTAATAACTCAAATGTTCATGAATTGATGAGTAGATGAAGTATGATATGTTGATTAAAAACTGAAATATTTTGCATTCTACTGTTTACAACCTTTAAAAGAGAATCATTAGCAATGAATGTAAATTATTTGAAATGTAGCAAACACTACATTTTAGAAAATCCTCCTCTACCAGCAATCTTACAAGCCATAACACTTTGACTATGATAATAGGATTGCATAGATTTCAAGAAAAAATTGAAAATAACATTTTAATATTTTTATAAGTAAGGCGTTATCATTTATCCGTAAGTGTAAGCAGTGTTTAAGATGGAGGACAAGCATATGCGGGACATTTTTATTGTCATTTATTCCGTAAAGCCAATTATAACTAATATCTTCTTACATTCACACCAGCTGCTCCATTCAACATCTCACTTATGACTCCAAACACACATACCACTTCTTTATTTTGTCTTTTTTTAACTTAATCACATTCCGGTGGAATACAGGAACAAGGCAACATAAAAACCTGTGAAGGGTTAACCTTCTATCAGTTTAAAAAGTAAATCTTGTTTCTGATATAGCCAAGTAGTTTCTACATGATTAGCAGTTCTCCAGGTAACTAAAATATTTCAATGTAAATAAAAATAAAATAAGTAGTAATAAAACACTCTATTAATCCAAATGAGTTCAAAAAGGAGGAACAAGGGAACAAAATAACAAAAAGGGATAAAGACAAAGCAATCAAATATATTAATAAATACATAAAACATTTATTGAATAAAAACTAAAATCTCTAGAAAAATCAATTAAATCTGAATAAATTTGAATCCCAATTTTTTAGAGATCTAAAATAATAATTTCTTAAAAGCTTTTTTGTTTACCTTTATTTCACCCATTGTCAGGAATTATCTTCTTTTTTTCTGCAGAAGCAAGTTCTTAATTATAATCATCCTATTTCTGCCATGATAACTTCTTTTAAGCTTTTTTGTAACCTAGGTCTGCTGGTAATAAATTTTCTCATTTTGAATATATGAGAAAAATATATTTTTCATTCGTATTTGGAATATATTTTCTCTTGGGTTAGCAGAGATTTTTTTTTTTTTTTTTTTTTTTTTTTTGCTATTGTGTTGTTTTATTTTATGTATTCTAATACCCTGTCTTCCAGTACTTTTAAAGTAAGAAATTTGCTTTACTTCTTATATTTATTTGTATATATAATCTGCTGTGTTTCCCATCTTTACTTCTTTTTTATTGCTTGCAATAAAGAGATTTAATTTATCTTGAATTTTTCAACATTTAGAATGCTATGTCTGCTGGTATATTTTGTTGAAAGTACTTATTCTGCTTGAGATTTTTTTATGATTTTCATTATTCTTAAAAATGGCCTTTATTCAAATATTTATTCTATTTTGTGTGTGTTTTTCTGGGATTCCCATTGTATATATCTTAGGCCATTCAATATTGCTGCACATCTCTTGGATGCTCTATTTTCTTTCACTATTCTCATTTCTTTTTGTCTATTTGGCTAATTTTTTTTTTTTTTTTTTTTTTTTTGAGGCGGAGTCTTCACTCTGTCCCCCAGGCTGGAGTGCAGTGGCACCATCTCGGCTCACTGCAAGCTCCACCTCCCGGGTTTATGCCATTCTCCTGCCTCAGCCTCCCGAGTAGCTGGGACTACAGGCGCCGCCACCACGCCCGGCTAATTTTTTGTATTTTAGTAGAGACGGGGTTTCACCTTGTTAGCCAGGATGGTCTCGATCTCCTGACCTCGTGATCCGCCCGTCTCGGCCTCCCAAAGTGCAGGGATTACAGGCGTGAGCCACCGCGCCCGGCCAATTTGGCTAATTTTTATTGTTTTTGTTTGTTTGTTTGTTTTGATTTTTGAGACAGGGTCTCACTCTGTTGCTCAGGCAGGAGTGCAGTGGCATGATCTTGGCTCATTGCAACCCCTACCTCCTTGGTTCAAGCGATTCTCCTGCCTCAGCCTCCCGAGTAGCTGGGGTTACAGGTGCGCACCACCATGCCCAACTAATTTTTGTATTTTTAGTAGAGACGGCATTTCACCATGTTGGCCAGGCTGGTCTTGAACTCTTGACCTCAAGTGATCCATCCGCTTCGGCCTCCCAAAGTACTGGGATTACAGGCAAGAGCCATTGCACCTGGCACTTTTATTGCTTTTTAAATTAACTTTTCACTTACTCTTTTCACAACTCAGTCAAGTCTACTGATGAGCCTGTTGAAATAAATCTTTGTTTCTGTTACCAGGTTCCTTTTGCTGTTGTTTTAAGCTTAACTTTTGACACTTTTGTATAGTTCATCTTTTGAAATTCCCTACCTGTTGTTTGTTGTAAATCTTTTCCACTTGAACCTTTTATATATTAATTATAGTTATTTTAAATTCCCAGTCTGATAATTTCAATATTTGGTTAACTTTGGAGTCCGGTTCAGTTCATTGCTCTTACCATAATTCTTAACTGATTTTGACACATTTTGTATAGAACAGGAGAGACAGAAGTGAACATTATCTGGATTTTAGTGGTCACTTCTCTTTGACTACTGGGTCATTAGCATGGGTGTTTGATTCAGTCTAATCCAGAGTAGAGCTGTCTTTAGATTTTCTTGTTGCAAGCTTCAGTGGAACACTGGATGTTATTCCTCTAGTGTTACCTTGGGCTTAGGATACACACTGGCTTGCCAGAGGGTCTTCATCACTGTTCTTCTTCAATTCAAGTTTTAAAACTGCACCTTAGAAAGCACCTCTCTACATACCCTTCATATCCTTGATCCTTCCTCTAATAATAGGCTGCTATTTCCAGTTCCCAGGTGTTGTCATTGTAGTTTTTGGGCTAGAAGTGTTTTCTTTTCTCTTGGTTTGCCCCCAGTGCAGGCAGGCTTTGTGACCCCAAGTCTCAGGTTGTGGCCTTCTCTCACTGTTAAAAATTGTGGTTTGGGCCCAGGAAATTTTTCTACTACATTCCCAGGAGTGGAGGAACATTTTCCCCACTTTACTTGTTCCTTCCCCGATTGTAGACCTTCATTTGTGTCATCAGAATAAAAGAGTTTGCTATTCATTCCCAGTGGCTCAGGACTTTTGTTCCTGAGAGGAAAAAGGCACAGGTAGAACTATATATTTTCCATACATCTGTAGCCACTCCACTCCTCCTGGCCAAAACTTCCAATAGGGGTTTTCTCTGGTTTCCCTCCCTTCTCTCAATTTTTATCATACATAACTGGTCAGGTCCAGGGACCTTGCAGGCTGCAAGTTATTGTGAGTTCCCTTTACATCTGCAGCTTTTAAGGGTTCTGTTCAGTCTTTACAAATTTGTTAAACATTTTAATTGCATTCTTCTTACCTACTTGAAGTGAGACTTCTATCGTCTTTTACTGCCACAAACGAGCCACTGCTTATGCTCTATCCTGAATTCCCTTAGATTTCAGGCTAGTGTATTGCCTTGGAATCTTGACACCCCAATGAGTTCAAGAAAGCCTATGGCTTTATAAATTATCCAGCTTTTTCATGTTAGGACGTGAAAATGTCTCTTTGTAGCTTTCTGCTTCCTGAGGTGAAGCCAGACATCTGATTACCTAAATAATTTAACGTGCATTTTAACTTGATAATGTTTAAATGTCATCATCATTTCTACCTTCTCAAATATTACAAGAATCTAATTATACTGACTGATGATATTTATTTTTGTTCATGAGAAACATATTGTTAGGGTTTAAGAAATATTATTTATCTTTTTAACTTTTTTATGATTTCTGTTTTCTTTGCTCTTCTAATATTTTATTATGATGTGTTGTAGTTTTGACTGTAATGCTATATACATGTAAATCAATTACATGGCTTGAATCTTAGAATCTACACCTTTCATTCAATTACCATCCACTTAAGCCACTTGTGACTACCAGGTTGAAAAGATGATCATTGGGCTTGATGCTCAAGCCTATTTTTCTATTTTATATTTTCCTCTTCATATTTGATCTTTCATTTTTTCAATATTTTATTTTTATATTATTACTTTCTCCTTTAGATCTTTCTTCTACAGCATTAGTTCTACATATAGTTATGTAAAATGTGCTATGTGACCTATACATTGACCTTTAATTATAATGACTATATTTTCTATAAACTTTGTTTTATTATTTTTAAAATTTCTCTGTACTTTTATTACTAGCACAAACATGTATTTTAATTTTTATTATATTTTAATCTTCATTCATTGAAGTGCTTCTATTGTTTACTATGTTTTCTGACATTAATAATCAATTGTGTCATTGTTGAGTTTTAGTGGCACTAAATATATTGGTATCCTAGCAATGGGAAATTGGAATTAAAAATTAAAATCACAATATTATTTATATTAGCATCTCCAAAGTAAAATATTTAGGTAAAAATCCCCAAAATACATACAAAATTTATGTGAGAAAATCTACTGAATTCTAATGAGTACAAAACTGAAGAAGATCTGAATAAATTAAGGGTTAGCCTATGTTCATGAACAAGAAATCTCAATATTGTCACTATGTCAGTTCTTTCTAATTTTATCTACATATTCAATTTAATTTCAATCAAAATCACAGAATGTTGTTTGTGGATATCAACAAACTGATAATACAGTTTATAGAAAGATGCAAAAATCCCAGAATAGTAAACACAATATTGAACTAGTCAAATAAAACCGAATAATTTACACTACCTGATTTCAAGTCTTCTTTTAAAGCTATAGTATCCAAGATAGTGTGATATTGGATAAAGAACAGACAAATAATAGGCCAGGTGTGGTAGCTCCCACCTGCAGTCCCAGAATTTTGAGAGGCCAAGGCAGGAGGATCACTTGAGGTCAGGAGTTCAAGACCAGCCTGGTCAACATGGTGAAACCTCATCTCTACTAAAGATACAAAAATTAGCCAGGCCAAGATGATGAAACCATGTCTGTACTAAAAATACAAAAATTAGCCAAACATGGTGGCACGTGCCTGTAGTTCCAGCTACTTGGGAGGCTGAGGCAGGGGAATCGACTGAACCCAGGAGGCAGAGGTTGCAGTAAGCTGAGATCACACCATTATACTCCAGCCTTGGTGACAGAGCAAGACTCCATCTAAAAAAAAAAAAAAAAAAAAAAATACACACACACACACACACACACACACACACACACAAATAGATCATTAATAGAACAGAATAGAAAGCCAAGAAATAGAATCACACAAAATGTAGACAATTGATCTTGGACAAAAGAGCAAAAACAATACAATGGGGGAAAAATAAGATTTTCACAAGATGATGTTAGAATAAAGATATCCACATGCAAAAAAAAAAAAAAGAATCTAGACACAGACCTTATTCTGCCTACAAAATGGATCATAAAACAAAATGTAAAAGGAAAAACTTTAAAAATCTAGAAGATAACACAGCAGAAACCCAGATAAACTTGGATTTGGCATTTAGTTTTTTAAACTTTGATGACAAAACCAAAGTCATGATCTACGAAAAAAAAAAAAATAATTGATAAGGTAGACGTCATTAAAATTAAAAACTTCTGCTCTGTTAAAGACATTGTTAAAAGAGAGAAGACAGCTACAGACTGGGAGAAAATATTTCAAAACACATCTGATATCTGATAAAGCACTGTTATCCAAAATACATACAGCACTCTTAAAAGTCAATAAGAAGAAAGCAAACAACCTGATTAAGAAATGAGCAAACAATCTGAACAGACATTTTACCAAAAAAAAAAAAAAAAAAAAATGCAGACGGCATATAAGTATACAAAAGATATTCAATATTATTTGCCATGAGGGAGTTGCAAATTAAAACAATGAGCTTCTAGTACACATCTATTTTAATGGCTAAAATCCAATACACTGAAAACAACAACAAAAGCTAAGGATGTGGAGCAACAGAATCTCTAATTCTTTGCTGGTGGGAATGCAAAATGATACAGGCACTTCAGAAACAGTTGGAAGAATTCATACAAAACCTAAATAAACTCTTACCAAATGAACCAGCAATTTTGCACCTTGGTTTTTACCCACAGGAGTTATAAACTTATGTCCACATAGTAACCTGCACAAGGATGTTTAGTTTAACAGCTGCTTAGTCATCATTGCCCGAACTAGGAAGCAACCAACATACCCTTCATTAAGTAAAATGGATAGACTATAGTACATCCAGATAATTTAATATTTTTCAGTGCTAAAAATCAATGAGCTATCAAGCCATGAAAAGACATAGAGGAATCTTAAATGTACGTTACTAAGTGAAATAAGTCAACACAGAAAAACTATACACTATGTAATTCCAATTATATGGCATTCTGAAAATGACAAAACTATGGAGACAATTAAAAGATCAATGTTTTCCAGGAGCTGGGAAGGAAGAAGGATGAATGGGCAGAGAAGAGGATTTTTAGGACAATTAAACTATTCCATATAATACTATAATATTGGTTCTGTGCCTTGAGAAATTTGTTGAGAGCTGTAGAATATAAATTTTCAAGTATAAATTTCAATAAAAACTATGAACTTTGGGTGCTAATAAGTTATCAATGTGGGTTCATCAATTTTAATAAATGTAGGGCTTGTGCAGGTGGTTGATAGTTGTAGCAGCTGTGCATGTGTAGACATAGGAGGTATATGGGAACTCTGTACTTTCCACTCAAATTTTCTGTGAACCTAAAACTTCTCTAAAAGGTAAATTCTATTTTTTTTTTTTAAATGAACACAGATAAAGCTTACTCAATTAGGTCCTGGGTTATAGAAATGCCAGTACTTAGTTGTATAAATTACTTCTAATCAATATTTTAGGAATATTTCTTATCTGGGATCATTTTAACATTATCTTTCAGCTTGAGCTATTCAAGAACATACAAATATGTAATTCATAGCCACTACTGAATATCACCTTTTATCTAATCCCTGTATGTAGGACACAGCACAATTTATTGTAATTTTCTGGACAGTTGAACAGATGTTTTTAGTGTCCTTTTAGGGCGATATTTTAGGGTCAAAGATTTTAGTTTATTAGCTTTACACATAAATGGAGATGATAAAAAATGCCCTGCCTGTGTTAGCCCAAAAGCCAAAGACTATCCCTCGTGGATATTAATAGTCCAACTTAGAGCTCTTAAAAGGCTAATTGAGCCTTTTACTTAATTTATTTCAATTCTGTCTTAGAGAGAATTCAAGTGTTTTGCGCCCACTATGTATTAAAATTATTTAATACCAATATTATAAATTTTATTTTTTTAAAGCAGAGTAGGTCAGCCTTTTCAGTCAAGTAAGGCCCCGCAATGGTAATCACTTCTAATAAATCACTAATTACATGTAATTATAACTTTGATTACTACTTTTCTAAACATTATCTTTGAGAAAATATATTTGTATAATTTTTATATTTGGTATTTAAAGTATTTTAATTATTATTTTTTATTTTTTTCTAGAAAAAGTGCAGCTTTTACAATTTTCACATTGAGACTTTCATGGGAAATATAGTTGTAGATAACATTTGAAAAAGATTTTTAGTTATTAAAAAGCAATGTGTACTCTTCAGGGATGTAGTTACTACCATATTCTAAACTATTAAGATAAATAACCCTGCTTTGGGGTTTCTGGAGTAAATTCTTGCTTTACAACTTTATGCCTTATAATCATTTGGTTAGTTACACTATGCCTTAGTTTTGGGGTATTAACTTTTTATTCATTTTTATTGTTGCCATAACAAATTACCATAAATTTCACAAATTAAAGCAGCACAAATATATTATTTCACAGTTCTCTGGGTCAGAAGCATGACATTGCCTAAAATCAAAATGTTGGTAGGGCTGCTTTCCTTTCTAGAGGCTCTAGATATGAAATCATTTCTTCATTCATTTAAGGTTTCTGGTAGAATTCAGTTCCTGGTAACTGTAGGACCAAGTTTCCCATTTTCATATTGGTTGTAAACTCAGGGAATGTTCTCTAGTTTCTAGAGGTGTCTGCCTACCTTGGTTTATCGCCTCATTTCTCCATCTTCAGTCCCAGCAAGCAGAGGTCAAGTCCTTATAATGTAACATCTCTTTAAAGCTTTCTCTGTCATTACATCTCCTCTGAGCATGGTTGGCATAGGTTTTCTGGTTTTAAAGAGTTGTGTCATTAGACTGTTAACTACCATGATGTCTAGGATATTTTCGTCATTTCAACTTCTGTATCCACAATCAAATCTACAAAGCCGTAAAGGTAACTAGTCTCAGATTCCAAGAAGTACAATGTGAACATCTTTGGGATATAATTATTCTGTCTACTATGCTCTTTCTGTATACTGAAGCTCCTTACTTGTAAAAATTGACTTCTTTAGAAACTCATTTTAGATATATATTGGATCTTCCATTCTACCTTACAGTCTTTAAATCTTCATATTTCTAGGTTTGTATCTTTAGGCAGCATCCTGCACCACAGCATGAGCTCTGATTCCTGAAGACCTCGGCCTAAGAGCTTCACCAACTCCCATGCAAAAACTATCGTTTAACTTGATGCATTTTCAGGTCCATGTTTTTGTAAAGGAATCAACTCAAGCACTACATTATAAAAAGGAATTATCTTTGCACTTTAATATATGCTTGTATATGTGTCATTATGTATATGTATCATAATATATTTGATTAATTTTTTCTGTATATCACTTATTCATCCTAGTGAAATGTAGGTTTTGAAAGTCAGAAAAACTGCCCTATAGATCCCATTTTTTAGAACAATGCAAGGACCATCATATGCACTCTAGAAAAACTTGATGATTCAATAAATAAATGCATTGGGCAAATGAATGAATAAATCACCATGCTCAGTGACGTTTGATTTTAGTAAGACACCATGATAGAAAACATGACTACTAAGTCATGGCTAAAGTACTCTCAGTTAGTTTGATTTTTAGCTAGTTAGTTGCAATCTTTGGATTTTTCCTTGGTACCCAGATTTCAAAAACAACAGGGTCATATGGCATGATGATTTCACTGAAAGAGATTTAACAAAGAAAATTCCATGAATTTCCACTAGCACTCACTAGCAATTTAAAATCATGTTATAGATGATCTAAATTTTGTTTGCCTTTATAAATCCCCAGTTCAGAATTGGGGAATAAATAATAAAAAGTAATATTAAGTAAATAATAAAAAGTAAATAATAAAAAATAATATTATTAATAATAAATAATAAAAATATCTTAAAAATTAATAGGATTATGGAAAATATCAACTTTTAAATTAGTTAGACAGAGGAAACCATTTCAGGCATATTTATACATTTGTTAAGTGCATCAATAAGATTTATCCTTTCATATGAATTACACATATAAATGATAATTATATTTTGATAGAATTTCAGAATAAAAATTCTTCCATTCAAGTGTGGCTCTGCCAACATACAGATGAATTGTCTAATCAGGCCACATAATCTCATTGAGTCAGTTCCCTCATACATACACTAAGAGGCTTCTATTAGATATCATGTATAACCTCTATTGTTCTGAAATTATTTAATTTCTGTGTGAAGTGTCTTTTATTCCCTACATCATCTTTTATTCAAATGGCATCTGGGTTATTCAAATTACAAAATGTTTTCTTTGATGTATGAGGAAAAAAATGTGTAATGCTTAGAGTAATATGTCAAATTATATTTCTAGTTAATAAAAATGAAACACTATTCTCTCTCACATCCTGTTTGTTGGGATTATATATCACCATATAAATAATTGTATATAATTATACCATAGGTATAATTTATCTAGATAATACATATTTATATAAAGTACCTAATTCAATAATAAGGAAAATTGTCCAACCATTAATCAGAGAATAGTTACTTTTTTGGGTATGTCTTACTGCTATTTCAGTATTACACAGAGTATATTTACATTACATATTATTTCCGCCGACCAAAATTATGATTTTCTGTCCATACAATGTTTGTTTAGTTTACTTTTTATGGGTTACTATGAATGATATGCTGTTTTCAAATATGGGCTTTTGTGGAATGGCTATGCACTTATAATTAGTAAACCCTCACTATTACCTTGTTCAGAGAATCATGAACTCTCTCTTGCCTTTCTGTTTTTTTTTTTTTTTCTTTCTATTTTAGAAATCCTAAAAAGGTGGCTGGGATCGGTGTCTCACACCTGTAATCCCAGCACTTTGGGAGGCAGAGGTGGGCAGATCACGAGGTCAGGAGATCCAGACCATCCTGGCTAACACGGTGAAATCCCATCTCTACTAAAAATACAAAAAATTATCCGGGCGAGGTGGCGGGCGCCTGTAGTCCCAGCTACTCGGGAGGCTGAGGCAGGAGAATGGCGTGAACCTGGGAGGCGGAGCTTGCAGTGAGCCAAGATCGCGCCACTGCACTCCAGCCTGGGCGACAAAGCGAGCCCCCGTGTGAAAAAAAAAAAAAAAAAAAAAAAAAAAAATTAGCCGGTGTGGTAATGTGCACCCTGCACCCGTAATCCCAGCTACTGGAAAGGCTGGGGCAGGGGAATCCCTTGAACCCAGGAGGCAGAGCTTGCAGTGAGTCGAGGTCACACCACTGCACTCCAGCCTGGGACAGAGCGAGACTCCGTCTCAAAAAAAAAAAAAAAAAAAGAAAAAAAAAGAAAAAGAAATCCTAAAAACATTGTGCCTTATATAATGAAATAAAACAAAAGCATAAACACTAAGTCATCTGAATCATCATTTAAAATTTTTGACTTGAAATATACCTAAACTGAGTTAATGTATGTAATTCAATCTGTGTTTCTCTTCATTAAGATGATTCTAAATTAAATCCTTTCAGAAAATATGCCATTATGAATAGAAAATATAAAACATCAACAGACTTCCTTGAATTCTATTTATATTACACAATGAAAACACGTTGCAGGCCGCACAAATAGTTCTTGTGATTAGGCACATCTGAAGCCTGTCAGTAACAATATGAACCTGTGATCAATTAAGCAGCTGACTAATCTTTACCTCCTCCTCCTTGCTCTTGTTACCTAATAAGAAGGGCTGTAGAAGCTCAAGGGGGGGGCTGCCTTTGCTCACTATAAGCAGGGAGCTCTCTTCCTCTTCTCCATGCTAGCCTTTCCTTTAAATAGTTTCTTTTGTCATCATTTCTGTGTTTATCCCTTTGTTCAGTCATAATGATGGTCTCAAGCAGTAACAGTAGTAACTGTTGTAGTGATGGCCTCAAGTAGTAACCATGGCAGTCAGTCACAAGTGGTGCCCGAACAGGGACAAATAGGGACAGATAGGGATAAAGACTAGCAAAGACTAGCAATATAAGAGTAATATAAGGTCAGTGTCCTAAAGAGATACAAAAGTAGAGACTAGCAAAGACTAGCAGAAACTTAAAGGAACTATCAGGGACAGAGACCTGAAGGGACCTGAAGAGGCCTGCAGGGACAATAAGAAATAAGTAGAGATAAGGAAATAGAGATAAGGAAAGAGAGATAGGTAGGGACAGACAGAGACTTGCAGGAACTTGCAGGAACTAACAGGTACCATGGGGACAGATCAAGGAAACCACACAGGAAGCTGAGAAACTGCTGGAGCGCCAGAGTTTTACCTTTTGCTGGAACTCAGAGGTACAACCGATGCTTAACGGACTAATGCTTTCTGATTGAGCTCCTCTCTACCCTAAATACAAGAGACCCCAATAGTTAGGCAGGAATATCATAGCCCCTATTCAGCATGAAAAAATTGCAGGAGACGGACCTTCATCCTTCTGCAACCCTTCATCCTTCTGCAACCCTTAGAACCCTTAGGGTTCTCTTGTAAAAGGGAAGGGGGAAATATGTAAGAAGCATTGAAACCAGAGTGACTCCATTTTGAATAAGGGCTAAGAAAAATGAAGCTCGATCACCAACTGGCCATTAAGGGCTGCACAGCCTGAAATTGCCTTGCTCAATTAATTTAAAAACAAAAAGAAGGAGATATTGGAGGCCACACAAATGTTTCTTGTGATTAGGTACATCTGAAGCCTGTCAATAATGCACCTGTGATCAATTAAGCAGTTGACCAATCATTACCTCCTCCTCCTTGCTCTTATTACCCAATAAATAGGAAGGGCTGTGGAAGCTCAAGGGGGGGGGGCGTCCTTTGTTCACTAGAAGCAGGGAACTCTCTTCTTCTCCCCCATGCTAGTCTCCTTAAAACAGTTTCTCTTGTTTTTTGTTATCATTTCTGCGTTCCTCCCTTCCTTCAGTCACAATGACAGTCTCAAGCAGTAACAGTAGTAACTGCTGTAATGATGGTCTCAAGCAGTAACAGTAGTAACTGCTGTAGTGACAATCTCAAGTAGTAACTGTGGCAGCCACAAAAGCAAACCTGTAAATATTCAGGACTTGCAAGTACATTTGAACCTTTAATAACATGGATTTGAGTTGTGTGGGCCCACTGAAACGTGGATTTTTTTCAATAAAAGATGGATGGAAAATATAGTATTTAGGGAATGTATGTCTTCTTTTGAAAAGTGTCTGTTTGTGTCCCTTGCCCCCTTTTTAAAGAGTTGTTTGATTTTTTTCTTGTGTCTTACAGATACTAGATATTAGGCCTTTTTCAAATGCATAGTTGGCAAAAATTTTCTCCCATTCTGTAAGTTTTTTATTCTGTTTATAGTTTATTTTGCTATACAGAAGCTATTTGATTTAATTTGATACCATTTATCAATTTTTGCTTTTGTTGAGATTGCTTTTGGCATCATGAAATCTTTGCCCATGAGGGTCATCTTTTCTTATATGTGGGTTTTACAGGGCTGACTGCAGAACTTGTGTATGCATGGATTTTGATATATTCCAGAGGTCCTGGAATCAATCGCCTGAATATACAAAGAGCTAACTGTAATATGCTTTCATCTAAGCCAGTCGTTTATCGAATATTTTATTCCAAATATATTTCATTATATTATTTATTTAATATAAAATTGTCACTAAGCAAACAAATGGCATTTTATCAGATAGTTGTGAGTTGGTTGGGTGTTCAAGCTATCTTGTTTAAGTTCAATCTCAATCACATCATAACTTTCTAACTTTAGTCTTCTCACTTAACCTCTCTGAAACTTAGGCATGGACTCTGAAATTAAACAAATATAAGATCTTATATGTATATTATATGTATGATTTAGTTTAAAGTCCCAGTTTAAGTTGCAGAGTAGAAGAAAATAAATCAGTAAAACAAAATTAAAGGTAATATGAACAGGGCCCTGGAGAGCAGTGTTGTCACAGTCTGTTTTAAAGTCTGAAAGTCAGTCTCAGTTGGCTGTTGAGAATATCCCAGCCTGGTCAATGGAATTTATTGTGAATTATATTTGCCATATTTAAGATTATTATTTGAGGTGAGAAGTAACACTGAGCAGGCAATACATTCTTAGAGGTTTTGTGAGTTTTTTCCTCTAATTTATCTTTCTGAGAAAAGCAGACTTGATTATTTCTTTATGACTTGCATGCAACATAAGTATACAGAGATTATGTCTGATAAGCAGATCCTTGATTGGACAAAGAATTTATCATGTTTAAACCACTACTCCCAGAGACTGTGTTTCTTATAGAAAAATATACAAAAAAGGACATATTGAAAGAACTATGTTTTAGTATATTTCTTTTCTCTTTTCTTTCTTTCTTTCTTTTCTTTTTTTTAGACGCTTCGCTCTTCTTGCCCAGACTGGAGTTTCATTGTTGTGATCTTGACTCACTGTAAACTCTGGCTCCAGGATTCAAGTGATTCTTTTGCCTCAGCCTCCTGAGAAGCTGGGATTACCGGCATGCACCACAACATCAGGCTGATTTTGTATTTTTAGTAGAGACAGAGTTTCACCACATTGGTCAGGTTGGTCTCGAACTTCTGACTTCGAGTGATTCACCAGCCTCAGCCTCCCAAAGTGCTGGGATTACTGTTTTAGTATATTTTTTAAGGACATGAGAACACAGAGAGCAGTAGTAAAGTTTATCTAATAATTCAAAGTCTGAAAAAAATCAAAAATAAGTGCATACTCATCAACAAGACTTGGGTGCAAGGTTGCATCCCTAATGTTATTAAACATTGTCTTTCAAAGCATGACAGAGCAATTGAGCAAATGAAATATAGGTCCAGCTGATAAAGAACAGGTTTATTGGCTTGTTTGTTTTACTATTTATGACAATGAGATGTAAACCCTTGTATTGTATATAATAATCATGACAGAAATGGAACAGTTAAAAACACATTCCACGTGAAAGTAGGGTGACAGACCTAAGTGATTTGAGGTTAGGACGTGAACCTGTCATTGAGGAAACCTCCACATTTCTTGTTAGGTTCTTGAAAATGTACCTTGACAACTTCAGACTTCTGAGCTTCTCAATTAAGTTATTTTCCTTTCCCCTTTCTTTTTTAATAAGAGAAAGTATGCTTTTACTTCTGACATCTCAGAGATTTCTTGAATTTTTTTGAATGTTCATCTGTGAGTGTTGAAATATTGCAATGTAGTGTTTGTTAGTAGCATTTGTTATAGGATTAGTGTATGTGTTGTCAAAGTATTCTTTGCAAAAAGTTAAGAACATAACTCACAAATATGTCGTGTGTTACAGATTTCTTTATCTCTTTAATGAGGAAATCAACAAGATAACAAAAGTTGGTTCCAAAGAGAATGCTAAATATAAGATTTCTAAGTTAGATACTAAATTGCTTAATTTCCTACAGGACAGCATTTGGTGATATCTTTTGAATTTCTAAAAATCTTTTAGACTTTAAATTTTAATGCTCAGGAATAACTTTAAAGGACACAAAGTAGTTTTTTGCCAAATTTTTATATTTTAAATAATTTATCTTAATTTTGTACTTCACCCTTATAGTGCCAGCTAGGATATTTGCAAGTCCTTCTGAGGTTTAAGAAGAAATAGTTTATACCTGCACTTCATACACTAAAATAACTCAGATTTTCTCAATCTTTTGGTATTTTTGGAGAGGTGTTGTCTAAGATGCTAGCACTTGGCTGGGCGCAGTGGCTCACGCCTGTAATCCCAGTATTCTGGGAGGCCAAGGTGGGTGGACCATGAAGTCAGGAGTTCAAGACAAGCCTGGGAAAGATGGTAAAACCCCATCTCTACTAAAAATACAAAACTTAGCTGGGCATTGTGGTAGATGCCTCTAAGCCCAGGTATTCAGGAGGCTGAAGCAGAGAATTTCTTGAACCCAGGAGGTGAAGGTTGCACTGAGCTGAGATCGCACCATTGCATTCCAGCCTGGGCGACACAGCGAGACTCTGTCTACTAAAAAAAAAAAAAAAAAAAAAAAAAAAAAAAAGATGCTAGCAGTTAGGCTCCTCTGGCTGATATTCCCTATCGGTTGATATCTCTGTTCCTTATACCAGATATTAACTTCTTTAAGTTCAATATCCTCCTTTTCAAACATCACACCAAGGAACTCAATATGTGGTGTTTTTAGTTGAAAATTTTGAAGTTTCAAGTTTAACTAAAAACTTAGAAGGAACAAAGGAACAAAACACTGGAAAACAACTTCTATTTCAGTGTTGGTAATACATGATACACTGTACTTGTCCTCTAAGAGATGTATTGTTCATTGCTGTCCCCAAAATTTGTTACTGGCCTTGACCCTACCTCCTGTTCTAAGCATGGGGGCATATCTCACCCACAGTTTTTTAAACTTTCAATTTAAAAAGATTTTTCTCTCTTCTATGTAGGCCAAGTATTATACCAAATATTTGAAGGAAACCAATGAGTCAGAGTTCATCTCTTTTCTTCCAACGATGCTTGCCACTCAGGTTGGACATGTCGTAAACCCTCAATAAGCAAAATTCAGCCACACTGAACTCTATGGAACAATTCATATTTTTTTGGAATTTTTATGCATATGAAATAAATGCACGAAATATGTTGCTATCAACTGGCATATTTATTGTACTAGATCAAATAAAGTATTCCGGTTGGAATTTTGTTGGACTGTGAGAAACCCTTTCAGTGGCAGTTTTTCTCTAGCGTTGTTTGTTCTTGATGAAAGTTTTAAGTGAATTAAGGAAGTAAAGGGTCCCAGTGGAAATGGCGTGCTATTGGACTCTGACATCAGAATGCCTGGGTTTGAATCTGGGCTGTGAAACCTGAATGGCAATTGTGCCTCTCTTAGAGTTGCGATAATTAAGTTAGTTCACATGCTTTAAGCACTTAGAAAATGTGTGTAGCATAAAAGTTACTATGTGTTTGTTGTTTTTATTATAATTATTAAATATAACTGTGACATGTTAAGAAGCCCCACTCTTATTCTAAAACGATTATATAAAAACCTTTTAAATGATTATAACATTTAAACTTAGAAATAAAGATTGTATTGTATTTTCATAGAAAATATGAATCTCAGCTGGGCGTGGTGGCTCATGCATGTGATCCCACTACTTGGGAGGCCAAGGCAGGCAGATCATTTGATGTCAGGGATTCAAGACCAGCCTGGCCAATATGGTGAAACATGTGTCTACTAAAAATACAAAAATTAGCTGGGTGTCGTGGTGAGCACCTGTATCCCAGCTACTCAGGAGGCTGAGGCACAACAATCACTTGAACCCAGGAAGTGCAGGTTACTGTGAGACATGATTATGCCCCGCACTCTGGCTTGGGTGGCAGAGAGAGACTCTGAGAAAGAGAAAGAAAGAAAGAAAAGAAATAAAAGGAAGGAAGGAAGGAAGGAAGGAAGGAAGGAAGGAAGGAAGGAAGGAGGGAGGGAGGGAGAGAAGGAAGGAAGGAAGGGAGGGAGGGAAGAGAGAGAGACATGGAGGGAGGAGGGGAGGGAGGGAGCAAGGAAGGAAGGAAGGAAGGAGAAAATATGAATCTCAATAGATGAAACTTACTTTAGTGAAGACAATGAAAGGAAAAAAAACATGTTTCTTAAAATGTAGTCATGCAATGGATTGACATAAGGACTTGACAGTATGGAAAGACAATATATGGAGGGTAAGGCAGAAAAAGTACGAAGAGTTGAATTAGAAAAGAGTTAATTTAGAAAAGATAAGGACTGTCACAAAGCAAAATGATGTTTATTCCTTATGTTATATATCATAGTATAATTTAAAGGTTTATTTAAGTCTGGATAAAAGATCAAGCTTTTAAGAAAATCCTTTACATGTATTTTTAAGAAGTATTATATACAATACACTAATCTCAGATGTCCTAGAAACATTATGTCCTTTTTCTTACTTACTTTTCTAGCCAAGGACTCAGAATCACAATGACTCAAAGCTGTATTGTAAAAACGCCATCACCATTTTTTGATGCTTGAGATACCGCATCTTGTATAAAGATTCCATTTTAGGGGTCTGATTTGGAATTCAGATAAATGAGCACAGAGCATTACACTTGCAATTGGAGATTTACAAGATAGCAGGTAATGCATGCTTGGCTATCTGAATTCAAAATCTAAAACTTCCAGATAATAGCCATCTTAATGACCTCACTTTGGGTCACAGTATTTTCTGTTTTTTTTTTTTTTTTTCCTATACACAAAATCTCTGAATCTCTGTATATCTTCTAGCACATATTTTTAGTGAATATTTAAAAGTTTTCTTTAAATTATCCCTTAAGCTAGAGGAGATTGTTTTATTTCAGTTAGAAAGCAAAAAGTTAATATTCATTTGATGCTAGTATGTTTAGACATTATGTGTTTAGACTACAATTTTTATTCATAACCTGTTTTGATTCAGAAGGTACTAACACAAGACATTTTGCAAACTTAAATAAATTTGTAATAAATAAGTTTGCCCCCCTCTTTTTTCAAAATATGAAGTAAAGATTTATGAGTACTAAGTGTATACTTTGCTATGAAAACATAGAAAGATAATGTTATTACTGTTTAGTAAATAGTTTATAGAAGAAACCAAAGAATCATGATCTCCAGAAACAGAAATTTTATCTATTAATAATTGTACTTTTGGCAAATAGGAGATATTAACTAAATATTTGATGAAAACCAAAATAACTGAGCAATTGTGAACCTGGGGATACTATATTGCTCATCTCCAAATGAATTTTTTAACTATCTTAAAGCATTGCTATGAGTATTAAATGAGTTAAATGAGTTAGAATTGAACCAGGAACATCCTATTGAAAATACATTATTGTGTTACATGATTATGAGTATTATTAGTGGCAGTTTTATTGTAGGATTCCAGAAGAGGCTACTTACTCTTTGAATGCACCCATGCTTTCAAGATGAATCAAAAGATTATTTTATAATACATGAATTTTGGCAAAATTATGCATATAAATCTCTCATACTTAAAAAAACTGAGTTTTCTAAATTTATCATTATGCTTTATGACATCAATCTGTTGAAAACTTCTCTTTATAATGAACTTTTCTTATATTTCTTATGTTAAGAATAAATATCTCAATGGGCATTTGAAAGATATATACATGCAAAATAATGTAAAATTATACCCACATAAGGACAAATATCTTGAATGCAAGGTAATAAATACATTTACTGTAGATGAACTTAAAGTGTGTTATCTTAATAGCCCTGTGAAACATTTCAAGTGTATCTGAGATACTGCACTGAGTGAATGTTCCCCTGGTGTGGAAGGATTCTAGCTGATTAAAACAGTCAATATGATATACTAAGTTTCAGTTCTCTCAGGCCCCTGTGTCTGACATACGATTGTTTTATGGCTCTTGCTGAGGGACAAATAACAGCCAGGCAATGGTCCTCTCTCTCTCTCTCTGTTTTTTTTGTTTTGTTTTTTTTTTTTTCATTTTTTCACCCTCTAACTGTATTTTTTTTTTCTGATTTTCTTCTGCCTTGCTTTAAATTTGCAATTGAAAGCTAAAGAGTTTATCTTTTTAAGTTTTGTGAATTTAAGTCTATGATTTAGGAACCCTGAGAGAAATCAGGGAGAATTCTAAAATCCTATTCATATGGGCTATCACAATGACATCTAGATTTAGCAAAAGATTTTAGCTGTAAGAATCATTGCAAAGCTGGTGTTGGTACGTGTTATTAATATTGAACACTCGACAGTGTAAGGTATTAGAGATTTTATTTGAATTTAAAATTTTCTGTTTATGTATGTTACTTTGGAAAGCCATTATAGAAAAATGATAAAATTTCTCTAGAATCTATTGCTATAATTTTGAGACAAGATAAAGTGCACTTGTACCAAGTAACCCTTTAGCATCCCATAACTTATGTGGTCTAACATCACAACAAGAGGTAGAATTGAAAGATAGGCAACATAATATTGGGATTTGTTCTTAATTAATTAATTTTTGCACACACATGTATCTCTTAGCTTATTAAGGATGAGGCAATATGCTGGAATATAACATAGAGGTGTAATGAATAAGCATCTGGACTAAAAGTCAAAGGCCCAAAGGATAAAAATCAGTTTGCATCTGAAGCTCAAATTCATCATCATGGAGTGATACATGCATAAATGTGAAATTTTATTTTAGATATATTTTGAAGTCAGTAAAATTAGGTAGAAATATTTAAAATTTTGAGATACAATATGGGAACAATAATTTCTCATAAATGCTAGATATTAGCTTTATCCTATAGTTACTAAAGCTTATTATTATGGTACCATACAGTTTCAATCTTAAGTGAAAGTTCTTGTTCCGTTGTAACCTATATTAGGGCAAGATATTTTTTGACCAGCTCTACAAGAAAACAGAAAAATAAGGACTTTTATGGTGATTCTAATAATCTAAGTGGAATTAAATTGTTAAATATAAATTTTAAATATTGTGTTATGTTCAGTGTTATAAATGCTAATGCATTAAACAATTCCATATAGATTAAAATTGTTATATAAATAATCTCTAGTATTCTGCTTCTAATTTGATTTACTTTTAAAAATGTTTGCTTTTTTTCAAAATAAAACTTGCAAGAAAAGTTGTGGTAAAAGGCTAGCCCATGCAGTTGGGCATATAAACAGCCTTCATCCTTGTCAATATAGACTTCATACATGGGACTACACAAGCACTGAAGTTGTCTGGAGATATACTAAATTATATTCACTTATCTACCTGCTTGTTGAGAGACATCCTTTCTATGAATAATCGCCAGTAAAAATTAACATGAGATGAACATGAGATGCAAATATGTATTCTAATTACCTCTGTCCATTGATCTATCTGTATACTTCATCCTCAGATCTCCTTGTCACTGAATTTTTCGTCTTATTCCAGTCTGGACTCAGACAAACTGGCCCTGCCATTTGCCACTTCCAAGGTATTAGGGAATAACCACAGTTGAAACAAATTATTTCTTCATATGGAGTAGAAAACTAAATGTATTGCTTGTAGTTCTGTCCACTGGGAGAATTTCTCTTTATCACTTTGGGATAAGAGTTGTAATGCACCAACAATTTATTTCTGGCTAATATCTCAGTAGGCTGGCATTCCCTCCCCAAGGAATTGATTTATAGCTCTATGAGAGTTCTTTTTAGAATTTATGAGGCTCTAGAAACATTTAGACAATGTTTCCTTTATGAAATCTGGATTCCCTTCTTCAAGGGTCTGAAGTATCAGTAATAACCTGGCATCAACCACTTATTAGAGATTTGGGTCAAGGCTCAACAGGAACCACTCCTCCACACCACTTAATACAATTAAAGGTAACATCTTAATTTTATTCCCCTACACTGAGTGTGGTAGCTACTTCTACACGTTCTCTTCTGTATCTCAGTGTTTTGTTCTGGGCTTTCAATCTTCTAACACTTGTTTAGCATGTTTAAAATTTTTTTCAATTTTTTTTTTTTCTGAGTTAGAAATACTGTTAAGACATCTTTTGACAGGGGCCTCGCCAGTAAGTTAATTAATACCATAAGTAGGCTCAGAAAACAGACCCTCAGTGAAAAATTTTCAGATGGGTTTAAACATCTTGCCAATGGGAAATAGAAGGCTTATTATCCTTGATATACAGAAGCATCATCATTAACCAAATTGTTACTTATTTTGATTATGAATAAGTACTTATGGAGCAAATACTTTGGGAGATCAAGTTTCTATTCACTTATATGAAGAAAAAAATAAGTACAAAGTTTATGAAGTGAGTACATGTTTTAAAATGCCCTGACACACTTATATAAATAAAAATCACAAGCTCAGATTTTTAATTTCTTAACTCTAATTGTGGTATAAAATGAGAGATATTCTAAGATGACTTTAAAAACATCTCTTATATACTATAGAAACAAATCAAACTTGATGAAAATCAGACATAAAATGTAATCATACTGTTTTCAGAAATACAATGTCAGTTGAGTTAACAACCCTGTACAATTTTCAATGTAAAATTTAGGATATTTGAGAAAGAGTGAAATTCTGAAATTTGGAACGAGGGTGTTCATGTGGACCCAGAAAATGATAGAAAGGGGCCTTAGCTACCCATTGGTGACACTGAGACCTAAATCTGGTCGTAGTTTGAGAGACAATGAAGGTGGATAGAAGGGATATGTCTTGCAGAGTCGAATCTTCATTTTTAAGGAAATTTTAGGTCAGTCATTGTTGTTTTATTTTAAAACAGGTCAAATTGGTGCTTCTGCTAGGTCTGAAGTTTCCAAAAATATTTATTTATTTTTGTACTTTATATGTTTTTTTTTTTTTTTCAATTTTTATTTCCTACTTTTTCTAACTTTGTTTTAGGTTCAGGGGATACACATGCAGGTTTGTTACATGGGTAAATTGCATGCCGCAGGGGTTTGGTATACAGATTATTTTGTCACCTAGGTAATGCAGGTAGTACCTAATGGATGTTTTTTTTTTATCTTAACCCTCCTCCCACCCTCAACTATCAAGAAACTCCCATGTCTATAGTTCACAATCCTGGGACTGCTGTGTCAAATGACAGTTCCATTTAAATTCTTTGAGAAATCTTCAAACTATTTTCCACAGTGCCTAAACTAATTTATATTCCCACCCACAGTGTATATGTTCCCTTTTCTTCACAAGCTCATTCATATCTTTTTTTTTTTTTTTTTTTTGACATTTTAATGATAGCCCTTCTGACTGATGTGAGATGGTATCTTTGTGTGGTTTTAATTTGCATTTCTCTATGAATAGTGATGTGGAGCATTTTTTTCTTTATATGTTTCTTGGCCACATGTATGTCTTTTTTTGAAAAGTGGTCATGTCCTTTACAAATTTTTTTAATGTGGTTGTTTGGTTTTTTGCTTGTTAATTTGTTTAAGTTCCTTATAGATTCTGGATATAAGACCTTCATCAGATGCATAATTTGCAAATATTTTCTACCATTCTTTAGGTTGTCTGCTTATTCTGTTGATAATTTCTCTCACTGTGCAGAAGCTGCTTAGTTTCATTAGGTCTGATTTGTCATTTTTTGTTTGTTTGTTTCTGTTGCAATTGCTTTTCTTTGACATTAAATCATTGCCAGGGCCAATATCCAGAATAGTATTTTGTAAGTTTTCTTCTAGAGTTGTTTATAGTTTTGGGTTTTACATTTAAGTCTTTGATTCATTTCATGTTGATTTTTGTATATGATGCAAGGTAGGGGTCCAGTTTCAATCTTTTGCAAATGGCTAGCTAGTTATCCCAGTACCATTTACTGAATAAGGAGGCCTTTACACATTTCTTGTTATTGTTAACTTGGTCAAAGATCAGATGTTTGTATGCGTGAGACTTTAGTTCTGGGTTCTGTAACCTGTCCATTGGTCTGTGTCTGCTTTTGTAACAGTGCCATACTGTTTTGGTTACTATAGCCCTGTAGTATTGCTTGAAGTTGGGAAGTATGATGCCTCTGACTTTGTTCATTTTGTTTTGGACTGCAATGGCTATTTGGAGTCTTTTTTTGGTTCTATATGAATATTAGAATAGTTTTTTTTAATTTCTAATTATGTGAAAAATGTTATTGGTAATTTGATAAGAATAACACTGAATCTGTAGATTGAGCAGTATGGGCATTTTAATGATACTGATTCTTCCTATACATGAGTGTGAAATGTTTTTTCTTTTTTTTTTTTTAATTTGTTCGTATTATCTCTGATTTCTTTGAGCAGTGTTTTGTAATTCTCATTGCGGGGATCCTTTACCTCTCTGGTTAGCTGTACTCCTAGGTATTTAATACTTTCATGGCTATTGTGAATGGGGTAGCAGTCATGATTTGGCACTCAGCTTGGACCTTATTGGTATACATAAATGCTACAGACTTTTTAATAATGATTTTGTATCCTGAAAATTTGCTGAAGTTGTTTATCAGTTCTAGGGTCCTGTGGGCAGAGACTCTGGGGTTTTCTAGGTATAGAATCATATTGAATATGAAAATAGATAGTTTGACTTCTTCTCTTCCTATTTGCATATCTTTTCTTTCTTTCTTTCTTACCTGATTGTTCTGACTAGAACTTCCTGTCCTATGTTAAACAGAATTGTGAAAGTGGGCATCCTTGTCATGTTCCAGTTTTTAAGGATAATGCTTTCAGCTTCTGCCTGTTTGGTATGATGTTGGCTGTGGGTTTGTCATAGATGGCTCTTATTATTCTGAGGTATGTTTGTTTGATGCCAAGTTTGTTGAGGTTTTTCAAAATGAAGGGGTGTTGAATTTTATCAGAACCTTTTTCTACTTCTATTGATATAATACTATGTTTTTTGTTTTTAGTGATGTTTATTTGATGAATTGCATTTACGATTTTCTTATGTTAAACCCACCTTGCATCTCAAGAATAAAACCCACTTGATTGTGGCACCTTAGCATTTTGACGTGCTTCTGGATTTGGTTTGCTAGTATTTTGTTGAGGAGTTTTCCATCTATGTTCATCTGGGATATTGGGCTGCACATTTCTTTTTCCATCATGTCTCTGTCAGGTCTCAGTGTCAGAATGGTCTGGACTTATAGAATGAGTTAGGGAGGAGCCTCTCTTGCTCAGTTTTTTGGATAGTTAAGGTAGGATTAATACCAGCTGTTGTTTTATACATCTGGTTCAATTTGGCTATGAATCCATCTGGTCCAGGGCTTTCTCTGGGTGGTAGGTTTTTTATTACTGATTCATTTTTGGAACCCATTATTTATCTGTTCAGGATTTCAAACTCTTCCTGGTTTAATCTTGGGAGGTTGTACATTTCCAGGAATTTATCCATTCCTTCCAGGTTTTCTAATGTGTGTGCATAGAATTGTTTGTAATAATCTTTGGGATTTTTTTGTACTTTTATGTGATGTGTGATAATGTCCCTTTTGCCATTTCTTACTGTGTTTATTTGGATCTTATCTTTTTTTAAAATTAATCTAGCTAGCTGTTTATCAATTTTGTTTACTCTTTCAAATAACCAACTTTTGATTTTGCTGTTCTTTTGTATGGTTTGTTGCATCTCAGTTTCATTCAACAGTTTGGCTCTCATTTGGGTTATTTATTTTCTACTGCTAGCTTTGAAATTGGTTTTCTCATGTTTTTCCAGTTCCTGTAGGTGTGATATTAGGTTGTTAAGTTGAGATCTTTCTGACTTTTGGATGTGGGCATTTAGCACAATAAACTTTTTCTAACACTGCTTTAGCTGTTTCCCAGAGATGCTGGTATGTTGTATCATTGTTTTTACTAGCTTTAAATAATTTCTTGATTTTTGCCTTAATTTCATTATTTATCCAAATGTCATTCAAAAACAGGTTGTTCAATATCCATGTAACTGTATGACTTTGAGAGACCTTCTTTGTATTGATTCTGTTTTTATTGTGCCATGGCCTGAGATTGTAGTTGGTATAATTTCAGTTTTTCTGAGTTTTTTGGGGGGAATTCCTTTATGCCTGACCATGTTGTGTATTTTAGAGTATGTGCTATATGTGAGTAAAAAAAAAATGTATATTCTATTTTCGTTGGGTGAAGTGTTCTGTAGATGTCTATTAGTTCCATTTTGTCAAGGGTTGAGTTTAGGTCACAAATATCTTCATTAGTTTTCTGCCTCAATGATCTGTCTAATATTGTCAGTGGAGTGTAATGTCTCTCGCTCTTCTTGCATGACCATTTATGTCTCTTTACATTTGTCTAAGAACTTGGTTTTTGAACCTGTCTGTTCCTACGTTGGGTGCATCCATATTTAGGATAGTTAAGTTTTGTGGAACCAAACCCTTCATCACTATGTAATGCTCTTTGTTGTCCTTTTTGATCACTATTGGTTTAAAGTCTGTTTTGTCAGAAATAAAAAAAAATATCAGCCCTGCTCTTTTTTTGCTTTTCCTTTGCTTCATGAATTTTTCTTCATTCCTTTACTCACTTTGAGCCTATGGGTCTCACTGAATGTGAGCTGGGTCTCTTGTAGACAGCATATAGTTGGGTCTTGCTACTTTAACCATCTTACTACACTGTGCCTTTTAAGTGGGGGCATTAAGCCCATTTACATTCAAGGTTAATATTGATATGTGGGATATGATCCAATCATCATGTTATTAGATGATTGTTATGTAGACCTGATTGTGTAGTTGCTTTATAATGTCAATGGTTTGTGTATTAACTGTGTTGTTTTGGCAGCTGGTAATTATCTTTCTTTTCCATGTTTAGCACTCTCTTAAAGATCTCTTACAAGGCAGGTCTGGTGGTAACAAATTTCCTTAGCATTTGCTTGTCTGAAAGTGATTTTATTTCTCATTTGCTTACAAGCTTAATTTGGTTGAAGATGAAATTCTTAATTGGAATTTCTTTTCTTTAAAGATGCTGAACATAGGCCCTCAATCTCTTGTGGCTTGTCAGGTTTATGCTGAAAGGTCCACTGTTAGCCTGATGGGGTTTCCTTTGCCAATGACCACCCCTTATCTCTAACTGCCTTTAATATTTTTTTCTCTTTCTTTGACTTTGGATAATCTGATGACTATGTGTCCTGGGGATGATTATCTTACGTAGTATCTTACAGGAGTTCTCTGAATTTCCTAAACTTGAGTGTTGACCTTTCTAGTGTGGTTGGAGAAATTTTTATGGACAACATCCTCAAATATGTTTTCCAAGTTGCTTGCTCTCTCTCCCTCACTTTCAGTGATGACAATGAGTCATAGGTTTTGTCCCTTTTTATAATATCATAATCTATTTACAAAACTTGGAGATTTTGTTCATTCTTTTATATTCTTTCTTCTTAATTTTCTCTTTCCTCTTCTTCTTCGTTGTCGTCATTGTCTAAGTTGATTTGAAGAATTACTCTTTGAGTGCTGAGATTCTTTCTTTAGCTTGGTATATTCTGCTGTTAACACTTTCAATTGTATTATAAAATTATTGTGAGTTTTACAGCTCTATCAGGTCAGGTTGGTTGTTTCTTAAAGTTCCTATTTAATTGTTTAGCTCTTGTATCATTTTACTGGATTCCATAGACTTCTTGTATTGAGTTTCAACTTTTCTCTTGAATTTTCATGATCTTCATTGCCACGTGGATTCTGAATTTTATGTCTGTGATTCCTGCAATTTTGGTCTGATTAAGAGCCATTGATGGGGAGCTAGTGCAGTCATTGGGAGGTAAGAAGACATTCTAGCTTTTAGAGTTGCCAGAGTTCTTACATCAGATGTCTCTCATCTGTGAGAGCTGATGTTGCTTTAACGTTTGAGGCTACTGTCCATTCGATGGGGATTTTTCACTTTTATATTCTTTAAATCACTTGAGGCTTTGACTGTGATATAAATTGGGGTCAGACAACTGACTTCATTTCTGGAAGATTTCACGAAGCCAACACTCAGCTCAGTACTCCTAGGCTGCATGCTCTAACCCTGCGGCGGGGGTGGGGGTCCGTGGATAGGGCGAAGACAGGGTTGAATTTGGGCCCAAGACTTTCTTCTCTGGTTCCTCAAGGTTGAGAGTACCCTGTGCTGGAGTGGCTGAGGTGTAAACAGACTTTGTTGTCATGGCAACTCTGTAAGAACTCTCAAGTTCGCAGTGTCTGGGCTATCCAGGCAAAGCCATGAGTTGAAGTCAGGAGAAACCTAGACATCAACTCCAGATTTGGGTCTCATATGGACAGCTTACTTAAAGAAAATGGATTATTGCCCAAGAGGGTGAAAGTTTACATAAAAGAAGATCAAAAACTGAATTAAAATACATAGTCACAGTTTTAAGGAAGATAAAGGCAGAAGAAACAACTAAGACTAAAATAAGTCACATAGGCAAGGGCAGGGAGAGATAGCTGTCAATGTAAGGGAGAAGTTTAGACAAGGAATGGCTAACCACATAGACTGAGCAGTGATCAAATCCCTGAGGATAGTTTGAGTTCACCAATTGCAAAGTCCTTGGCAACCTTAGTGAGCTCTAGATGATTTGGGCAGAAGCCAAACTTCAGTGGATGGAGAATTAATAAAAAGCACATAAATAGAGATACTGATTAAGAAACAACTGCTGAAACATGGAAGAAGAAAGATAAAAATTGTTGGTCAGGCACAATGGCTCACTCCTGTAATCCCAGCGCTTTGGGAGGCCAAGATGGGTGGATCACCTGTGATCAGGAGTTTGATATCAGACTGACCAACATGGTGAAACCCCGTCTCTACTAAAAATACAAAAATTAGCCAGGTGTGGTGCTGGATACTTGTAATCCCAGTTACTGGAGAGGCTGAGGTATGAGAATTACTTGAACCTGGGAGGTAGAGGTTGCAGTAAGTCGGAGATCATGCCATTGCACTCCAGCCTGAGTGACAGAGCAAGACTCTGTCCAAAAAATAAATAAATAAATAAATAAAATAAAATAAAATAAATAATACTTGTCTAACCAAATGTCTTCAATCCAGAGACCTAACTTGAAGAGAAGACCTATTAAGACTGGATATGATGTGTACATTGTAGCTTGTCATGCTTATAATCAGATGCTGAGGCTGATTTTCAGCACAGAATTTTCTGTCTCTGCTAAGAAAAATATTATTTTTAAAGATGCCAAAGAGGCCCTGTTTTTTTCTGTTGAGTGCATGTTTTGATAATTAAATGGGGTATATATAATATTATTATTTATTAAAATATCTCAAATAAGTTTTTCTATACCATGATCTTTATAAATAGTGCTAACCATTTTCTTACTATGCACCACATGTAGTTGACTGCTATCTCCTTGTCACCCATTTGCACCTCATTAAAATTAACTACAGCTTAATTAATTGTGATGTCATCAATGTCAAAAATTATTTCCAGCCCACCTACCATAATCTGCTTTATAGAGATACTATTGATATCTACTGTCTTGGCTCAGGCTCATTAGAAACACAGCCTGATGTAATATATATGTGCTAATGCTTAATGTAATGTGATTCCAGTGCAGCAAGAACTATGGAAAAACACAGTGATGCATAAAGGACAAATTATAAACACGTTGTGTGTTGCCAACTACTCACTGTTTCATGAGACAAGAAGAGACATGTCCCATTGCTTGATCATGTGAGATGTCTTGGGCAGTCTGTACCAGGAGTCTATGTCCCAGAATTGTCTATTGAAGAGATGAAAGGAAAAATATTAATCTCCAAGTTCTCTCTTATCTGTTCTTTCCCAGTGTTCATAATTTGCCTGACAGTTAACTCTCTACAACTTAAGAATTATTTGTCCCCTGTTGTGGAAGTCGCCAGAGAAGCCAGATCAGACATGTTATAACATAGTGCTTTACCTAATTATAAAATATATGTGAGGAGCTAAAGTTTTAGTCATTTTTTATTGGTTTAGCCTCAGGTACAATGGGTATTATGGAGAACATGCAAGAACCACATCAATAGAATCGCGACAATCCCATTATTATTAACAGATAAGACTTCAGTGATTCTCGTGGCTTCAACAAGAGTGATCATAACCAGATGCCTAAAAAGACAGACAAAATTGAGGTAATATGATGCAATGCTAATAATTCATCTTTTAAAAAGTATTTTATGGTATTTTGGATACAAATTAAAATAAACATCTTCAAAATTGAAACATAGTCTTATGACTTATACAGGAGTATACCCTCACTATGAATAAAAAAACTCAAAACAGAATATAGCAAAATTTATGGCTGTATCAATGGCAATGCTTATAGGAAAATGTATAGCTGTATGTATATACCTATATTAAAAAATAAAACCAGGAATCAAAGTGATTAGTTGCTAATTTTAATAAAAGAAAAGTGATTCCTAAAGAATACTATCAATAATTACATGCCAATAAATTATATAACCTAGATGAAGCTGACAAATTATTAGAAAGACACACATAATTGAAACTGACTCAAAGAGAATGAGATAATATGAATAGAACTATAAAAATTAGAGACTGAGTAATTAAAAACATCCCACAAAGAACTCAACTGGCTTCACTGGTAAATTCTACCAAAACTTCAAAGAAATAACACCACTCTTTCACAAACTGTTTTAGATATCAATGATGTACAGTCACTGATGGAAGTGATCTGGAATTAAAAAATTAGATATCTTTCCTATTTTTAGGCAGGTGCTTATCTATTCCCTCTGCAATATTAGTGAAGATAACTCAATGAAATACCATTTACACAGAAAAATAACTAACTTCATACGTAATTTCATGTACTTACATAATTGATATTGGCAATATGATATTTATGTGGAATAATATAGGACCCAATTTAAACTTTTTTGTACATCGTATTATCGTTTCTTTTGAAAACTCACTAAGTTGTAAAGCTGAGACATTTTAGTGACTATAAAATTGCTCAGCTTTCTTACACATCTAAGAATAACCAAACATTGTGACTTAAATTAATTTTAGTTTTGTTATATGTGAAGCATGCTGCTTTGCTATAATGTAGATAAATCTTCTGTGATACAGATTTAGCTGACTTATTTCTTCTTTATTCACAATGGGTAGATTTTCATTATTTTCTTAAACTTTTTTCTTGTCTTTCTCTTTTTTTTTCTTTTTTCTTTTCTTTTCTTCTTGAGACAGGGTCTCATTCTGTTACCCAGGCTGGAGATCTTCTTTTCAATGACAATATAAAAAATTATGAGATGGTATCCATCCATGTACCCTGATGGTGATTCCTAATGCTACTCTTTCCCTATGATTATCTCTTTTGATTTAGGGACAGATATAATGTTTTGCTGACAAATTCTTAAATGACAACAAATATAATTTAAATAGTCCTTACCTTGGCAAAATATACTTAAGCTAAGATATTGAGAGAAAAATTTGGAGAGTTATTCATGAAAGACACATTGTACTATGCCCTTATTGAACACTTTCAAATATATATTTATTTTATTTTGATACAGAGTCTCACTGTGTCACCCAGGCTAGAGTGCAGTACCACTATCTTGACTCGCTGCAACCTCCACCCTCTGGTCAAGCGGTTCTTGTGCCTCAGTTTCTCAAGTAAGTGGGATTACAGGCATACACCACCACACCTGGCTAATTTTTGTATTTTTTAGTAGAGATGGGTTTCACCATGGTGGCCAGTCTGGTCTTGAACTCCTGACCTCAGGTGATCCACCACCTTGGCCTCCCAAAATGCTGGGATTACAGGTGTGAGCCATTGCGCCTGGCCTAAGGTGATATATTTTAAAATGAATCCTGTTTAATGCATTTTATAGGAAGCAGCATTAGGTGTAAATGATCAACCTTTTCTGATGCACATTCTTATATTCAGATTTTATCCTAAAATCCACTACAATATGATAGACTAATATCCCATAGTAATTATGATGAATCCTATATACTTAAAAAATGTACAGGATACTTTCAATAAATTGAAATATCTTCTTTAAATCACATGTACTTTTGTACAGGAAAAAACAACCAGAGTTTTGATAATGTCTGCATATTTATAATTTACTTTATTTTTAATCCGTAGTTAAAATTATTATTTTTCAACCTTACCCTAAGCCAGATTTTAAAGACACACACACAAAAATATAAAAATAAAAAAAGAAACAAAAATATTCCTCTGTCTGTCCTATTCCTGTGCTGTGGCTATGAACAGATGGCTCATTCTATTTTATAATCAATTTCCTATGACAGTATTTTGATTACTTATGTCTTAACCCATTATCGTTTATTGGAATATTTATGCAGTTTCAATAGCTGTTTTTCATGATATGATAACCTAATATAGGATTCCACTTTCTCTTAGATGCTGTTTATCAAAATTTTCAAGTACAATAATTATGGGCTTTCTAATCAAATAATTGATTATACCAATAAAACTAAAAATGCTAAGGTTTGCTGACTTCACTCAAAACATGACAATAATAACTAACATATAGTTATAATAATAACAACTGTTGCTGTGAGGATTAAATGAGGAAACTTAAGCATTGCCTAAACTAAAATAAACAATAAATAATTATTAATTAATAGCTATTAATAAAGCATGTTACTACTCTCTGAATCTTTAGTTTTTAAGATTCATGTAGAAATTTTGATGCATTTGGCTCATTTTTTTCCAAAGCTAGATATGACTAACCAATTCTATAATCAAAGTAGGAATAGAGTCAGCTTAAGTGCTTTCAATTCTAGACCTGATTGTCAGGTTCCTACACAGTGTAAGAAAAGATCAGTGACAATTCAGGGAGAAGAAAAGGAGAAACCACATCTGTGTGCTCCATCTTTCACTATTTTGAAAGTGTTACCTCTAGGAATAAATATAGTTTAAAACAAATTATGCTATGGATTTATTTTAGGTTCTGAAATGTTCTGACTATTCCCCCATGGCCATATAGATGTAGAATAACAAAGTGAATTGTCAGTGGTAATATTTGAGTGTAATTGAATATTCCAAGATTGTTCTATCTAAACTTAGTTTTTGTGGTTAAGGGATAAAAGCGTCAGGTTGGTAAGTAATACCTTAGATTTAACATTTTGCCGAGATTTCTCTCAGTCTTTTAGAAATCTTTAAATGAAATGAAACCTAATTGCCTAGAACCAAAGCCAAGGTCTGTTGGCACAATATAATAAGAAAATCCATACATTATTTCCAGTTGCTTTATTTTGCAGAAAAATTGTATTTTCTTCTATCTTTTAGCTTTCATCTACATAATGTTACACCTTTACATACCTCTGAGTCTTATACAAGATTCATATAGACTCTAGGCTGTATTAAATAATTAGAATGCATATAAATTTAGAGCTCAGCTTAGATCAACCTTACAAAATTATGCCATCCATATTTGTAGTGACAATCATAGAATTTAGTAGCATAAAATATTTTAGTAATAATACATGCATTGAAAATATCGTAGTAATGCATATTTGTTTATAAAATGTCAAGAATTATTTTTCAAGTGCTTTGTGTAAAATAGGTGGTAAGTCTATTGGTAACTTTTCTCTCTTGGAAGGATATATTTGGTCATCTGATAGATGACTCATTATATAATGGAAATATAGTCACCACTTACAGATCATATTATTTATATGTTATGACAGTCATTTTGTTTGTTAGGAAATAAACCCTCCAAAATATTGAAAAATTATCCTGAATTCTCTCAACTTACTTTGAACATTATTTTGCACCTTTTGTAAAGGAGACATTATTTGCTTTAAGAATTTTCTCTTAAATATGTGCTGATGGATTATTTATCATTGTTTATTGCCTATTAACATATAACTCAATAGCATAAAAATTCTAAATATACTTAAGTTTCAACTCAGGATACAGTATTGTGTGTATCAATAACATATTCAGAGTGTCTCCTCACAATTTAACCTATTTTTTTATTTAGCACTGGTTCTACTAGTGCTTGAATTGTCTTTTCTTAATGTCTAGATGTAGTTGGCTATTAGGTTATGTTCACTTTCAGTAAAGTAACTAAAATGCAAGCTATTTTCCCGAAGAGTTTGATTTTAGTGTGATCATCCAAACATAGTTCCTAATCTCAGCTTCATTAAGTAATTGTTATGACTATTAAATATGCTCCATTTGGTAAAACAAGGTACAAGATTCTAATCATATGGTTATTTCATTCATTTGTGATTTTACTGAATAAAAGAGTATTATATAAATAATTACTTTATTGATGTACTTCTCTGTGAGACTACATAAAATAGTAAGAAAAGCTCATGATACAGCACTATTGTGACTACTGCTTCAATTCCACCATCATGGTTCTCAACTTAGGTTCAACTACATTGAGCTTTATTTGTCTATAAGTCATCAATTCAATTGATGTTGTGTGATAGTTTCTTTAAAATTAAAAAATAAACAAATATATATTTTAAAGCATACATACTATAATATTTATTTTATACATTACAGGTTAACAGATTTTAAATTTTTATATACAAAATCTCTAAATACAAAACTAGCCTGATCTTTAAGAAAATTTAATATGGAATTATTGCACTAAGTTTTTTTTTGGCTAGGCATGGGTATATTATTTAACCCAGTTAACGTCAATATCTTTATGAACATTAAAGTTTATTTTAAAAGTAATGGTTAATTATAAACCATTTTCAGAAGAAAAATGAATGAACTTTATTAGCAGTGTAAATTTTTATTATATATTTAATAATTTCAATTTTTATTATAAAGTGTACATGTGCAGGTTTGATATATGGGTAAATTGTGTGACACTGAGGCTTGGAGTCCCAGTGATCCTCCATTATCGAAGCAGTAAGCATAGTGCCCAACAGGTGATACTTCAGACCTTACCGTTCTCCTTCCCTGCCTAGTTGTCCTCAGTGTCTATTGTTCCTATCTTCGTGTTCATGCACATTCAATATTTAGTTACCACTTATAAGTAATAACATAAAGTATTTGGTTTTCTGTTCTTGCATTATTTCACTTAAGGTAATGGCCTCCAGCTGCATCCATGTTGCTGGGAAGGACATGACTTCAATCCTTTTTATGGCTGTCTAGTATTTCTTGGTGTATATGTACTCCATTGTCTTTATTCAGTCAACTGTTGATGGGCACATAGGTAGATTCCATGTATTTGCTATTGTAAATAGTGCTGCAATGAACAAACGAGTGCATGTGCTTTTTTGATAGAGTATTTTCCTTTGGGTATATACCCAGTTGTGGGATTGCTATGTCAAATGGTAGTTCTATTTGAAGTTCTTTGTGAAATCTCCAAACTACTTTTCACAGTGGCTGAACTAATTTACATTCCAACCAACAGCCTCTCCAGCAACTGGTGCTTATTGGCTTGTTAACAGTTGCCACTCTGGTGTGAGAGGGTATCTCATTGCATCTCTCTGATGATTAGCAATGTTGAGCATTTTTTCATGTGTTTGTTGTCGATTGTGCATCTTCCTTTGTAAAGTATCTGTTCATGTCATTTATGAGAAAATATTTATATCTTTATGGATAAATACTTTTTTGAAAAATTATTTAAGCTCTTTCAATGGATACCATTAGGAACATTTGTGATTTATGGGAAGGGATCGAAATATCAACATTAAGAAGAATTTGAAAGAAGCTGACTCCAACCGACATGGATGACTTTAAGGGTTTCGAGTCTTCAGTGGAGGAAGGGGCAGAAGAATGGATGAAATTGCAAGAGAACCAGAGTTAGAAGTGAAGTCTGAAGAGGTGACGGAATTGCTGTAATCTCAATAAACCTTAAATGGATAAGGATTTGCTTCTTATAGATTAGCAAAGTAAGTGGTTTCTTAAGATGAAATTTACTCTTGGTAAAGAAGCTCTGAATATTGTTGAAATTACAACAAAACATTTAGAATATTACACAAACTTAGTTAATAAAACATTTCAGAGTTTGAGAGGATTTGACTCCAATTTTGAAAGAAGTTCTACTCTGGGTAAAATGCTATCAAACCGCATCACATGCTAAAGTTAAATCTTTTGTGAGAGTCAATTGGTGCTTTAAACTTCAGTGTTGTCTGATTTTAAAAACTGTCACACCTACCCCAAACATCAGCAACCACCAATCAATCAGCAGACAACAATATCACAAAAGACCTTCCACCAGAAAAAAAAAAAAAAAAATGACTGCCTGAAGTTTCAGATGATTTTTAGCATGTTTTAGCAATAAAGTGTTTTTAAATTAAAATATGTACTTTTTTTGTAGACATATGGTTTTGCACACTCAACAGGCTATATTATCATATAAATATAACTTTTACATGCACTGGGAAGTCAAAAACATTGTGACTTTTTATTGTAACTATTTCTTTATGCAGTGGTCTAGAACCAATCCTGCAATCTCTCTGAAGGTATGCCTGTGTGTGTGTGTGTGTGTGTGTGTGTGTGTGTGTGTGTATACATGCATATACATGTATACACATTATCTTTTCATAATGACAAAAGATCCCTTAATTAATATAAATTTTGATTTTAAACTCATACCAGTACAGAAAAAATACAATTAAAAATAATGTCTCTGATCACATAATATATATATATAATATTTTAAAATAAATATTTTATTTTATATATAAAATGTTTAAAATAAATATTCATATTAAATTAAACCCAACACATATTTTGTTTGCTTTTCATATTGTTTTCTTTTTTCTGCTTCCCAAGAGCTTAAACTCTTCATTTAGTAATCTGTGTTGGAGTAAGTAATCACCTCCCCATTTATGGGTATACAGCACATCATACATGTTGACACTGTCCATAAATTCTATATTTTTAAGTAAGCTAGAAGTACTTACAGGAAAAAGAACTCTCTCCCTTAGCTAACCTGAACATGAGTGCTGTGGGCATTTGAGGAAAATAGACAGGTTTAGAACTATAACCAGAGAAGACAGGGTAGACCAAGGAATGAAAACCACACCTTGGTGACAATTTGTAGCTACTGGATTAAGTTCTGCCAAACACCAGAAAGTTCTCGAGAATTTTCAATTACGAAAGTTAATAATATCAATTTTTTCATACACATAATTAAGTTGGATCATCTAATAAGTTAAAAAAAATCTAATTGATATACTCTTGTCAAGGATGTAAATCAGACTTAGTCCATTTTAATTGTTATACCTTCACTAGAGGACATTTTCTAAAATTTTTCAAAAGTTTTCAGAAAATTACACAAATGTTTCACTTCTAGGATTTATCTTAAAATTTAATTAGATGTAAATTCAAAATACTATGTGCCCAGTTTATCTGTGATAATTTGACTTAAAGAAACAAATGATATAATAAGGAATATGTTAAATAATTTTGTATACTTGAAAAAAAGCACAGGTATCAAAAAATCATGTTGTATACCCCTTTAGAACATGGAAAATATTTACTGAATTTATGTTAAAATATTGATTGCAGTACACAGTATAAATATTTTGAGTTATCACTAGTGATAAGAGTAATATTTATTTTACTTTCTGCTTCTAATGTAGCTCATATATTTTCTAAAATAAATATGAATACTTCTATTGTCATAAAATATTGTAGGTAAATAATTTGTGTGTGTGTGTGTGTGTGTGTGTGTGTGTATGTATATATATGTCTTTGCTGATAATCCTAATCAAGAAGGTTTTTCTTATGAAAATTTGGAAAAGCTTTGGATGCATTTCATGTTGAGATCTCAATATCCAACATGACAATATATCAAACTACAGTTGTAGCATCAGGCATAGGAGAACTGATGGAGCTGTATCTCAGCTTTCAAATGAATAATAATAATAATAATAATAATAATAAATAAAGTGTTATACCTAAACCACAATGTACAAAATTGTTAGACAGTTTTATTGTAATCTAGAATGGCAATAATATCAAAAGGACTAATATTCCAGGGGGCATAAGTGCCCCAATTTCTAGATAGTAAAATAGAATAGTGAAATAGTGCAGTGGTAATAGTGTCTAGATTCCAGAAAGTTTTCTCAGTTTGTGTCGCAGAATACTAGGGGGACAATGTAGCTCTCCATATAGTTATTTAAGGTAAAACAATTATTCAATATCTGAGGCCAATGTAGTTCCAGGAAAAGCCACACTCCCTCTGCGAATTTGGTGTTAAAACTTATAAAAAACATGTGGGATGGGAGACACCAGGTAAATAAGATCATTCAAGAACAGCTGCCAACTAACTTGAACCACAGACTAATTTTTATTTAATAATATATATGATTATCTGCCAAGTTCAACCTTCTTCATTCAGGCATTATATGTGGGTTACCTAGGTTGAGCATGTAATTTATCTTATAAAGGAGAATACTTATGCATGTGTAAGGGTGCTAATCAGACAAGAGGAGAACCTACATAAATCAGGATGGTTGCCAGCACACTTGAAGGCTGTCACCCAAATAGTAAGATGCCACAAGATTTCTTGCAGTATATATGTTTGTAATCAAAAGATGTTGCTGCTCAATGAAAGAAGAGGCCTTCTCCTAAAATATTTTGTGTGCTTCTTACTCATGGGAACAGAAAAGTGTGAGTTCAATAAATATTTGCTAAATGAATTAAGAAATAAATTGCAGAATGAATATTCTTAATTTGTCTCTAAACCGTCTGTTTTCAAAATTACTTTATAAAAATGCTTAAGGGAAACAAGAAGAATTCCAAAGAAAGTAGAACACTACAATTATAATTTAAAAGAAACTAGAGAAAAATGAGACAATGCTTTGCAATTTACACTTACATTAATTATCATTACTGTGAATGCTAAATGATTAGGTATTCCATTTTATTCATATAAACAAAAAATAATTAAAATTGTTACTAATATTAAGATGAACTTAAAAAGGAAAGAATACTGATTTTAATATACTGTAATGTTTTGACATAAAATGTAGTGAAATTACTAATAATTTTCATCTTCATATTATATAAAAATAGAATTTTAAAATAATGTCATAATAGTTATTAATTCCTTTAAAATTAACTGTGAAATTAATCATAGTGCTATCATTCTCATTAGTACCATATTTATTATAATTTACAAATAGTATCCCATATTTGTTAGTTGAATATTTAATTAATTGATATGATATGCTTATATAACTTTGCCCATTATCATAGAGCAGAGTGAAATGATACATTACTTGACTGCAGTCATTATGCAACACATGACTGTAATCTAATATTTGAATGTGGAATTTTAAAATTTTCACTTGAAAATGAAAAATATAGATAATTTTTCCCTTTGCAAATGTTCTATGGCAGTTATATTTTTAGTTTTTTGAGGAACCTTGATACTGTTATCCATAATGGGTGTACTAATTTACATTCCCACCCACAGTATATGAGGCTTCCCCTTTTCACATATACTCGCCAGCCTTTGTTATTGCCTGTCATTTGGATAAAAGTGGTTTTAACTGGGGTGATACGATATCTCATTGCAGTTTTGATTTGCATTTCTCTGACAATCAATGACGTTGAGGACCTTTTCATAAACCTGGCTGCCATTCACATGTTTTCTTTTGGGAAATATCTATTCCGACCTCTCATGCATTTTTATTTGGATTGTTAGATAATTTTACTATAGAATTGATCTCCTTATATATTCTGATTATCAGATGGATAGCTTGCAAACAGTTTTTCCCTATTCTGTGGGTTATCCCTCCAGTTTCTTGATTGTTCCCTTTGCTGTGAAGAAGCTTTTTAACTTGATGTGATCCCGTTTGTCCATTTTTGGTTGGTCGTGCATGCTTGTGAGGTATTACTCAAGAAATCTTGCCCAGACCAGTGTGCTAGAGAGATTCCCCAATGTTTTATCTTAGTAGCATGTAAATTCATTTTTATAGCATTCTTCCCTAAATAGGACTGGTATAAGTAAAAGCATTTTTCACATAGTAATTACATAATATACTTTAGTTTTTAATTTTAGCTTCTCTCTTATTTTGAGTTATAGAGAACAGAAAAGTGTGCACATGCCTTTAAATTACCCCCACTTCTATCATAATTTTAGAGAAACTCTGATTTCAGAGAGATTTTGCATGAGGAAGGAGATACAGAAATTGAAAAGGGGGAAACAACAGCCTTAGCTATCTATGATGCAGAAGTATATAATCAACAATTAGAAGGCTAATACCTTAGAAACTTATGCACAAAATCAGCAAGACCCTGTCAATGATTAACTAGCATGATACTATTGCATCTACCCTCATATCTTCAGGTTGAATAAATGAGTTTACAAAGAGATACATGATATCAGATACCACTAATTTAATTCAAAATGTGCACATAAATTTAAAAATATTTTAACCCTGTTATTTTGTTATTTTTCATTTAAATATTTTTGTTTAATGTAAATCTTCGAAATATACATTCATTACCTTAAGTAGTATTGCTTATTGTCCTGCCAGTTGACAAACTCATAATGGAGAATGAAACTCTAATTGAGAGTCATTATGATCAGAGAAAAACAGTTGCTATTGTGTTTGTTCAAAAAAGAGGTGCAGACCAAGCACAGATCACCCATGTCCATCAGTAGCAGCATTTGGTAAAATGACTACCACTGTTGCTTTTATTGGGACCATCAGGATTTACTTTTTATATTCCAACATGCCACCATCGTGTCTGTAAAGTTCATCTCGTTATATATAGTTGTTCGATAATATATGCTGAAGACCTGTAGCCAGAAGTCTTTTTCTCTCAGTTTAGCTTCATTATCAAGGCTGTTTGGTCATAAGTGGCAGCTATTTCTGTAAGATCGTATAAATTTTGGAATGATAGGATTGCTGTTTAGGAAACAGTTTTCAAGTATCATAATTACACATTTTTCTTTCTGAGTGGTTTGGCTAGTCAATAATCGTGTATATGTTGAACAAAACTCTACATTTTAATAGAAATGTGTATAAACTATTGGAGTTGGGGAAAACTGGGTACAGATAGCCATGGTATTTAGAAGGAAGTTCCTGTAGCATTCTAATAACACCTCTAGAGTTGTCATGAAGGTTAAGACATTTGCACTAAAATTGAAAGATATTATGAAAGGCCTGGAAAAATAATAAGGTAAATGATGGAATTAAGAAGTTTACAATTATTGGTCTGGCTCTCATCTCACCCCTTTGATAACTTGAACTTCAGTCACATCTTCCAGTTGTGTTAATAGCCCTTCAGGTTGGAATAGTACTTATCCCAGGGTACAACTGTGAAATCCTACTTTCTATTTAGCACTCTGCTCAATACTCCACCTTGCTAATTTTCAGAGTACCTGTCAATTGTCCCCCCTCTGATAAATCAGACTATTTTTATTCTCTCGTAATATGTAGAGATATTTTGTTATTTCAAATGAGTAAACATTGAATAGATTTGCCCAGGACTTCCATGTAACAGAAAAACACTTAAATTTTGTTTGATAAATGATGAAAAATAATACTGATATTATTATAATAAAATAATAGTTTAAATAGTTGAATAATATTTGGCATTTGTATAATAATTACTTTGTTATGGAAGACATTCTAAACACATTATTTATGTTAGTATACTCAATTATTACAACAACCAGTAGGACATTATTGTCCGTATTTTTCGGATGTAGAAAAGCAGAAAGTTTAAATAATTTTCAGAAGTCACAGAGTTAGTAAGTGCTAGAGGGATGATTAAGACTTATAAACCATGGTCTTAATTATTATATGACTATTAGATTTGTAATTTTATTTTTTTTTATTTTGCTAGCAAATTCTATGAATTTTTTGGATAACTGAGAGCTAATGTGTTTTAATGCATTTGTAAAACACGGTACCAGCTTATTTGTTTTAAGTTGGCCAATATTATCGAGGAAAATATTCTGTTGTTATTGTAAAAACTCCTCAGAATACAAACTCTTGGTTCTGCCTACAGTTGTAACTGTTTTATAATGATACACTAAATTTTCTAATTTTGAGAATCCTACGCTATAATATTCCCTTTTAACTCCAGTCAGTTAAGTTTTAAAGAAATGAACTACTTTTACGTTTGCTTTGGAACGGATCTAGTAGCATCCAACACTGATGAGTTTCACAACAGCATTACCAAAGTTTAAATCAAGGGCGTCACCCATCACCCATATGTCAGGAGCTCAGACGAGCGCGGGGAGAGTTGAGCTGCTGGGTGTCAGAGTAGCTGAACACGGCAACAAGCCAAAAATGAAAAAGATAAGCCTTTAATCACTTGTTGCTATGGTATATATAAGAGGCTAAAGCCAGAGAAAACAGTCACTTCCCCTCCCTGACAGCTCGAACCCCCTGCCATTGTTTTGCCTGGAATGTTGAGTTGTGGAGGACCAGGAGAAGCAGCAGAGACCTGGGGATTATTCCATGGTTTTATGGACCCTGGGGTTGGAGAACGGTGAGAGAGAAGGACCAAATGGAAAAGCACTGGGTATTGATCTAGAGTGGGAGAGATCTTTCAAGATTTCCCCTTTCTTCCCGCAAAAGGAAGTCTCCATCCTGTAAAGGTCCTCTGCATAAAGCTTCAGATAAAGAGACCAACCTAGGAATGAAAATACCAGGTCTAGGGAGTAGGAAGAGCCCAGCCAGGGGAGCTTAAGTCCTTTACTGCAACTGCCTTTAGGGACTGCAGTGCACTGATCGAGCACCAAGTCTTGAGGGAAGAAAGCAGCTTTCCCCTTTGTTATTGCTTAACAATCGCACATGAAATTTAAGCAGGAGCTGGATTCCTGTCCATAGTAGTAACAGTAAAAATAACATATACTTATGTGTAACTCATTATATTCCAATTATTATTCTAAGACTTTGTATTAACTCCTTTTAGTCTTATTTACAAATCTACAAAAGTGTTATTATTATTAATTCACCATTATTAATGAGGAAACTGAGAAACTTGCTGTATAAAAAGTTACTTGCTCAAGTTCACAACCTGGTAAAAGGAGAAGCTTCAAACATCACACATGATACTTCAAAATAAGGTTTCCTGTAATAGTAAGCACTCAACAGATTTCTTTAAATTAATTAAAACTTTAATATTGAAAGAAAGCAATTAAAAAAATCAGTCTGTCTTCAGTGAATTATATTTCTTTGAATCTAATCAACTATCCAAAAGTACATTGCAGAGAGACAAATATAGAAAATGTATATGATAAATTTGGAAAAGTGAATTAACAATTTTATGATTTTTATAAAACTGTTGTAGTGAAGTGGTTGCTTCACTATCAAATTGAAAATGTACTAAGTTCAGGCCCTAGGACTCTATACAGATTATCAGATTTCAAAAATGAAAACATTATTAAATCTCTGTCAAACTACTTTTCACCCTTATATCACTAGATTAAATAAATGTGATTTTGTTCAGGAGTCACATATTACAGTCATGAGATAATTTTGCTTATTTTAATTTATGCTAATTGGGAAAACTATAGTTTAAAAAACTTTAAGTTACTACCCAGTGTCACAGTTATAGGGACCTAAGAAGCCTGGCTACTGCGGTGGCCCATGCCTGTAATCCCAGCACTTTTGGAGGCCAAGGCTGGCAGATCATGAGGTCAGGAGATCGAGAGCATCCTGGCTAACACAGTGAAACCCCGTCTCTACTAAAAATACAAAAAAATTAGCCGGGCGTGGTGGCGGGCACCTGTAGTCCCAGCTACCAGGAGACTAAGGCAGGAGAATGGCATGAACCTGGGAGGAGGAGATTGCAGTGAGCTGAGATTGCACCACTCCACTCCAGACTGGGCAACAGAGAGAGACTCCGTCTCAAAAAAAAAAAAAAAAAAAAAAAAAAAAAAAAAAAAAGAAACCACAGTCTTTCATTTTTGCATAACTTGAAGTTAGCTTTGTGTAGAAATACTCAACTTTTTTTATATTCCTGATATAAGTTCTATTGCTTTTCCATTAAATTTTGGGGATTTAACACATTAAAATTTGTATAATACGGGTTTTTAATAGTCTTTGGATAGGGGAAAACATTAAGCTCTATATTTGGATATGCTATTTGAGCAAGAAGTTATCTGAAACAAACAAAAAAATGAGTTTTAAAAATAAGATGGGGTATTTTAAAGAATAATGATTTCAATACTTGATATCTAGGAAAGATAATTCTTGGCTTTAGTTTGTGTCTTGGGCAACACGCTATTTTAAAAATATATTTTGTATTGTGAAAATTAGTGTCATTTTTGAACATCTGATGATATTAACTGACCTCAGTTTTAAACCAAGAACACAAAATAACCTTTTAACTGAAGCTTAGAGCGGTCATACAGAGACTTTGAATAACTTCAATTTGTCTTTGAACACAACCTTTGCAGAACGAACACAAAAATGCTCCCAGGCTCCCTTTCTATCTCTTTATCATGGATGAATGACTTAAAGATCACATCATCACAAGCCTCAGAAGTAGCCTTTAACTGAATGGTGGGAAAAAAACCACTAAAAATTGCCTGCTCAATTTTTATATGAAGTATGAGGAACTTTCATTGATTTCTGGGAATAAATGCATTATTTAAAAGTTAATTTTACAAAAAAGGTGCTTGTGAGATGGAGCAGATTCAAATAGGCCACATGGGACTCTTTTTCTTATATCTATGAAAATGTAACCAGACTTTTTTTTTTTTTGATTTTTAGATTTTAGGCAACTAAAATTACTATGTAACGAATAGAAATACCATTATTGAAATAGGTTCATAAGTTATATTCAATTAAGCAACAAATAATAGAATCAATATTTCTTGCCTATAAATATTAGGCAATTTTTATTGTGAAAAATTTTAACTGTAAGTATATCTTCTTGTCCACTATAATATTCATTACAGCAGTGATTCTGATGCTTTTTATTTGTGGGTTTGTTTTGCTATTTTATTTGCTCACATTTATGAATCTGGCATTTAAACTGTACTTGGAAAAGAGCAGGTGTTTAGGTCTTATTTACTGAATCAGTGAAATAGAAAATAAAATATAAAATTAGTGTTTATTTTTATCTGCAGAATAAAATATTTGAAAAATATTGATTAGATATATGCCCAGGCAGGGTGGCTCATGCCTGGAATCCTAACATTTTGGGAGGCCGAGGCAGGTGGATCACTTGAGGCCAGGGGTTTGAGACCAGCCTGCCCAACATGACAAAAACCCCATCTCTATGGGCGTGATGGTGCACACCTGTAGTACCAGCTACCCTGGAGGCTGAGGAAGGAGAATCACTTGAATCCGGGAGGCAGAGGTTTCAAGGAGCCGAGATCAAGCCACTAAACTTCAGCCTGGGTGACAGAGCAAGACTGTCTCAAAAAATTAAAAAAAAAAATTTAAGTACACCCTTAACCTTTTAATTTTTATTTTAGAAAACAGTAAAATTTGTCATTTTGCTAGATTCTCATAGAAACGCAACATGAATATTCAACTTAAGGTCAGAATCAAAATACAAGTACTTATTTTCCTGTGTATTAATGTTTTAATGTATTTTCTAGTTAAAAATACATCAAAGTAGATAAAATTAAAAATGAAACTAACACATAATATTCAACTTAAATTTTTAGCAAGAAAGTTAAAAGATGAAAACATGTGGGAGATCCCATCTTTATAAAACTGTGGATAGAGAAACTGAAGTTATCAGGAACTATTACATTTTAAAATATAAAACTTTAGTGATATTTTGAATATTGCTTGCCAATAACACATTATAGTTTTAATTTTCTTCTTCCTGTATGCACTTTGCTTTAAAGAATAAACTGTTCTAATATGTCTACTACAGCACTGTGCTATTATTTGTATCAATTTAAATTTGTTTTCATTTAATAAATCTATTTTTATTTCTTAATTGCTTTGAGACAGAGTCTCACTCTGTCACCCAGACTGGAATGCAGTGGCGTGATATCGGCTTACTGCAACCTCTGCCTCATGGGTTCAAGCGATTCTCCTGCCTCAGTGTCCCGAGTAGATGGGATTACAGGTGCCCGCCACCACAGCTGACTAATTTTAGTATTTTTGGTAGAGACAGAGTTTCACCATGTTAGTCAGGTTGGTCTCGAACTCCTGACCTCAGGTGATCCACCGGCCTTGGCCTCCCAAAGTGCTGAGATTACAGGCTTCAGCCACGGTGCCCGGCCTATAAATCTATTTATATATGCAGAATGTTTTTTACTGTGGTGAAGATAATTGATTGCATAGGATGTATCAGTTTTGTAGTAGCTGACGAGTTAGGAAGCAAAACATTTTAAATTATCTTGGGTTATATTTTCAAGTTTAATAAATATCAAGAAATCTAAACATATGCCTCAAAGAAAATGATTAGAAAAAGTTATTCACTTTCTACAGAATGATATGGGTCATTAATAAACACTTGGATAGTTTTCTCGGAAGGAAACTGAGTATAAAAGTCTCTGATCATATGAAACTATTGATCTAAAACTGCTAAAATCTGAACTTTTGAATTTTCTAATGATTTATTGTTGTCTTTGTTAAGCTAACTTGACACCTACTTTGCTGTACTTCCTTCTATTAAAAAGATACACTTCTAAAATAATTTTTTGTTCAGGAAACATAATTGTATCCATTTACAACTCCATTAAAGCTTAAGATGAAAAAAAGTTGTTATATTCTGTGCTTTTATTGTTTTTAAACTTTTCTAAATTCATCACTTGGATAAAAACAAACACTTATTTATATCATTTGAGTCCTTTGTTTTCAAAGGGGTTATATTAACCCTTGATATCCATGCATGATTAATAAATATTTTTTCTTGTCCTCATTAAACTGCTGGCTCACCTTTTAGAAAAATGTATTATTTTACTTTTATTATTAAGGTACATTATTTGAAGAAATATATGTGGGTTCATGTTGTGTATGTACATGCATAAATGTACATGTACATTAATTAATATAAATGATAACATAAACATTTATGAGGAAATAAATCACTGATTTCCACACCAACCAGAATAACGCATTTGAAAGTCTATCTTCTTATATCATGCAAAAGTAATCTCATATAATTATAATTCTATGGTTGCTAAAATATAATCCCCTGTCCGTTTACCTAAAATTAAACAATAAATATTTTCAACATTATTATACAATATTGTAACTGTTCTATTTTCTTTAAGAATATGCAATAACTTATTTAGAAAACTGCATTTTAAAGGTGCTTCTATTTATTCAATGTTATAGCTACAACTAAAACAATTGCATTTCAAATTTTTGCATTTTTCATCTTTTATGATAAGATATGCTCTCTAGAAAAGATTGTTTTATTTTCATTGTCATATTTAGTAAGTGCATAGTTTAACACATTTTAATAGCTTGAAGACAAAACAGATAATAAATATAAATGTATGGTTTTCAATAGGCATATATTATATTTACAATGTATACTTTTTAAGATTACGCATGCTCATCAGGCATATGCAAGTGAAAATATACGTGTGTATCTTATTTATTATATTTTTATATATTGCATATGCATATATTAATCTTATACCAAAACCGAAAATGCCTCCATTTTAAATGATTATATCATAATTTCAATATAGCATATTTCATATTATAGAAATAATGAGTACCATTCTGTATACCACTGCAGTCAACTGAGATGTTAAGAACCATTTAAATAAGAAAATAATACTTGGATATTTTTAAATTACCTTTAATAAATAATTTTGGGCTAATAAAGTAATGTAAACAATTGCTACAAATGTGAATAGTATCAAAATTATTACAACACAAAATACTAAATTTTATGGGATGCAGACAAAGCTGTGCTTTGAGGTAAATTTGCCATTCCCTTCTGTCTCTTGATAAAACATATTTATAGTTTATTTTCTTGCAACAACTCTCATTATATTTATACAATATAAATTTTATTCCCTTGTTATTGCTTTAACGGATCATATTTATCCTTTCTTATACTCTACTATTTATTATTTTAAAATCTGTAAAGGAAAGACAGTGCCTTACTCATTAGATTATTTTTAGAATTTAATTAACAAGGAAAATACCTGGAATGACTATAACAATTCTTGGAAAATGTTAAACTGTTAATAAATATCTGCTATCATCAATCCTGAGGAAAATAGGAGTTAAAACTATATTTATACAAACTATATTTATAAATACATACTATATTTAGCTACTTACAGTGCTGATTGTGTCCTTAATAGTTTATATCAATTGTTTCACATGTATATTCTGTAATATTATCTATATCCCCCCGTAATTATTAATGTTTTGCCTTCATGAATTACAACACATTTAAATTATTGCAGAACTAAATAACTATCTTAAATGCTTACCATCACAACTCTGTAGATTATATACTATTGAGGTATAATATGATCATATATGCTTACTTATTTTAGGGAACTATCTGGGCTTAATATCGTATAAGTAACCTGATTTTTCTGTTCATATGTTTTTAGTGTTTTAAAATTTACATTTGTATTCACACTCACAGATGATCTGTTTTGAAATTAGCCTCTTGTAAAAATCATGTTTTTATAGAGAAAATGTTTTGTTCAAATCAGATTTTTACAGAATAAGGTAGGTAATGATGACGACAATGACTATATGTAATCACCTTTCTGCTTTGATTTGTTATTCAAAATCAGTAATTATACGTAATTTAGTGCTTGGTGCTCTGACATGAATCTTCGTTATTTTCTCCATATCATTTTACTTTATTGCTACTGATCCCATGAAATTAGAAGAGCATCTCATATTTTTCCTAGATATTGCACATTTGAGCTTCCACTGAAACAAATTACTACTTACATTCTTCAATGGAGATAAAATTTTACTGCAAATAATTGCAATTCTTCTTTATTTGATAAAAATTCCCTATAGCTCAAAGTTTTATTGTTGTTTGTCGTTTATATTCCTTTTTTTTTTTTTTTTTTTTTTTGCTATAGAAAACTCAGGTATTATTCCAAATGTATGCTTCAGTGATGTATGCATAAAAAAGAGCTCATGCATGGACATAATTTTTTCTTGGCTAGCCAAAGAAGTAGCCAAATATCCATATTTTGTAAAATAATCAAAATTCTATATTTCTCAGTCATAGAAAATAAGGTGGTGGCTACTTAGTAATTCAGATAAGTTAAACTGATGTATGTCTTTTTATCTTCTGTTCCCTGATAATAAGTAAAACCTTAACTCCTAATGATATCCGTCATGTCTTATGAAGCAATCCAGATTTCACAGCCATTCCTAGACCCATTTCATGTTAAACCTCTCTCTGTACTTCCTATTTCATAATGAATCTGTATAATCATGAAACAGCTTGTTATTTGTATATGTAAAGGGTAATTTTAATTTGATTGCATCAATGGTAAGACATTCCCTCTTAGAACCATCTCATTACCTTATTTTTAAGAATGATACCCTACCAATTATTTATCTTTGAGAGGATTTTTTAGAAAAACAAACAAACAAACAAAAAAAAATCAGTCCCTTTTAGAGGTGGAGCTATGTAGCCACCTATTTAAGTCTACTTAAATGACATTTTTATTTTTAATTTACAACTTCCCATATATTTTGATTGTTCTCTATTTTCTGCACATTGACAATGTACAATACACATATAGCGCCACTTAGGAAAAAACAAATGTGTAACATCTACACTTATTCATATAGCAATGTATTATAAATACGTACATTACGAAATATTTGAAGTTATAAGTATTTCATGATATTAACTTTTTACTACTAATCAATGGTGAGCCCCATAGCCTTTCTGAATGTACAGTTTAATAGTTTGAAGAAAGCTACAATTAATTCATAGTATAAAAAAGCCTGAGTTCATGAAAAAATTTCAATTATATCATGTGTATTTTTATGGATGTGTTGAAATAAGAGGAACGAGAAGTAGTAAAGATTTTCATCAGGACTTTTATCTTTCAAATAAGAGGCATTATTTGAGTTATAGAGAAGAAAAACAAAATTTTAAAATATACACTTACCTGATTTTACGAACATTTTACAATAAAAATTGCAACAGAAGGATTCCTAACACATTCATTGTGTTAATAGTCTACTAAACATTAATTCATAAAATTTAACCTCTCTTTATGTGATTGTGTTTTAATGGTAGGTAGACCATGTCAACCAACATTGTCATATAAGCTTATTTGAAAGCTTGATTTTCTGCACGGTGACAATTTACAATCATTCAACAATATTTTAGAGAAGTACAAAGGGTACATCAATTCTTTTTTTCTCTTGGGAGGTTCAGTTTACATACTCTCCTATATTAGCAGGGAAACTTCCTGGATAAGAGAGATTGAAAATTTTTGTTGGTTATTATTGCTTTGTTTTCTTAAACAAAAACTTGCTGTGATCCTTTGATGAAGTAAGATTTCCATTCAGTCAAAGGAAAAAAAAAAATGGTGTCAGGGTGAGAAGAAGATTAAAAATGAAAACCTCAAGACAGTTTTCTCCAGTACTCTTGTAGAAATAAAGGTTTTCCAACGTATTTTGTCTGCTTATTGATTATCATTTCATCTGGAGCTTATGTCCAGTTGATTTGTTCCAAAAATTTTCTCCACGTTTTCTTTGTATTACTTGTTTTTGGACTTGTCTTCTACATTTACCTGCTGAGTTTTCTGCTAGTTTATCTTTGCAACTCTTTGAGATGTTTCTGATGTCCTGGGTTTTCCTGCATTTGGCTTTACTCTGCCTACTAAAATAATAGTGAATTCCCTGGGAAGACTTATTTTTTGTGTGTGTTCACTGAAGCACATATGTATTTTTTCTGTGTCTAGAGAGAAATAATAGCAGTTTAATATTTGCTGAGCATCATAAGGCAGACATCCTTTTTCACTCTTTTTACAACATTTAAAGTGACAGCTGGTATGGAGTGTGACATAAAATGTTCTCTTTTTAAAGTTATATTGGTAAAAATTACCTTGTTAGAAGTCAAAGGATGCTCACAGATTTCTATTTATATACTGTTTCAATTCCCAATCAATTTTCACAGGCATTATTTCATTTCCACATCACAGTAACTCTGTTAAGTTGGTTAAGTTGAAGTTAGGCATGATGACATTATGTATGTTTTAGAGACAAGAAAATTAAGTCAGGGAACCAAAAAAAAAAAAAAAAAAAAAAAAAAGTCCGCTGAGAGTCTCAGAAAGGTAATGTCAAAGTTTACGTTATAATATATGTGTCTACTTTCTAAGAACACTGGTATGGTTTTAGGTCCCTTTACAAACTCTATAGTAACAACCAATAAAAGTTTGAACAGTATTTGAAAATGCATATGATTTAAATTTTATTTAGAAGGTAGTTGTGAGCTGTTCTATTTGAAATAAATTTCTTCCTTTAAAAACATATTGAAGCAGAAATAATAAAAAGCAATATTAAAGGAGCACATAAATTTTATGCCAAGTTTCCCAGCTATTCATGCAAAACAATCAACCACCAAATATATCACTGAATCTACAAGTTTTCCAGCTATTTGTGCAAAACAATCAACTGCCAGATTTATCACTGAGTATAATTGATGATAAACTGAATGATTATCAGAGTCATAAGTGAAAGTTTTAATCAGTTATTTTGCACTGTTTCTCTTATATTTTTCCAAAAAAATTGAAGTTTCTTTTTGTTGTTCTTTTGAACAACATAAAATGTTTCAACTGAAACACAAGTTTTTTCAAGCGGTGAAGACAGGAATGCTCTATTCTGGTCAGCTTTTATGTACCCAAATATATTTCTGAAATATACTGCTACAACCTTAAATATAGAAAGACAAATTATTTTTAATTTGAATTTGAATATTTATTACTTTTTTCTACTAACACAATTTGCAATTAAAAATAATAATTATATATTGACACGCCCAATTAAAATTCACAGTACATAGAAAATGCTAATAGATGTTCACGAGTGAACACAAATTGAAGATGGACAAGAATCAGAACAATCAGTAGCGTATATGCTTTGTAGATGTGGTAGACTAAATTCATGTTCACAAATGTTCACTACCCTCTCTGTGCTAAAAGAATGTACTTCTGCCCTTTAAACTAGCTTTTAGATAAATGACTTGATTTGGCTCAGTTAAGGTGTGCAAAACTGCCATTTTATACCAAAGTTTTGAGATTCTGAATACAATTCACCATGATATCTTTTCTTTACTGTTGTGATCATGAAAACACATGTAGAGATGGAATCACTATCATCCTTGGTGGCTGAATGACAAAGATGAGCTTCCTCATCAAATTGTCATGGACATGTAACATATGCAAAAAGTACACCTGATTGTGTTAACAAATACTGTATTTTTTCAATTTGCTACAACAACATTATCCAACCTGTAATGAGAGAAACATGAAAAAATCAAAAGCTGCTTAGGGAAAATCTGGTGAAGGGGTATCTGGACACTAAGATATGCCTATTGAGAATTAATGCAGAGTGCCTATTTTTATTAATTAAATGTTTGGAATAGTAATAATATATATTCTTGTACCTCTTAAACAATTTAATTTTAGTAATAAAATATGACCTAAAATGTTTTTATTTACTCATAATTGATCGTGGCCACCCAAATCTATTTTTTCTCATAATTGTATAATTTATTAATTCATGATTATTCTAAAGCTGGGATTTCAGTATTATAATCTCCAGAATAGAGAGGAGTTTCTATGTCATAGTTTACAACGAAAATACGTTTGAAAGAGCTAAACTTTCTCATTAATCTGTTATTGAGACTTCATATGAAAGGTTTTCTTAATATTTGTTTTGAATCTGGCACTAAGATCACAGAATCTTGACAATCTTTCTCTTGTCTATTTTTCCTTAGATCCTTGTTTCAGCTACTAGAGCTTAAGATGTGCAGAGAATTTACTATCCCAAATCTGCAATTAGCAGTGACAGAACTGCCATAATAAAATCTCCAATTAGGTTCATAACAATTGGGTTTTGCCTTGATGTCATGAGGTTTATTCAATAAAATCTAATTAATTATATAGAAATGCCTGTTCCATCTGCGACTGAAATATATAGTCAGGTAGCACACACCCACACCACCTCCCAAGCCCCCTACTATCCGCACACACACCTCACCTCTACACAAAATCTTCTGAAAACTGACCAGCCCTATGAAGTATTTCAGATGTGTCTTCTCAGAAATCATTTTGTCTGTGTACAGAAAAGGTAACTTTAAAATATGAGAGAAATCAAGATAACCAACACGCAAAACACAACTCTGCTTACAATATCGACTATGATACAGCACAAACTCAGTATATTTAATTTCACATAAAAAAACATTATTTCAAAGATACAAGTGTAACAAGCACTCTATCGTTAATATCTGAGGAATTACCTAGGAGCCTGCAGAGACACATGCTGAGTAGCCAGGCATTTCCTGTTGTTGTCAAGGTAACACGTTATCTTGAATTCCTACTAACAGACTCCTTCTAGATTATACCACAGATAGTAAACCTGCTACCACCCACAACTAATGTGAATGTCTTGATGTTATGCACAGGAGGGCTAATCGATATAATAGTTCTTTTGAAATAGAACTAATTATTAGATAACTCAGTAAGGTTGTGTAATTTCAGTAAATGTCTGTGGTCTTAAGGGAAGTTACAGGTTCACAATAGAAATTAAGTAGAAGTCAGTAAGTCATGGAATAAAAATAAAAAAGGAGATAAAAGAGGAGAAATTGCATTCTATTTAATATTTTTTACTCAATAATGTTAAAACTTGAAATAAGGCTTTTTCCAATTTCATTTTCATATGTATCTCAGATTAATTGAATTGAATAATTTGTAGAGTTAATGATCTTCAGAGGTCGTATAAAATATTTCATTGGAAATATGAGGAAACGGAACCTCAGGATGTTTAAATTGAATAGGTCATCAATCTATTTTAAAAGGGTCAAATTCTAAAGCCTTAGCTTTTATATGTCCTACTCAAATGTTCTTCCACATATGTAAAACCCATTTCAGTTACTCTGGAAATTGACATTAAGAAAGAAAAGATATTTTCACAGATGAAGAGAAACTTTGCACAAAAACATCGGTGTTTACATGATAAAATGCAACTGAAGGAATAAGATAAATAAAATTATCATTCCATCCTAAATATGACCGCATTGGCATGGGTCAGTTAAAAACACACTATTTTTTTTACCTAAAAATACTACATTTCTCCTATCTCACAGATATTTTAGAAAAAATCTAATCTCCTCCTTAAATTTGTTTATTCTATAAAAAGTAAATGTGCATTGCTGTTAACTTGAGACTGCTTGGTACTGAATGAATCTATGCATCCCAAAAGTAATAATGATGACTTTGGTGCTCTTGTATAAAAATAATCATTCAGTATAATGATTTCATATCTTTTCAAGATTTAAAAATTAGAATTTTATAGGATCAAAGACATTAGATTTTGTAGGTGAGATGAAGAGAAAGATGGAGAAAACGTATATTGAATAACTTCTATATACGAGACACTATGCTAGTCATATTACATCATGTTGCTATTTAGTAGTCACAATTAATAAAAGTTACAAAACAATGTGTGAATCAATAAGTACTGAGAAAATCATGCCCATATTTAAGACTGAGTAACATTTACCTTGTTTAGAAATATCCTATTTTGAACTAGGAATTTGAATCCTTTCAAGGAAAAAAATATATTTTATTAACAACATCAATTAAAGTGTTATTTCAAGTAACCACTCATACTACTTAAAAACGTTTTTAATACTGTTATGCCACATTGAAAGGCATTATATAATATGAAATGTAGGTCTGAGGAAACATGAAGAAGAGGTTATTTATAAATAAAAGTTGAGTGACAGATAACAAGATTACACAAAGCTGTAAGTTGTACAAAGCTATTTCTAGGAAACAAATACAAAGAGAAATGGCAAAAAAGAAATGAACATTATCAGATATACATACAGGAGAGTGAGTATATTGGAAAATAGCTTTCAAAAATAATTGCTTTGCTCAGATTCTGCAAAATGAAGCCTGAGAAGATTAAAAGTAAGTAAAAGCAATAAGACATGGCTGATTTTACTTTTTCTTTTAGGATTGCAAAAAAGCAAGTATCTTAAGGAATATACATCTAGTGTCTATAAACTTTCTACCTGTACCCTTCTCACTGGGAAGTGAGGATGTGAAGAGGTGTGACTCACCGGCCGGGAGGTCTACTTCTAATTTTGAATATTAAAAATTTTACCCTCACAAAGATTGCTAATTCTGTTCATGCTGATGATGAATAATTTTGCTAAGTCATATAAATCCTACCAATAGGCACATGTGTACCTTTGTAATGTTTCCTGTGGTTGCTAAATTGATTTTTTTTTTTTTTTGTAATTACAAAAGAAGCTGTTTCTTTGTATCTATTCCTTTTGGTGCTTTTTTACTTTTTAGCTCACTACTTAACTTTTATTCTTAACATTTTCAACAAATTTTAGATGTAGGGATCATGAAGTGACAGAGTAATTAGGAAAATAATGAGATGGTTTCTTTTTCCAAACAAGGGAATAAGTTGGTTGTATTTTATCTCCTACTTAGCTCTGTAGAGATCCTTCTAGTTTCTGCCTTGTTCAGTCAATATCCAATTTAGTCTCAGGATAACTCCTTGTTTGTAATAACTTCCTAATAGGAGAGAATGTTTGAATTGCCATAGATAAATCAGTGAATTTGGTGATAGAGGGAAAACAGAAACTGAATCTCTACTCTTATTTCGTGTTAGTAATAGATTATCCATGTCATTTCAGGCAACATATTAGCATGATATTGTTGCTTATATCTTGTGAAATTTATTCTTCAAGGAAGAAGATGAGGAAGTCGTATCTTCAGCATTTGTATAATGAATTCCTGTAATATAGGGTGAGAAGAGCTTGAAAAGACCTCTTCCTATCCGATATTAGAATAAGAAGAGCTTCTCACTATTTAACAATTGCAGCTTAGCATCAGTAGCAGAGTATATTATAGCTATTAATATTAAAGTAAAGATTTCCTGATCCCTAAATTGTGTTTACATACCCTGTACATGGACAAGGACAGGTAATTGTTATGGGCCTTTGGCTAAAAGATGTCAGTAACTGCTGATTGTAACATAGGCAGAAGTTTGGATTCTCTAAGTAGTGCTTACAATTTAAATTAAATATTGGTAACTAGACTCTTGGAGTAATTTTGAAAATAGGTCCACAAATTCTTTTATATCATTTTCCTCAAGAGGTGAACCCTAATTCTCTTTTGTGTACCATCTAAACTTAGTTACTTGTGTCTAGTGAATAGAATATGTAAAAGGATAGGAGGCATTTCCAAGATCAGGTTACCTAAGACTTCAATATTCCTCTTGGATCTCTCTCTCTCTCTCTCTCTCTCTCTCTCTCTCTCTCTCTGTGTCTCTCCCTCTCTCCCTCTGTCATAATTCTAAGAGAAGCCAGTTGCAGTGTTGTGAGGGCAGTCAGATAGTCTACCCAAGGCCCACATGTCAAGGAACTAAACTCTGCAGCCAACAGCCAGCAAATGTGTGAGTTAATTCACATGCGGATGTCCTGAAACTTGCCAAGAACCATGTAAGTGAACTTGGGAAAGTATCCTCCCTAATTTGAGGTTTGAGATAACTGCATCCCTGTTCCATAGCTTGATTATAATCTTATGAGAGACCCTGCTCTGGAATCATGCAGCTAAGCTGCTTGTAGATCTCTCATAGAAACTGAAACAATAAATAATTATCATTTTAAGGAGCAAATTTGGAGTAATTTGTTTAACAGCAACAGATCACTAATGCAACTTCCAAACTATTCAAGACAAATGAAATAAAGATCTCTTTTCTAAATATCATAATTTTTTAATTCTAGATTTATTATGATTTAAATGGGATATACTGGCGAGGCTTAAAGTTTTCTGGAAACTAGACTAAAAACAAGATTATAACAACAAAGAAGCTCTTAGTTCTCTTCTCGTATGTGACATATATTTAGCTCCTCATCCAATTTAATTTAATGAAAGTAAAGCAATATACTTGGATGATATACAGGATTTTATATACATATATATATTTAAAATTCACTTACATGTTCTCTGATCTTTTAATCACAACAGGCAATCAAGATTTTATTCTAACATAAACATGATTCCCTATAGCTTTCATAACCTTTATTCTAATATTAAATTTTTGTCTATATCTGATGTCTTTAAAATAGTTATATGAAATACTTAATTTTTCCCTCTACACTTTTTACTTTTCACTAAACAAATCTGGATATCAGATAGAATACTGATTCAAAATAAATTATACTATTTTATTCTACTAAAATGACTAGTTTATTTCTCAGGAAATGAATGAGAAGAAAAAATAATATAAAGAAATTAGTGATGTGGTGTTTTGGGTGATATTTATAATTTATTTATTGATATTTAACAAGGATTATTCAAGGGAAAAAAAACCCCACAAATCCTATTCTAAATCACATTTCAAAATAGGGCATTTAAAGAATAAACAAAACAAAAAGGAACCAAGAAAACCCTCCTTTAAGCTGTATGTATATAGTCGTGTGCAGGGATGCTTATTATGCAGAGCAGACAAAACAGGCATGCAATTTGCTTGTCTCAAGATAGATTTGAAAATGGAGAGTTCCATTAAAATGAAAGAACAATGTTTTTGCAGTCAGGGTCCTTGAAGCATTGTGGGTGTTGATTTTCTGTTCGCAAGTCTTTTTTTCATCCGTTCTTGTGTGTCTGTGGTTTCTTCCCTCTTTTAAGATTTGTCAGTGGTGCTGAATGCTGATGAAACAATACTTGGTATAAATATCCTAAGGCAATCATTTTCAGATTATAAATTTAGGATTTGAAAACTTACGCTTTACTTTTATGGGTACAATTTTGTTCAGGTTGCTTAATTACATTTGGTTGCCCTGTGATTCCAAGAATAGTTAGGAAAGAAACAACTATGATATGCCAAATTTAATGTGTGTACAGGAAAAAATAATAAAAAGCGGACATAGGAAAAATTCAGAAACATTTCAGGTAATTTTTGTAAAATTTTCATAGAAAACAACAATGTTATATTTTGTTTAATATAAAATAAAGGTTTCAATGAAAGAAAGAATATTGTTCAACATTGATTACAGTGATTCATACAAGAAAATTAACAATATTAGATAACAGAAGATTAGACTGAAATATCATATTGCCATTTATTAAGTATATGTCTTTGAAATACCACTATTTTTTCAAATACCTTCAGCATGAAAATGAGATTATCGATAGCTGCACTTTTTTCAGGTTTGTTTTTTTTTTAAATGCCAAATTATGTGATTTATAAATCTCAAAATACTCTAACTTCAAATGACAGTGTTTACACAGATATCCAATAAGGTTATTCAGTCCAATAACACTGAATTTTAAAATTATAATTAAAGGTATATATGAACATAGTTTAAAAATTATACTTAATAAAATCCACCTTTTGTTGACAAAAAGTGGAACTCTAATCTGCTCCTTTCTTTTCCACTATTCCTTGTTTTCAAATTCCAAGTAACATGAAACACTGTTATTTTGTCCAATATCAACTTTAACATTATCTAGTAACATCCTGTATCACAGAGGAAGCTTTACATCTTTTCTGTCAATAATTTTTAAAACCACTTCTGGTTTTTTTTTCCTTTTATTCAATGAGATTCATCACAATTGTTAATTAACTCTACAGTCAATGTGTATCTTTTAATACAATTATAGTTCACTTCTGAGTTAAAGCATGTCATGTATTGTTTCTATCACTGCATATGTCTTTATTTTTCCTAAATTTAATATTTTCCTTGCACATATTAACTCAGTTTATAAAAGTTACATTACTATTTCAGCTGTTTCACCAGATCTGCTAAACACATGCCAATATTTTCAAAACGCTTAACTGTGTAAATTATACTTCTTTTTTGTCTTAGAGTCCTCCCTCTTGAATTCTTATTATTTTCTGCTTAATTTGGACTCTGGCCTGATGCAGAGTCATGAAATGGCCCTTTCATTTTGGGGACTTCTACTTCGTAAACTCTTCGGTCGGAACTCGTGTTCACTGGTTACTTGCGATAATAGTTCCTGGTCAATTCATTGTTTGGTAAGGCACAGATTGCATTAGATTCCAAGAAAGAGTGCATGGGAGATCAATTTTCTAGTATTTTACCTTAATTTTATATATTCACCTGGGTTAATAGTTGATATGGATAGTGGGTTGAATGCCAGCCTCAAAAAGATATGTCTGTGGTTAACCCCCATAATCTGCAAACGCGACATTATTCAAGAAACTAGTCTTTGCAATATGTAAATTACACTAAAGATTTCCAGAAGAGGTCATCCAGGGTTTAGTATGGTTTCTAAATATAATGACCGGTGTTCTTGTGAGAAAAAAATGTAGGGAGATTTGAGATTCAAACATAAAGGGAATAAGGTCATGTGGAGATGAAGGGTAAAGATGAGAGTCATGCAGCCTGAAGTCAAGAAACGTGTGAAGCCACCATAAACCAGAAGAGACAAGGAAGGATTCTCCCGTAAAGCCATGAAGGGAGCATGTCCTTCCCACCTTGCTTTTGGACTCCTGGCCTCCATAATTATGAAGAATGCATTATTGTTGTTTAAAACCACCACATTTGCAGCTTGGTTATGCAGCTCTAGAAACAAAGTAAAATAAAAATTTTCTGTAGAAAATGTTTTCAATCTTTCACCAACTATTGTATTTTACATCATTTAATCTTGTTATATCAGAATTCAACATTGTGTTTGGAAAACTCAAGGAAGTGTGATTTTCAACAATTTGTATATAATATAAATTTTGTTTTGTTTCTCTGTAAAAGCTTTAAGACATTTGCTAACTCTCATGTCTGGAAATTGAATACTAATAGCTTTGTATTAATTATTGTACATTGAGATTGGCACTCATTGGATAACTAGAAAATTCAAATTCTTCATTCCTAGAAAATTTTCTGAATGTTCGTTTTAATTAAAAGTATCTACTAGACTTTTTCTCTTCCTTCTTTCATTCATTGTTTTTATTTGATTCTAGAAGTCATTCCTATCTCATTGCTTCTCTCAATTTTTATTATTTTTGCCTTTTGCTTTATTTTAAATTTTAGAAAATACTGAGTTTTATACATTGGATGTGGTATTGCTTTAATTTCTACCATTCTATTTTTAAAAAATAATTTAACTTTTATTTTAAGTTCAGGGGTACATGTGTAAGTTTGTTACATAGGTAAACTTGTGTCATGGGACTTTGTTTTACAGATTATTTTATCACCGAGGTATTAAGCCTAGTATCCATTAGTTATTTTTCCTGATCCTCTCCCTTCTCCCACTCTTCACTCTCCAGCCTCTGAAAATCCCCAGTGTATGTTGTTCCCCTCCATGTGTTCTCATCATTTAGCTCCCACTTGTAAGTGAGAGAATGAGGTGTTTGGTTTTCTGTTCCTGTGTTAGTTTGCTAAGGATAATGTCCCTCAGCTCCATTCGTGTCCACAAAAAGGACATGATCTCATTCTTTTTTTATGACTGCATGGTATGTCATAGTGTATATGTACCACATTTTCTTTATCTAGTCTATCATTGACGGGCATTTGGGTTGATTCCATGTCTTTGCTATTGTAAATTTCCAGTTCTTCAAGTCTGTGTCTCCCACACACACTTGTTTTCTTTACCTGAAGAAATCTAACTGAAAAGTGTCCCAGAAAATAAATGTGTATCACTAAAGGGTAGAAATTAGAGCTTGAAAGTGGAGGGAAAAGATTTAGAGGCCTAACCAATACCAGTGATGATTTTCTTATTTTCTTTCCTTTCCTAATACCTTAGTCCTCTAAGTTCTGAGACTTTGAAAGTTTCTACCAGTCAAATTGACTTAATTTTCCTTTAGGAACTGTTTTATAAAAACCAAGGTTCAGTTCATTTTTTTCTCTCCTTCATATTAGTCTTTGACAAGTGATCTCTAGCACTGTCTTTTGTCAAAGATTAAGTTGTGTCTCATTTATTTTGGAATATTCAGTGCTCAGCGCACTTTTTGAAACAGCAGCTTTAGTATAATGACATTATGAATTGTTACAATATGTTTTGTAGCCCATAAGTCTTTAAGCTGGAAAACATGGTGTAACCAAAAAAAAAAATAATAATAGTTTTATTATAAATTAATACACGTTTCTTATTTATACTTAATAATAGACTATTCAAAGAGAAATGAATGTCAAATGAGAGCCAATACATTTTTGATAATAATATTGAAGAAATAAATTTATCTAAACTCTTTTTTCTTGACATGTTTTTTTGATAGGCTTTAATGGGATATGATTTATATAATGTTATGATATTTTAAGTGTACAGTATTAATGCTTTTTAGTGTTTTTACAGTTACATATTGATATTCATAATCTAACTTTAAAATATTCCCATCATTTCAGAGTAAATTTTATCTTGTTTGCATTCACTCCCCACCATCACCTAGGCCCTAGACATCCATTAATTTATTTTCTGTCTTTCTAAATGAGCCTTTGCCATTATCCTTAGCAAACTAATGCAGGAGCAGAAAATCAAGTACCACATGTTCTCACTCATAAGTGACAGCTAAAATGATGAGAACACATGGATGTGTACAGGGGAACAACACACACTGGGAACGTTTGGAGGGCGGAGGATGGGTGGGGAGAGAGGATCAGGAAAAATAACTAATGGGTACTAGGCTCAACACCCGGGTGGTGAGATAATCTGTACAACAAACCCTTGTGACACAAGTTTACCTATGTAAAAAATCTGTACATGTAACCCTGAACTTAAAATAAAAGTTAAAAAAATGAGGGAAAAGAAGCAGTACACCTCAAAAATACTAAGCTAAGTAAAAGAAGTGGCTTTCAAAAATATTACATAATTTATAATAACACTTATCTAAACTGCTTCACAAGGAATATACTTATTCTATTACTAAGAATGAAAAGGTACAAATAAGTCTAAAATTTGGGAAATGATGGGATGATGTATTATTACGTACTATAAAAGTGATCTCCAAATAAAGATGCTCCATGCATAATTTAAGATTCGACAGGAATTCCACCAAGGCTTTACTAAAATCATTAAATCTACACTAAGAATCATATAAAATCTATGCAAAATGAACATAAAATATTTTTGATTAACAATGAATGGCATGTTTTCGGATAAATTGGCATATATTTGATTTGAAATGTAAAGAATAATAGAAATATGAAAAAGTAATAAATTCAACACAAAAATGTGACGTGATGAAACTTCCTCCAGTGATTCTAGATATTATGACTATTTCAGTATGAAGAAAATTATCAATGGAAACATTGCATCAATTAAGTGTTTTTTGAAAAGTAATGTAGAATTAGAGATAAACCAGAATTAAAAATATATGGGTTTCAGAAAAAATAAAAGACTGAATTTGGTAGTTAAATCAGTTATAATTGAAGACAGAGTAAGATAAAAATATCTAAGTTTTTTTTTTTTATATGAGCAATAATAATTTAAAAGCCACAATAAAAAGACAACTCCCAGGCTACTTTCACCGTAGCATCATTGCAGAGAAGGCAATAATGTCAAGAATGTGGAATATATCTACTTAAAAATAGCAAATAAAATATTTCATAAGTGTCATGGAATAGTGATAAAAAATTCAAATTGACTCAGATAAAAGCAGAGCCTTGTGGATATAAAACTGACTGAACTATAACAAACAAAATGTCAACGTATTTAATGGAGTGCCACAGGGATCAGTGTGAGGGCTGATCTTATTTAACAACTTAATTAATGATCTGGAAGATGGAGAAAACAGTATGTGAATGAAATTTGTAGCTGATATCAAATTGGAAGTTTTGCCAACACTAATTAAGATAGCAAAGTTGTTTTAAAAGAGAAGGTAGAGAGGTTAGAAATACAAAGAAGTAAAAGTAAATCATATGTTGAATTTATTAGAAGAGAATAACCAATAAACTTTGAAAAAAATGAATAATATTTACCTCTAAAATACTGGAAAGAAAATAAGAATGTAAGAGAATTTTAAAAACAAACTGCCAAAAAATATTTTTAAAAATTTGATATTTCTTGAGGGTTCAAATACTCTAAAATATATAATCTCTATTTTCAGATGCCAAGGTTGATATCTCTATATTAAAGTTCAGAAAACAATACAACTAAAGTAAATTCAATAATAGAAATAATGCTGAAGTTTTATAGGACTTACTTCTTTATGACAGAAACAGTACATTTGCGAAAAACGTATTAGCAATTAATTCAGTTTAATATAACTACTACAATATGATTTACAACTGTATGATACATTCGCTTCCATCAATAAATGGGTTTTTGTCCACATCAATAGAGTTGCTTTGATAGGGAATCCCTAAAATAAATTTTTCTTGAATAGATCTTTTCGGCATATAGAGTTGCATTATTCAATAAGGTATCACAAGAAGATAAAATACTTCAAATTGAGAGAGATGCATTTTTATATGAATGCTGCATACCATGAAGAAAACATCATCATCTTTCTCTGTAAATGAGATAGATATCTAAATGTATAACATTGTTGTAGAGATTAAGAGAAGCACATTTTAAAAATGCCAAATACTATGCATGTCATATTGTTGGTGCTCAATAAATATTAGCTCCCTCAGTTTGGAATTTATTCCTGCAGTAGAACCAATAAATCTCGTGGATTGCAAACTGGTTGAAAACATCAGTGGAGGCAATTTTATAACTTTTCTTACAGAACGATGTAATTGGAAAAAAATCTAAAAAATGTCTATTCAAGTAGAGTCAAAATGAACGTGTGTCTCTTTACAAGTAATTATTGAGTGGACACTATGGGTCAGGCACTACTCCAGGCATTGGAAACTCAATGGAAAGAAAATAAAACAAAAAGTATCCTGTCTTCCCAGAGTTTATATTCTACAGGAGGGAAGCAGACACAATCCAATAAGCAATCATTTACATATGTGAATCTGTAAGTGCTATGGAAAAAGTACATCTGTGAAATGGGGGTAGGGATGTGGAATTCCCACCCAGCAATGGGGAAGGTGGCTTATTTGGGAGATGCTCAGGAAGGTATCTGAGCAGAGGCCTGGAATAAATAAGCAAATCTGCAGGTATTTGTGAAGAGGAATTTCTGCCAAGATGAGAGCCAAGACAAGGACTCTGAGATAGGTAGTGTGGTGTTTCCTGGCACCTGTAAGAAGGCCAAGTGACATGGAGCTCACAGAATAAGGGAAGTGACAGAATAAGAGGGAGAAGAGACTCTGCTAAAACTGGTGCTATTTAGACATTAGTAATAGTTCCATATTAATGTTGATAGTTAGACATTATTCCAAGTACAATAAAAAGCCATTGGAAGACAGGAAATGGAAGGGTGAAATTGTTTTCCTTGATTTTTTTTTTTTTAATGGATGGCCTCAGCTGCTGTGTCGTAAATAATTAGAAGTAAATCATAGAAGTAAAAGTTCTAGCAGAGAGACCATTTATGAGTCAATTACAATAATGTAGGTGCCCGAAAATAATGGAGGAGGTAAGAAGGCATCAAACCCTGGAAATGTGTTGAAAATAAAACTCAAGCAATTTATGGATTTAATAGATGTGGAGTATAAGGAATCAAAGATCATTGCAGAAATTTATGCTCAGCAACTAAAGAACAGAGTTTATGTTTATTGAAGTGGATAATACAACAGAAGGAGCAGGTCGATTGCTTATAGGAGGGTGGAAATCAGCACTTCAAATTTGGTTATAATGTATTGACTTTTAAGTCATCCAATTGGAAATGTGAATGAGGAAGTAAGCTACACAAATTTGGAGTCCAGGGAAAAATAGGGCTTCAAGATATAAATTTGGGAGTTAACAGTTTATAGAAAACTTTCAAAACCTTGAGATTGACTGAGCATAGATAGATGAGAGAAGAGGTCCAATACCCTGGACACTCCATAGTATAGAGATTAAGAGATGAGGAAGCACCAGGAAAGGAGATTCAGATATGTGAGAAAATTTGTCTCTCTGCAATGTATCATTTCATTATAAATTACGTCAAGAACACGTGCTGCTCTAGAGGCCTGGTAAAACGCAAAGGAAGAAATGGTCGAACTTTGGTTTCAAGATGGAATTTTGGAAATGGAAGTGAAGGGAGCAATTATAACAAACTTTTGTCTTTTTCTATGGGGAGCAGAGAGATGAGGCTAGAGAGGTACATGGAATCAAGAGAGTTTTACAACATGGTGTGACATTACAGAACGTTTTAGGATGAGTGATTCTATGAGAGGGAGCACTTGATATCTCAGGTGAGAGAAGATATAACTTTTGACCCTGGATGTTAGTACGTGACAGGAAACAGGACTCAGTTGACAGGTGGGCAGAAGGTGGGGTATGTGGGTAAGAAATTTGTTTGTAGATGTGGGGGTGAAAGCATATGGATATTATCAGAAAGTTAAAATGTGGCAGAATGTTGGGGGCTTGAAGAAGGAGGAAGTGTAAAATCTCATATAGAACAGAATAATCTAAGGAAATGAGATGTCATTGTCCCCCACACAAGACTTTATTAGAAGACACAAATTTGAGTTGCAGCCATGCAGCATGGCTTTACTGTTTTCTACAATCTCACTTAGCTGCTTTGGTGCAGTTTCAGAGAGACTAGGATTTAACCAGAGTTATGTGAGAAATGATAGAGGGTACAGGATATTAAGAATATATTCAGGACAATTTTTATAATGTTGTGCCATGAGCTGTAAGCAACATAAAAGAAAGGAATGATGACAAGATACAGTGAAAGCTTCTGTAGCCTTAGTAAATCTTTTTCTTACTGTGCATGCACATGGCTGTGCAATAACAAACATTATATAATGGATATAAGCATTCTGAGTGCTGTTCACAGCTGAATTATTTTTTATTTTTATAAAACTTCATAACAATACACCATAATTTGCAATACTACACATGTGCTTGTTATTGGGCAAATCTAGCTAGGTATCTGAGAGACATACCATTTTAATAAAACCCCACTATCCAACATTCTAGCTCAGTGGAATCTCTGCTCCAGATGCTTAGGAGTTAATTTATCGCCAAGAAAAGGGTGCAACCCTAAAAGGCAGATGCCTAACAGCTATGCCTATGTTGCAGATACAAAAAGAAATTTGCTGCCAATAGTTCATGAGTTACAATGGATTCAGTGAAAGTGTTTGAGGGGTTGAAGATGTGTAGGTTACATGGGAATTATAGGGAATGTACAAATCTTGATGAAGAGGAACTTGTTTGGATAATGGATTTTATATAAAAAAATATATATTTTATTTGTAAGGAATTTCTGATATCACAGCTTAAGTTCTCTAGGAGGACAACCCCAAGAGTGAGATCAGAGTGCACAACATTTATTAAGGTGCTTCCTAGTGATCAAAACCTGTGAAAATGAGGGAAAAAAAACAGGGTTGGGCAAAAAGAGAGCTCTGGCTACAAGGCAGATCTATGAAAGGTCTTAGTTCATTCCACTATAGCCACTAGAGCTACATGATCCCTCTAGGCTGCTCCGAGTTGGGGAGAAGGGTAGGCCTCTTTACCCTTGCCTTGATCGGTAATTTGTGGTAGGGCCGCCCTGTGAAGGAAACGTGAATTGGGCAAAGCAACTGTCTTCTGTGTAGGAAATAACTAGAGAGGACTAACAGATGAGACCTATCTGCTAGCAGAACTTCCAGAATCTGGGGGGGACAAGTCCCTAATGCAGAAGAGAGATCTGAATGATGTAGCAAAGCATCCAGCACCTTTGATTTCAATGGGCAACGCCCTAGAACTTCTTGATATCACTTTTAAAAAAGTAAAAGAAGGGAAAATTAAAGAAAGAAACCTGCAATTTATGATATTTTGTATGTAAATTGAAAAAACTATTTAGGTCCTTTCTAAATTCTTATAACAAAGACTCTTACGATAGATGCTTATGATAAAGTATCTATCTTAACTGGTAAATTTTTGTCAAAATACCTATTATCATTTTATTAAAAAACTAGTTGACAACAATTAAAAATTCAACTTTAACACCACAATATTGTATTCATATACTCAAAAAATTAGATAAATTATCTGAATATTAATTTTGGGTTTAATATTATACAACTTCATGACTCAGATTACATATTTAAATATTTTATATTTTACTGCTTTTTTGTCTTATTTATAAAAAGCTATTCATCCATCAGAGCTTCTATCTTCTGGCACTAGTAACTACTTTTTACAATGATAAAATACAAAAATGCAATTTAAAATTTATCTTTAAGATTGATAATTACATTCCAGATTCTAACTTATGGTAAAACTATGGTCCAAATCCCATCTTACATTTGCACATCAGAATTCATGTATTTAACAAAAAGGTAAATAAATTGCTGGATATCCTGAGCATTATATCATTTTTGGGAACTGCAATAGTCATTGACTGGTCAGTATTTGTATATGTTTGTGGTTGCATTGGATGCTTTTCTTGAAGAACTAGAACATACAATTTAGAGAGGTAAATCAGAATTATTTCATTTTTCTAAAGTACAGAAAATGTGTGCTCATTAATTTCCTTTTTTCCTTTTCAAGGAAAATAGCATTTAAAATTAAAATTGCTTTATGAATTGCTTAAAATATCTCAGAAAAAATAATAGCATCAAATTTAGTTAATTTCAAATTATCTGTGGAAGGTGTTAATATAAATCAAGATGGAATTTTCATTTGCAGTGAAGTACGCATCTATCAAAGTGAATTAACTTTTCAGCTAAACAAGTACCCTTTAATCAATGGTGTTTTCTGAACATCTGTCCAAGTTGGCTTGTTATACATGAGTTTTATCCCTGCCTACAGTTGAGATTGCAAGCTCATAAAAAAAAAAAAAAAAGTGCTGTGGCTATATTTCAGATGCTGCTTTTTCTAGGCTCAGTCTGCCACACTCCCTTTGCTTTAATCTCACTTATTGTAGGTTGGTTCTGCCTTCGTATTTGTCTCAAGCTCTTTGGCTCAACATGATTGTTAAGGGTTTGACTTATTTTAGCTTACCTCACATGTAAATCCTTCCTCTGTGCTCACAATCTGCCCTGTCTTTTTGGACAGTGATTAGTCATTTGTTACACAGATACTTATTACTAATAGTATTGCATCCACACTGGAAATGCAATAACGCTTAATCTCAAAGAGCTTAAAGACCATACGGAAAAAAAGAAATGTAAATAAAAAAATAGAAGTTCGCATAGAATCTTTTGGAGCAGAAAGGGCATTTGACTACCCAAAGTCCTATATAAATTATAATTTATCTACATCCTTCTATGCTTATCCTATAGAAAATATGGCCCAATCAGCAGTCTGTAATCTTGGTAAAACTACTGCAACACTTCTTTTTTGGTGGTTCAGTTGGATTTAAGGAAAGCATACTGCAGATAAATACATTCTTCTCACCAAATATCCTTTTATTTTTCTATTTTATTTGTTTTAAAAAAAATAGGTTTAATAAACAAAGCTTTACCAGTCAGTAGTATAATTCTCTTTCTGGTGAGTCATCTGCTGATCTGAAAGGATCATGCTGAGAAATGCCATTTCTTTCTCATTCACTACTGTATTCGTATGCTTCACAAAATGTCTGGCACTAAGATACTTAATATGTACGTTTTTCATGTCAACAAATAACTAAATTAATGAATAAATTAACAGAAGTTTGACTTTACCTTAGAATAGCCACATCTCCAATTCTAATACATCACACACACACACACACACACACACACACACACACACACACACTAGAGATCGCTGATCATCAATTTAGGTAAGTACATTTTCATGGTTTTTACTAATGACTATTTGATGTTGCCCCTCAAAACTTCTGAAATGGGTAAGGGAGATGTAATCACTTAATTAATTTAAAGACAGGGTCACATGTACTATTTTATGGCTGATTTGATTCGCTTATCATATTATTGAAAGCTTGAGAAAATCACAATGTTACCTCAGACATAGTGTGATGGGTGAATTCATCAATTTGCAAACAAAAATAATAGACATATTTTCCTTTATGGGCACAGGACTTTCTTAGCACATGGATGCATGAAAAATCAATACAAATAATATATCATCTTCAAATACCAAATACCACAGTCTCTAAAGAATATCTGTTCCTGAAATGCTTTTGCTGCATCAAGAAAAATAAGAATGTTTATCAAAGATGAATACAAGCAATCATGACCAGCTTGGTTATATAGATGATTTGAGACTTCATGTGCAGTGAAAGATAGAGTAATAGATGATGCAGAATCGTCCTGAGGTAATAGAGAACCAAGAAGACAGAGACCAAAGGTAATATGGAGAGGTGAACTTAAAGTTAAATACAAAAAATAAATATGAAGAAAAAGAAAGAAGCTTTAAGGAGGACCACTGGACTAAAAGTGCTGTGATGGAGTATATCTAAATTTTGAAAGAAAATGAGAGCCTTTTTGACTTCAAGAGAGATGACAGTCTATATGGACAGAATTATTTCCCTAAGGTTTTGGGAATGGTCATGTGACAATAAACCTCCTGATGGGCAATCCTTCCCACTTGAGTTTCGAGTCCACATGTTCTGATTCTGGACAGCAAAGTGAAAAGCAGAAAGTGATGCTATTTTCTTTTTAAAATTTGTTGTGCTCACCTACTTAACTTTTCTGGTATAATACCATGTACTGTGACCTATTATTTGCGGTAGCAATGTCACTAAAATATTTTAAACATCATCATTGTTGTTTTTGCTTGGGAGACATTTTTATTTATAGGAATTAAGACATTCTATCCCTCAAAATCATTACCAAGGCTTTTAAAGTTTCCTTTGGGCTCTCTAAATATTTTCCGTGTGGGAATAGTGCTGTAATAGTCTTTAAAATATTAGAAAAGGCACTTGTGAGGCTAGAGAAAGTAACTGAGCTAGGAAGTGCTGTGTGAGAAATATCAGTTTCACTGAAAGATCTAGACTGCAGACCTGTAGAATGGGCCCAGAGTCTACCTTTTATCAATTGAAACTCTCAAGCTTTGTTGTTACTGACATTCAAACATGTCAATTATCTTCCTGATCCTAGCTTTGCTCATCATTAAAATGAAAATAATGATATTCAACTTATGGTTATGAAAAAGCTGTTTTTATTTATTTATTTATTTATTTATTTATTTTTATTATACTTTAAGTTCTAGGGTACATGTGTATAACGTGCAGGTTTGTTACATGTGTATACCTGTGCTCCATCAGTGACAGACTGGATTAAGAAAATGTGGCACATATACACCATGGAATACTATGCAGCCATAAAAAAGGATGAGTTTGTGTCCTTTGTAGGGACATGGATACAGCTGGAAACCATCATTCTCAGAAAAAGCTGTTTTAAAAACAGTATATGGTAAGCAGACAATACATTCATCTTGTCCCTTGATTCACAATGAAGGATTGATATTTTAATATTTTTTTTTCATTTTATATGATGATAGCTAAGAAACCTCTATTGAATAATGTGTATGCCAGAATATTATAAGTTGGAGAGATAAAGGCATTCAGAGTAAAGAGAAAGGCATTGAGAAATTGAGATAAATCTAAGGAAATGATGCAATAAAAGGACTTAGGCGTATAAGGGGAACTTAAGAAAATGTAATCGTTGGAAAAGGAGAAGCAAGTATGGTAACAGGAAGAGTCAAAGGAAATGAAAGAACTCATTGCCCATCAGGAGGTTTACTGTCATATGACCATTCCCAAAACCTTAGGGAAATAATTCTGTTTATATAGACTAATCTCTCTTGAAGTCAAACATTTCAAAATTTAGAAATATTCCATCACAGCACTTTTTAGTCCTCTGGTCCTCCCTAAAACTTCTTTCTTTTTCTACATATTTATTTTTGTATATTTAACTTTAAGTTCACCTCTCCACTTTACCTTTGATCTTGTCTTGTTGGTTCTCTTAACCATGAAACTCTTTATCAAATTCTTAATAAAGGCACAGCTTATTTTTAGTATTCACCACCCTACATTTCTCAGTAAAATAGTTTTATAGCTCAAAAATTATAAATTTAACAATTCATTGTCATATTATCTGAAAACTAAATATTTTACTTTTTAAAATAAAAAAATAAAAATGCAGCTATAATTTAAAATAAACAGACAAAAATAGGCTTTTTTTAAAAAAACAATTTGCATTTATTTTGTATACCTGTCAAATGTATTCCTTAACAGGAGGCCCCTTCTGCAACACCAAGCAACGTTTCACGTGGAGGTAATTTCTGCAGATGCTCTAGCTGTCAGGACTGCTTTTAAAAGTTGTTTTTAGGGTGTCATTCGCAGGCATTAACTTATGTTGTGATATTTTCTGCATGTTGACCTCACAACCTGCTTGATATGCAGAACACTTTGGTCTGTCTTCAGAATTTGTTGCTTAAGAATGACCTTGTCTCATGTCCTCTCACTTCATACAGTGTTGGAATGGTATGTGCATTATTCTTGCTGATAGGCTTTCTGAATTTCTTGATAGGCTCTATGAATTTGGATGCTCAGTTTTTCTTTTTTTTTTTTTTTTTAGTAGAGATCAGTCTTCACCAATGGTGAATTACTGAGCGCACTGACACACATTCTCAAGAGCAGCTACTGTATTTAAACGTGTATGTTCATTTGAATTAGAGGAACTGCCTCATTTTTGATGAAAATGTGCAATTGAGTTTTACTAATAAGAATTATGACTATCCTGTATGAAGAAGGAAAAAGAGCCACTTCAAACTCATATTCTAGTCATTTTTATAAACAAACACTTGGCTTTCTTAAGGAAAATTGTATACAATGTTTACCAAAATTCTAATTACAAAAATAGATCAAATTTATAAAAGCTATACCATATGCACAAAAAGGTAAAGATATTAAAAAATATTAAAGAAAATTTCACCTTTTACCTATTATAATAAATTTAAATGCCATACAAATAGACTCAAGCAAGTAAAAACAAAATGTAACTTAGTCCATTTAGAGATTAGTCCTGCCTCTGTGGGCAGTGGGCAGATCTAAGAAATCACATAGCATCGAGAGAATACATGTATTTGCTGAGAATCTTTATTTATGTATATTAGATAGTTATACTTTTATTTCATTATGTTGCTTAGTAATGACAAATGATAAGACACAATTTCTCCTCTTAAGAAACTTTTTATATCAAATTATGTTAAATTAAAAATAACATAATCTTCTTAATCTTTAAAGAGATGATCATTTTAGGGTTTTTTTTTAAGTGTATATTTGGCTGGAAATATAAGTCTAAACATGATTATTTAGAGATTTTGTCATGACTGTAGTTTCATAAATACCTACATTACATTTCAATGTATTGCATGTAATATATTACATTTCAGTGTATTTCAGCATTGGAATAAACTCTAAAATGCCATTTTCACTCTTTCAAAATCAGGTTAAACAAAGAGAAATCCAGTTTCAGAGCAGGAAGAAGAATACTAATTGTGTTCAGGTTACATAAATCATGAATCGCTCAGTAGATATTCTGCGTCCCTATTTTATGTCATTCTCTAAATAAGCTATCTTAACCGTTTTTTTTTTTTTTAAACCTGTTCTTACAACACTGCATCTTATATCACAGAGGCTATATTGTTAATTGGAGTTTCCTGGATCACAGTGTATAGGCATCCCTAAAGTAACCTGTACCACTCTTTATTTTAGTGAGTAGTCTGCATTCTGTTTTTTTTTTTTATTAAAAACATCTAATTAAAATAAAATAATTTTAAATACATATATTTAACTGGAAATTCAGGACTGGTTCAAAAATTGAGAATTTAAGAAAAACTTACCACAATGGTACCTTTAGTCTCCAAAGTATTATTAGTGGACTACTTTCCAAAACAGTTATTTATACAATGTTTTCAAATAAAAAATAACAATAACAATAAATAAGTGATAAGAAAAACAAACAAGCTAAGCAAACTGAAAACTGAGCTCACAGGGAGAACTGCAACTCCAAATACTGGAGAAAGAGACAAACATTGCTAAGGTCAGCTTACCTGGAGCAGAACCTGTCATGTTTATAAATTTGTGGAAATACTAAAATGGTAAGTTTGACCAATGGTGAAGTCTAATTATCTAAGTAAGAAAGAGTTTCCTAAGATCATGGACTGAGGTGTGTCTCATACACTGTCATGTGTTTCCCCTCCAGGAACTACACCATGTTCTCATGAAGAGCCAAGAAAAAAATGCCTTATGTCTTCAGCAAGGGGAGGGAAAAATGTAAACATTTTGAAATAATAGAGTGAACTATTTATAGCAAAAACCTACCCTCTGGAAAATGACCTTACCAAAGCTCATAATAGAAGGATCATTATCCAACTCCAGCCTTCATCTTCCTATTTCACCTAAAGGGGAAAGGGAAAAGCAAAACAAAGAAAAGTGTAATTAATAGAAAAAAAGTTACAAGCATGGTCTATGTGAATTCAAACGTACTAATAATTATCATAGTTATACATAGTCTGAATTTACTAATAAAAGACACAGCCACAGTGATTTTAAAAAATAAAAGACACAACTATATGCTAATGTAAAGACACAAATTTAAAGCAAAAGAGTGAAGAAAGATATGACAAAGTAACAGTATTTTTTTGTTTTTAATAAAAAAGCTGGCGTAGCTATCAAAATTTCAGATAAATTATACATGACAACAAGGAAATTATTAGTGTCAAGAGAAGCATTACCTAATGATAAGGGAACTAATTCTCTAAGATGGCATAACAATCTTTAATATATATAAATTAACATTAGGTCATCAAGACACATGAGGCAAAAACTTAACAGAAATGCAAGGTGAAACAGGAAGATCCATTATTATAGCTGAAATATTAAACACATTTTTTTTTTGGTAAATGAAGATCAAATAGGCAAAACTCAGTAAGTATGTAATTAACCTGAATAGTACTATCACCTACTCCATCCAACAATAACCAAATAAGACATTCTTCTCATGCTCACATGAAACATTCACTGAGAATCTCATCTGGGTCATAAAATATACCTTACCAAATCTAAGGTCATAGAAAATATATGAAGTATGGCTGGTTACAGTGGAATTAAACTAGGAGTAAATAACAAAATGGTAGATACACAATCACAAAATATTTGATGATGAAATAACAGTTCTATATAACATGTAGTCAAAACATAAGATGAATTATAATAATTGATTAAAACTAAAAATATATGTTATGAAAATTTGTGTGATGCCACTAAATAATTAAACCATATATATATTTATATATTATAAAAGTAGAAGAATATGAAATTGATAATCTTAAAGCACTAGTGAAATAAATAAAATTTAAGCAAAAAGTAGGGAGAAGAGATTTATAATAGAATGTACAGCTACCATAAATTAAATTAAAACCTAGAAAACACTAGAGAACATCAATGAAACTAAAACCTGTTTCTTTAGAAAGATCAATAAACCTGACATACCACCAGCCAGACTGAAAAAGAAAAGTGAAAGATAAGAGAACCAACAAATTACCAATAAAAAATTGAAAAATGGGTCATCTTTACTAATATCCATGAATATTAATAAGATAATAAAGAATTATACTGAACAACTCTATACCTACAAATTGAAAGATTACTATTTTTTCTTTTTTGAGAGAACAGAATCTTGCTATGTTACCCAGGCTGGTCTCAAACTCCTGAGCTCAAACTATCCTCACACTTCTGTCGCCCTAAGTTCTAGGATATCAGGCATGAAACACCATGCCTGGCTCAAATTTAATAATTTTGATGAAATTGAGAGCTACATTAAAGGAAATATATTGCCAAAACTCACATACAAGTACTACCAATCTTACTAGGCCTGCCATGTTAATTACACCGAAACAATAATTTAAAACCTACCAAAAATAAATCACCAAACCCAGATAATTTCACCAGTAAATTCTATAAAACTATCAAAGAGAAAAGAGAAACTCTCTCCAAACTATACCAGAAAATACAAGCAGAGGAAATACTTCTTCACTAATCCTATAAAGCCAACAATACCTTAATATGAAAAACAGAAAAATACATTGAAAGGAAACTATCGACCAATGTTTCTAATGAACATAAATGCAAAAATCTTCAAGAATATATTCGCTAACTGAATCAAAAATATTTCAAAAGAATCATACACCATGGCCATTGAGATTCCTTCTAGGTATGCAAGGTTGATTTGATATTTGAAAATCAATTTGTATAATTCAACTGATAAAAGAGTAAACACAAAAAAGCTATGTTGTTACATCAAGTCGAGAAAAAGTATTTAACAAAATCCAACATGGGAACAGTGTTCAGAAATCTAATAATAGAGAAGTTGATAAAAATATACAAGAAACTTGCAGGTAACATCATACTTAATGGTGTGAAACTAGACTATCCTAAAATCAGGAACAAAAAAAAAGATGTCCCTCTCACTAACCACTATTCAATATTGTACCGAAATTCCAATAAGACAATATAGGAAAACAGTGTATGGGTAGGAAAGAAAGAATTACAACTGTCCTTTCCATGGATGACATGATCACCTGTGTAGAAAATCTCTCAAAACTGACAAAACCTCCTGCCCAAAGACATGTAAACAATAGCAAAGGAAAGAATAAAAGTCCTCTGGAACCAATAAGCAATTACAGCAAAGTTGTAGGACACAGGGTTAGTACACAATAGCCCATTGATTTTCTGTGCACCAGCGATGAACCATTGGAATTTGAAATAAAAAATATAGCACTATTCATGATGGCACCATAAAAGGGAAATACTTAGAAGTAATTCTAACCAAATACGCACAAGATTTAAACGTGGAAAACTAAACTCTGGTAAAAGAAACTAAGTATTTACATAAATGGAGGCATATTTTGTGACGTGGGAAAAAATTCAACATATTTAGGATGCATACTCTTCCTATATTTATCAACATAAGTCAAAATTCAAGTAAGCATTTTATTAATATTGACAAAATGTTTCTAAAGTTTGTGTGGAAAGGCAAAAGATCTAGAATAGCCAACACAATGACGGAGAAGAACAAAGTTAGAATACTTTGTTCTTTGGGGAATTAGAACACTCCCCAAGTTCAAAACTTTCTGTAAAACTATAATATTCACGATAATGTTTTATTAATAAAAGACACATTTAAAAAAGAATAGTTTGTTTCGTGCCTTTTTTTCCCCCACAAGATGGCAGATTAGAGGCTTTTAGTGTGCCTTAGCCACTTGAAAATAGCAAGATATACATAAAGATTAAGTTCATAAGCATTTCAAGAAGGAAAGCAGGAATCCACCAGAATCATGGACCCTCCAAATCCCTGATACGAGAATGTGGGCAAACAGCCCACATGGTGGGATCTGGCTGATAAAAGTGAGTGAAGCCCCAGTACATGAGAGAAGCAGAGAGCCCCCCTCTGTTACTCACCTTTCCTCTGGGGCTGCTCTAGGAAGAGCGCTTTGTTTCTCCTAAGCCCTTCAGCTAACTTGGGGAACGACTTGGAGGCACTGAGAAGGAAAGTAATGGGAAAAGCTGCAGAAATTTTCCCCGACCCAGGACCAAGAGAAGGACACCATTTTTAATGCAGGTGCATATAAGGTAAGTTGTAAGTTGTTATTTGGTTACATGGCAGCATAAACACCAAGGCATTTTATTCTTAAGTCTGAGATTGGAGCATTTGCTTTAGAGCAAGGTGGGGAACACCAAAGTCAGAAATGTGCAAAGTACCTCAACAATAGGCACTGGGATTGTGCTGTCCCCCATCACAAGACTGGGGTAGGAGGAAAGCTACTACAACTGTGGCTTCTAGGGGATGACTTGTAGCCAAGGCCAGCATGGTGAGTTGGAACCAGTCTGTATGTGTTATTGCTGGGTGGCCCAGTCTGCTTACCTAGATTGTAGAACAGCAGGACTCTTGGTGCTTCTTGCCCTGGCAGAACTCCCAAAATTCAAAGCACCCCCATGCCTGAATCAACAGCCGGAGTCACCCCACCTTTCCTGTGCATGGATCCTGGTGAAAGGGGGCCCTCTCCACTTCATGTCTAGTCATATCCCTAAGCATCTGGGGTATCCCTTCTCCTGGATTAGGAGTTTAGGCTGCCTCCCCATCTCCATGCAGAAATCTTGGGGCCAAGGAGATTTCCCAGCTCCATATCTAGTCACATCTTTGGGTGTTTGGTGACCGCTCACTGGGTTCTGCCTCTGCTCTCTACCTGTGCCTGCCATCAGGGGACCTGTAGGCAGGGCCACCCAGTCCAGATTTTCCTATCTTGCACCCACCACACTGTGGGGCTAAGCAGAAAGCTTAGACAACTGTGTGACATATGGCTCAGCCCATTGCCTGAGACAATAGAGAGCTTCTGCCAGTAAATAAGGAATAAGTGAACACTTAGCTGTGTTGGCCTTAGCTGACTCTTACCCATAATCATTATCTACTGGCTTGTAGGTAAAACCACACAGTCCAATATAAAATCTGCTGACATAGCATATAGGGCTATAGAAACAAAGCCAAAAGACCCTCTCCAACATTCTCTAGAATTGCATCTGCTAGGGAGGGAGGAAAGAGGAAAGGGGAAACAATAATATAGAGACAGAAAGAAAATGAAAAAAAGTCCTATTCACATAAAAATAATTACAAATAGTAGAAGTGTCAGCATCTCCAGATGAGAAGGGACCAGCACAAAAATTCCGGCACATGAAAAATATAAATGTACTGACACGGCTGAAGAATTACATTAACTTTCCAGCAAAGGTACCTAGCCAAAATGGAAACTCAGAAATGACAGATAAAAAATTTAAAGGATGGATTGCAAGGGAGGTCAAGAAGATCCCAAACAAGGTTCAATGTAAACACCAATAAACTTCTGAAGTAATTCAGGAAATGAAGAAAGAGTTAACTATTATTTTTAAAAAATCTATAGACCTTCTGGAATTGAAAACCTCAGTTAAGAAATTTCAAAATACAATTGAGTATTTTATCAATACATTTCATCAAACAGAAGAATTTCAGAGCTTGAAGACAAGTCTTTCAAAGTAACTCAGTCAGACAAAAATAAAGAAAAAATAATTTTTGAAAATAAACAAAGTATTTGACAAATATGGAATTTTATAAATAAACCTAATCTATGAGTTATTACATTCCTGAGAGAGATGGAAAAACTAAAGACACCCTTCAAAACACATTTGAGTGAACAATTCAAGAAAATTGCCTTAATCTTGCTAGAGAGGTAGACATAGAGATATAAGAAATTTAGAGAACACTTCCAAAATATAATACAATATTAGCATCATCAATGCCTGTAGACACACCTGACGGCCCAAGTCAAAAAATAATAATAATAATAATAATAAAGGCAGCTAGAGAAAAAAGTCAAATCATGTACAAGGGAACTCCATTAGGCTAACACCAGACTTCTCAGCAGAAATTTTACAAGCCAAAAGAGATTAGCAGCCTATTTTCAGCATTCTTAAAGAAAAGAAATTCCAGCCAAGAATTCAATATCATTCCAAACAAAGCTTTGTAAGTGAAGGAAATATAAAATCTTTTCCAGACAACCAAGTGCTAAGGGAACTTGTTACCACCTTTAAAAGACATATTAAGAGAGTTATAAATATAGAAATGAAAGAATGATGCCTACCACCACAAAACACACTTAAGCATATAGCCTAGAAACCCCAGAAAGTAACCACACAATAGAAACTACAAAACAACCAGCTAAAAACATCATAATAGGATTGAAATCTCATGTATCAATATATCCTTGAATGTAAATGGTCTAGAAGTTCCACCTAAAATTCACAGAATGGCAAGCTGGATAAAAAAACAAGACCCATTTTTTGCTGTCTTCAAGAGGTCACTATTCTTACATCTAATAAAACAGATGTTAACCAATAATATTAAAATGGACAAAGGGCATTATATAATGATAGAAGGTTCAATTCAACAATAAGTCTTAACTACGCTGAATATATACACACCCAACAACTAAGCAATATGTTCATAAAACAAGTTCTTCTATACCTATGAAAGACTTAGCCACACAATAACAGTGTGGTCTTCAATAACCTACTGACAAGATTATACAGATCATCAAGGCAGAAAACCGATGAAAAATCTCTGGATTTGAATTTGATACTTGACCTAATAAACATTTAAGAATACTCCATCCATCAACTAACCATAGAATATGTATTATTCTCATCTGCTCACATAGTATATTCCAGTATAGATCACATTCTCAGTCATAAAGCAAGTTTCAATAAATTTATAAAAAATGAAAATTATACTAACCATACTGTCTGATTACAGTGGAGTAAAACTAAAAGTCAATACCAAGAAGATCTCTTAAATCACACAATTCAAAAGATTTAGTTTTATCTTTTTTGTTTGTTTGTTTTTGTTTTAATTTTTTGAGGATGTTTCTATGTTGTTAGCACTATTGGCCTATAGGTTTTCTTTGACATTGTGTCTTTGCCAGATTTTAGTGTCAGGATGATGCTAGCTTCACGAGTTATGGAACACTCCCATCTTCCTTGATCTTTTGAAATAGTTTTAGTAGAAGTTGTAGTATAATTGGTACAAGCTCTTTGTTTTACATCTGGTAAAATTCAACTGTGAGTTCATCTGTTCCAAGGCCTTGTTGGTTAGTAGGTTTTTATTATTGATTCAATTTTGGAAGTAGATACTGGTCTGTTCAAGGTTTCAATTTCTTTCTCGTTTAATTTTAAGTAAATGTGTTTTGTGAGAAATTTGTCCATTTTCTCCAGATCTTCTAATTTGCATGCATAGAAGTATTCATAATAGTCTTTTAGAATTTTTTGTATTTCTGTGGTATCAGTGTTAAAGTTATCTTTGTTGTTTCAGATTGTTCTTGTTTTGATCTTCTGTTGCTTTTCTTTGTTAATCTAGCTAGCAGTTATTGATCTTGTTTGTCCTTTATAAAGGCAAACTTATAGATTCATTAATTCTTTATATAAATTTTAGTTTTCAATTTCATTCACTTGTGCTCTGATATTAGTTATTTCTTTTATTCTGCTAACCTTTAGGGTAGTTTTCTTTTGTTTTTCTAGTCCTTCTAGGCATGATGTTAGATTGTTACTTCTAGACTTTTAAAATTTTTGATGTAGGCATTTATCTCTATAAACTCCTCCTAACACTGCTTTTGTTGTATCCTATAGATTTTGGTATGATGTATTTGCTTTAATTTATTTCAAATAATTTTTTGATTTCTACCTTAATTTTGTGGCTTACCCAAAAGTCATTCAGGAGCCAGTTGTTTAACTTCCATGTAATTGTGTGATTTGAGGGATCTTCTTGGTATTGATTTTTAGTTTTATTCCACTGTAATCAGAGAATATGGTTAGTATAATTTTAAATGTTTTATAAATGTATTGAAACGTGCTTTATGACTGCTTGAAGCATTCTTCTTGAGAACTGGAACAAGGCAAGGATTTTACTCACACCACTTCTATTCAACATGGTACTGGAAGTCCTAGCCAGAGCAATCAGGAAAGAGAAAGAAGTAAAAGGCAGTCACAAAGGAAAAGAAGTCGAACTAACTATCTGGTTGACAATGTGATGCTATACCTAGAAAACACTAAAGACTCTGCCAATAGGCTTCAGGAACTGATCAATGACTTTAGTAAAGTTTCAGAATACAAAAATCAATTTAAAAAAATTAGTAGCATTTATATCACCAATGATGTTTAAGATGAGAGTAATATCAAGAAAATAAGTACATTTAAAATAGACACACCCACACAAAATCCCAGGAATACATCTTACTAAGGAGGTAAAAGATCTCTACAAGGAGAGCTACTAAACACTGCTAAAAGAAAACATAGATGACATAAGTGATTTAAAAGGCATTCTATATTCATAGATAGGAATAATCAATATTGTTGAAATGTCCATACTTCTTAAAGCAATCTGTAGATTCAATGCTATTTCTAGCAAACTGCCAAATACATTTTCACAGAATTACCATAAAACCTATTCTAAAACTTATACAGAACCAAAAAGATCCTCAATAACCAAAGAAATCCTAAGCAAAATAAATAAAACCAGAGGCATCACATTACTCAACTTTATACTGTCAGGTTACAGTAAACAAAACATCATGGTACTATTACAAAAATAGACACAGAGACTAATGGAACATAAAAGATGTGTTAGTTCATTTTCATACTGCTATAAAGAACTGCGCAAGATTGGGTAGTTTATAAAGGAAAGAGTTTTAATTGACTCACAGTTCAGCATCACTGGGGAGACTTCAGGAAACCTACAATCATGGCAAAGGTAAAGGGGATGCAAGCTGCCTTCTTTGCAAGACAGCAGGAAGGAGAAGTGCAGACCCAAGGAGGAAGAGCCCCTTATAAAACCATCAAATCTCATGAGAACTCACTATCATGAGAGCAGCATGGGGGAAACTGCCCCCATAATTCAATGACCTCCACCAGGTCTCTCCCTTGACATTTGGGGATTATGGGGATTATGAAGTTTATAATTCAAGATGAAATTTGGGTGGGGACTCAAAGCATAACCATATCATTCTGCCCCTTGCCACTCCCAAATCTCATGTCCTCACATTTCAAAACACAATCATGCCTTTCCAACAGTCTCCCAAAGTCTTAGCTCACTCCAGCATTAACCAAAAGTCCAAGTCCAAACTCTCATCTGAGACAAGACAAGACTCTTCCACCTATATGCCTGTTAAATCAAAAGCAAGATAGTCATATCCTAGATACAATGGAGGTACAGGCATTAGGTAAATACACTTGTTCCAAATGGAAGAAATTGGACAAAATGAAGGAGCTACAGGCCCTAGGCAAGTCCAAAGTACAGCAGGGTAGTCAAATCTTGAAGCTTCAAAATAATCTACTTTGACTCCATGTCTCATATCCAGGTCATAATGATGCAAGAAGTGGGCTTCTATGGCCTTGAGCAGCTCTTTCCCTGTGGCTTTGCAGGGTACATTCTGCCTCCCACTGGCTCTCACAGGCTGGTACTGAGTATCTGCAACTTTTTCAGGTGCACAGTGCCAGCTGCCAGTGGGTCTACTACTCTGGGGTCTGGAGGATTTTGGCCCTCTTTTTACAGCTCCAGTAGGCAGTTTCCAGCAAGAATTCTGTGCAGAGGCATCTACCCTACATTTCCCTTTCTCACTACTTAGCAGAGATTCTCCAGGAGGGCTCAACCCCTGCAGCTGACTTCTTTCTGGACATCCAGTTGTTTCCCTATATTCTCTGAAATCTAGGTAGAGGAGGTTCCTAAATCTCAATTCTTGACTTCTGTGCACCTGCACGCTCAATGCAATGTGTGAGCCACCAAAACCTGGGGCTCCTTCCCCTGATGCAACAGCCTGAATTGTAATGTTGGCCACTTTTAGCCACTGCTGGGACACAGTGCACCAAGTCCTGAGACCACACAAAGGACCAAGGCCCTGAGTCCTGCCCATGAAACCATTTTATGCTCCTAGGCCTCTGGGTTTGTGATGGGAGGGGCCACCATGAAGACCTCTGGCATGTCCTGGAGACATTTTACCCATGGTCTTTGTGATTAACATTTTGCTGCTCATTACTTAGGCAATTTTTTGCAGCCTGCTTGAATTTCTCCTCAGAAAATAGGGTTCTCTTTCGTATCAAACTTTCAGTCTGCAAAATTTCAAAATTTTTATGCTGTTTCCCTTTTAATAAATTTGAATTCCAAATCATCTTTTTTGAATGCATAAAACTGAATGCTTTTGAGAAAACCCAAGTCAAATTCTGAATGCTTTGCTGCTTACAAATCTCTTCTGCCAGATACCCTAAATTATCTTTATCAAGTTCAAATTTCTGCAGATCTCTATGAAGCTGCCAGTCTATTTGCTAAAGCATAACAAGAATCACCCTTGCTCCAGTTTCCAACAGGTTCCTTATCTCCATCTGAGACCACTTCAGCCTGGACTTCATTGTCCTTATCACTATCAGTATTTTGGTCAAGGCCATTCAACAAGTCTCTAGGAAGTTCCAAACTTTTCCATACCTTTCTGTTTTCTTCTGAGCCCTCCAAACTATTCCTGCCTCTTCCTGTTACCCAGTTCCAAAGTTGCTTCCACAAATTCCAGTATCTCTATAGCAGTACCTCATTCTCTGTGGCACTAATTTACTGTATTAGTCAATTTTCATACTGCTATAACGAACTACCTGAGATTGGGCATTTCATAAGCGAAAGGGATTTAAATGACTCACAGTTCACCATGACTGGAGAGACCTCAGGAAACTTAAAATTATGGCAGAAAATGAAGGGGAAACAAGGCACTTTCTTCACAAAGTGGCCGGAAGGAGAAGTGTCACCTTAATATGGTTTGACTGTGTCCCCACCCAAATCTCATCTTAAATTCTTATGTGTTGTGGGAGTGATTCAGTGGGAGATAATTGAATCATGGGGGTGGGTCCTTCCTGTACTGTTCTTGTGATAATGAATAAGTTTCATGAGATCTGATGGTTTTAAAAATGGGAGTTTCCCTGAACAAGCTCTCTCTCTTTTTGACTGCTGTCATTCATGTAAGACATGATTTTCTCCTCTTTGTCTTCCACCATGATTGTGAGGTTTCCCCAGACATGTGGAACTGTAAGTCCATTAAACCTCCTCCTTTTGTAAATTGCCCAGTTTTGAGTATGTCATGAAAATGGGCTAGTACATGTTTGAAGTGGGAAGAGACCCTTATAAGGCCATCAGGTCTCATGAGAACTCATGAGCTTCTTTTAGTTTAATTAGAAGCAAAAGAAACTATCAACAAACAACCTACAGAATGAGGAAACATATTCACAAACTACTTCTGATAAAGGTCTAATATCTAGAATCTATAAGAAAGTTCAACCACTGAAGAAGCCAAAAACTAGTAACTCCTTTAAAATGTGGGCAAAATACATGGACAGACACATCAAAAGGAGACATACATACAGCCAACAAACATATGAAAAAATGTCCTACATCACTAACCATCAGCAAAATGTTAATCAAAGCCACAAGAGATATTTTATACCAGTCAGTGACTATTATTAAAAAGTTAAAAAACAATATATGTTGATAAGGTTGAAGAGAAAATAGAACACTTCTTCACTGTTTTGAGGAAAGTTAATTAGTTCAGCCACTGTGGAAATAGTTAGAAGATTTCTCAAATAACTTAGAACTCCCATTGGACTCAGTAATCCTGTTACTGGGTATATATTCAAAAAACATTCTATTTAAAAAATGCATGTACTCGTATGTTCATCATAGCCCTATTCACATGAAATCAACCTCATTGTCCATTGATTGTAACCAACATGTGATACAAATAGACCATGAAATACTACACACTCATAAAAAAGAAAAAACTCACATCTTTAACAGCAAAAGGAATATAGCTGGAGGCTATGATCCTAAACGAATTAATGCAGGAAGAGAAAACTAAATACCATATGTTCTTATTCATAAGCGGGGGAGCTAAACATTGGGTACTCATGGCTACAAAGACAGCAATAAGAGACTCTCTACTACTAGAGTGTGGATGGGGAAAGTGGGGCAAGGGTTGTAACATTACCTGTTAGACACTATAATCTGAAGACCTCTGTGATGGGATCAATTGTACCCCAAACCTCAGCATCACACCAGCTGACCATGTAACAAACCTGCACCTGTACTCTCTGAATTTGAAATAAAAGTTGAAATTTTAAAAAATTGAAACAAGAAAGAAAAACCGAAGAGCATGGATAGTCCAGAAATAGACTCACAAAAAAGACAGGCAATTGACCTTGACAAAGAGGCAATGACAAATCAGAGATAAACGATATCTTTTTCAATTAAAGATGTGAGGACAATTTGATGTCCATGGGCAAAAAAATAAATCTACACACAGATCTTATACACTTCACTATAGTTAAAATGGATCATAGATCTAGATGTAGAATGCAAAATTATAAACTTCTATAAGAAAACATAGGAGGAAATCTTCATGAACTCTGATTGGTTATGAGTTTTTAGACATAATGCCAAAACCGATTCTGTGATAAAATAAATAAAAACAACGTAAGTTAGAATTTCTTAGTATTTAAAAACTTTTAATCTGTGAAAGATGCTATTAAAATAGTGGAATGAGAAGTTACAGACAGGAAGCAAATATTTTAAAAAGACGTAAGTGATAAAGGACTTGTGTATGATATATACAAAGAATACTTAAAACTTAGCACTCAAAATGACCCAATTAAAAAAAATGTATAATCTATCTGAACAGACACATCAACAAAGAAAAAAAAATTAGACAAATTCCAGTTGAAGGAGATTCTAAACAAATCTGACCAATACTTCTCAAAGCTGTCAATGTCATCTAAGGAAAGTCTGAGTAATTGAGGAGCCTAAAGAAACATGATGGGTAAGTGTCATGGGATATGTTAGATGGGATGTTGCGACAGAAAAATATGTTGGGTAAAAAATTCCAAAAGTTGGTGGGGAGGGGGGAACTAAGGAAAACTTCATGAAGTATAGATTTATATTAATAATAATGTATTAATATTTATTCATCAATTGTCAATAAAAGTTCCATACTCATGTGGGGTGTCCGTAACAGGTATCCCTGTGTGAGGGGATAGATGTGAACTCTCTGTACTATATTCTCAATTTTTCTGAAAATCTAAAATTCTTCTAAAAATAAGTTATTAAATAACTACAATTTGATAGCACAACAAGGTAACTATAGTTAGCAATAATTTATTATACATTTTAGAATAACTGAGGGGAGTGTTTGTAACACAAGTAAATGATGAATACTTGAGGTGATGAATACCCCATTTACCCCGATATGATCATTACACATTATATACCTGTATTAAAATATCTCATGTACCCCATAAATATAGACATCTACTATGTACCCATAAAAATTACAAATTAAAAATAATTGGTAGGGAGGGGCCAAAATGGCTAAGTAGAAGCAGCTTCAGTCTGTGGCTCCCACCGAGAAGAACATAAATGATGAGTGAATTCTGCATCGTCAACTGATGCAGCTTCTCTCATTGGAACTGACTAAGTGGTTGGTGCTACCCACAGAGAGCTAGTAAAAGCAGGGTGGTGCAATGGCCCACGTGGGAGCTGTACAAGGCAGTGGGTGCTCCCTCCCCTAGCCAAAAGAGGTGGTGAGGGATTGTGGTACCCACTGGAATAGGAGGCTTTTTCCACAGACCTTTGCAATCCACAGATCAGGAGATTCTCTCATGAGCCTACAACATAAGGGCCTTGGGTTCTGAGCACAGAGATAACTATGCAGACTTAGGGAGGCCTCTGGTTTCGGCGACGGCTGGGGCAGACACTGAGTTGCAGAGTTTTTGCATACTCTGGCTCTCGGAACTCCTGTGAGGCAGGAGATGTATCCATTTTCATAGGAAGGGGGCTGAAACCAGAGAGCCGAGCAGCCTTGATCAGCCGGTCCCATTCACATGGAACCCCACAAGCTAAGATTCACTGGCTTGAAATCCCCACTGGCCAGCACAGCAGCCTGGAGACTGCCTAAGACCACCGAGTTCCCTTGGGGAGGGGTGACTGCCAGGCAGCGACCACCATTACTGCAGCTTCAGTCGTTGGTTTTCCCCTGTCACTGCCAGGGAGACTGGGCAGTTTGGACCAGGAGGAATTCCCCATAGCACAGCACAGAAGCTGTGGCAGATCGGGGTGAGACTGCTTCTGTGGGTGGGACCTGGATCCATCCCTCCTCACTGGGCAGGGCCTCCCTGCCGGGAATTTCGGCAACTCCAGCCAGGGGTTTACAGACAGAACTGTGATCAAATTGGGATGGAGCACCTGCCGGGAGGGGCAGCCATCGTCTTAGGTTCAGGGGGCTTAGTTTTCCCTTCCTGAGAGCTCTGAGGAGTCTGGGCAACATGGACAAAGGAGAGTCCCCCCAGCTCTGCACACCTGCTCTGCCAAAGGGCAGCCAGACTGCTTCTTAAAGTGGGTCCCTGATCCCCTGCCCCCTGACTGGGTGAGACCTCCCAAAGGGATTACCAGAAACCTCATACAGGAGAGTTCCGGCTGCCATCATGTCAGTGCTCCTTTGCCACAAAGGTTTCAGAGGAAGAAGCAGAAAGTCGCCTTTGCCGTTCTGCAGACTCCACTGGTGTTATCTCCAAGAGCAGGAAAGATTCAGTGGAATAAGGTCTGGAGCGGATCTGCAGCAAACCACAGCTGACCTGAAGAAGAGAGGCCTGACCATTAAAAGAAAAACAAATAAACAGAAAGCAACAACAAAAACAACATCCACTCAAAAGACTTCACAAACACCCTATCCAAAGGTCAGCAGCCTCAAAGATCAAGGGTAGATAAATCCAAAAAGATGAGGAAAAATCAACACAAAAATGCTGAAAATTCCAAAAGCTAGAGTGGCCTCTTTTCCACCAAACTATTGTAACACATCATCAGCAAGGGCATGGCACTGGGCTGAGGCTGAGATGGATGAACTGACAGAAGTAGGCTTCAGAAAGTGGATACTAACAAATTTCATTGAAGTAAAAGAGTATGTTCTAATCCAATGCAAAGAATCTATCTAATGAGATTCTTTGCAATGTGCAAATATTTGCACATTATTGCAACACATACCTATTTACATCTCCTCTTTGATGTTTATTAAATATATATAGGACATAAATGAGCTATTATGGGGTTGATACTTTTAGAGAGACAAGTCCCAAGTCCCTCAAAGGAAGTACATTGGAATTTTTGAGATTCTGGATGCCAAAGTCATATTGCCTTATTTTGAATCCCCACTTCATTTTTTATTACTCAGAAAATACTTATTACTAGGAAAATTTCCTTTCTCCATTTTGGTTTTCTCATTTGTAAAATGTTTAAAATAAGATAACCTAACATAGGATGAGTGTGGTGGCTCACGCCTATAATCCCAGCACTTTGGGAGGCCAAGGTGGGCAGATCACCTGAGGTCAGGAGTTCAAGACCAGCCTGACCAACATGGAGAAACCCCGCTTCTACTAAAAGTACAAAATTAGCCAGGTGTGGTGGCACATGCCTGTAATCCCAGCTACTCAGAAGGCTGAGGCAGGAGAATAGCTTGAACCCAGGAGGAAGAGGTCGTGGTGAGCCGAGATAGCGCCATTGCACTCCAGCCTAGGCAACAAGAGGAAAACTCCATCTCAATAAAAAAAATAAATAACCTAACGTAAACAATTATCTCAACCTATAAGGTTGTTGAGATAACCACTTGAAGTAATACATACAACATATGTAAAATAGTTTCCAGTACGTAGTGCTGAATAAGTATTAGTTGTTGTTGAAGACAAAGACCTTGATTCAGTCGTGTATACCAGTACCTGGCAATGTTTGACTTATAGTATGTGTTGACTCTATGTTGTTTGAAAGAATAAGTGCACAAGTTTTAGCTCATTATTGAATGAATAAATACACATTATTCCAACACTCTTGTAGAAGAATTACAATGTCAAAAGCCTGAATTCTTAAAAAGTAAAATATATTGTGTCTTTTTATTGATGAAGATTTAAAATATCTTGACCCTTTACTGCTTTTTGTCTCTAAATAAATCCACATCACATCTCAACTGAAAAAAGATACAGGCAACCTCTCCGGAAAACTTTCTGAATGGTGACATTTATGTAAATCTCACTAATTTAAACAAATATAAGCTATAGGATCCACTACATTTTTTGTTAACCTCACAAATAATTTAGACACTAAATATGTGTGCATGTTTCTGAAGACTGAACATTGTTATCATCTCTAGTAATATTATATTTTCACAAGTTAAGTAAGTGCTACCCATTCGTGTCTTCTAAGTAAATCTGATCAACCTGAAAAATTACAAGGATATCTCATCACCTGAATATAAGATCAAAAAATTGATTTATTTAAAAGGAAAATAAACAAGTTTAAATTTTGTATAATAATCTGTTAATGTTATCAGCAATAGTAAATGTCAATTCATTTTTATTGAAATTGTGTAAATATCCAGAAAGAACACATGTGGCTAATTTGTCTTGTGTCACACTTCAGAAAAGCCTTCAAATTCATCTATATGCACAGCCTTCACGTATTTTGCATCCATATACAAGAGATCCACTCTTTCTGCTTTTGTCTATTGCTAACTGAAAAACTACATAATAGATAATTTCTCAGATCAGCAGATACATTGTTTTTAAGTTAAATTCTCTTTTGAGTGAAAAAATATTGACAAGAAATAAATCAAATTGTATGGTTTGGCTAAGTAATCTGACAAATGAAGATTTTAAACCCAGGACTATATTTTAAATTAGGATAGTATATTTGTGTCTCCAAAGAGAGGATTATTGCTTAGAATTAAGCAAAACAGGTCAGTTATAAAAGAAAGATGGAGAAAATGAGTGAAAGAGTTTGAGGGAAAGTGTAGTCCTTCTTTTGTTGGTGGGACTCAAGATGACAGAGGTCAGTTAGGGTGAAGCTAATTACTATACAATCATTCAATCATGTAACCGTAAATGAGCCAATCTAACAAACAAGAAAGAGCAGTACTGTTCTAGGTAGAAAAGAGGTTCAAATTGTGTGAATAGTGATAACATTGTTCCTGAATATAAATTTATTCTCAGCTGGGCTTTTGTCTGGAAATAATATGGCATCAGAATGAAGAAGAGGATTTTGCTTTCTGATGGGCAAGAATAGATGATATATCAGGGAAGCATCCAAGAGAACAGGAACTAGTGGAATGTTTTTTTGGCTTACTGGAGAAATAGAAGGCTAGGACAGAGAGACAAAGCAGAAATTCTATACTAGAAAGGTAAACAGGGGATGCAAGTTCATATGCAAATAAGCATAGCAGATGAGTGATATACAAATTCAAATAGAATCCTAGAAAATAACCTCCAAAGAAACATGAATTCAAAATCATATAATTTATTTCAGTTTTTAAAAATTATATCTTTAAGTTTTTGAATATAACTTTTTTTTTTTTTTCAATTAAGAGTATATTTAGGCTGGGTGTGGTGGCCCACGCCTGTAATCCCAGCACTTTGGGAGGCTGAGGCAGGTGGGTGGATCACTTGAGGTCAGGAGTTCGAGACCAGCCTGGCCAAAATGGTGAAACCCCATCTCTACTAAAAGCACAAAACTTAGCAGGACATGGTGGCAGACACCTGTAATCTCAGCTACTTGGGAGGCTGAGGCAGGATAATCTCTAGAACCTGGGAGGCAGAGGTTGCAGCGAGCCAAGATCATGCCACTGCACTACAGTCTAGGCAACAGAGTGAGACTCCATCTCAAAATAAATAAATAAATAAATAAAAATAAAAATAAAAAGACTATATTTGCCAAAGGTCTTAGAGAGTCTGAAGGATTATGTTGCTGAGGCCCAACTAAAGTGATTTAAACAAGTGAGGGTGTTTATTTCTGTCATAAAAATAAGTCCTGAGTAAAGCAGTACAGAACTAATCAAGTGGTTCATTGAAGATGTAGGCAACCTAGCCTTCTTCTTTAATTCCTATGCTTTCATTTGCGTCTACTTTTGTCTTCTACATTACTACATACCTGCTGCTTCTCCAGGCCTTCTGTTTAATTTTTATTCACAAAGAAAGAAAGAGGGACAAAGTCCATTTAGTCAAATAATTTGGTGTTTTTATTCATGAAAGTATACCCTGCTTTATGTACTTTTGCACATAACTCTTTGGCCCAAACTGAGTAACATGGTCACCATTAATTGCAAGAGTAGATAGGATTGTGGTGGGCCAAGTTTTAAAATGGCTCCTCAGAGCCCCACCTTCTGGTGTACAAGCCAAGCGATCTATCAACTCCTTCCCGCTGTGTGGGCAGGATCTGGGAAAATTATTCTCCTGATAGATTTTGTTTGTTTGTTTGTTTGTTTGTTTTTTGAGATGGAGTCTTGCTCTGTCACCCAGGCTGGAGTGCAGTGGCACGATCTCAACTCACTGCAATTTGCACCTCTCAGGTTCAAGCAATTCTCCTGCCTCAGCTTCCCAAGTAACTGAGATTATAGGCATGTGTCATCACACCTGGCTAATTTTTGTATTTTTAGTAGAGACAGGGTTTCACCATGTTGGCCAGGTTGGTCTTGAACTCCTGACCTCAGTTGTTCCACTGCCTCCCAAAGTGCTAGGATTACAGGCGTGAGCCACCAGGCTCGGCCTTGATTGCTTTCTTATGTAACTGACTGAAGAAGGGTTTTCCTGCTGGCTATGAAGAAGTAAACTGCTGTGGTGGGAGAGGACTTAAGGGTGACATCTGGGAGCTGAGCGTGACATCCAACCAGGAGCCAGCAATAGATGGAGAAGCTCAGTCCTATAACCACAGAAAACTGAGTTTTGCAGATAAATGAGCTTGAAAGAGGATACCCAGCCTCAGATAAGAATGCAGCCTAGCCAACTTCTAGATTTTACCATTATGACATTTGTAGTAGAGAACATAGCTGTGCTTTGCCCAGGTTTCTAACTTACAGAAATAGGGAGATAGTACACGGTGTCGCTTTCATCCGCTAAGTGTGTGGTTATTTGTTATGCAGCAATAGATTACTAATACAGGAATGTATTACTTTAACTGGATACTTTGCTGATCCAAGCAAAATTGCTTGATGAGAAGTAGAAAGTAATAGATACTGGGAAGCAAGGAAGCACCTGTATCTAAAAGGTTTTGTACATTTGGTTGTCCCATATCCCATTCGTAAGTGCTAAACCAAATCACTAGCCAGTGTTGGAATTTTTGTTTGGATTTTTAAGAGTTACTTACTGACATTTGAGACTGTGTCCTGTTTTTTCTCTTCATTTTTTCTTAGTTTTTTTTGTTTTTTTTCTCTCTTACTGGCTGGATGTGGTGGCTCTTGCCTATAATCCCAGCACTTTGGGAGGCTGACACAGGCAGGCAGCTTGAGCTCAGAGGTTCAAGACCAGGCTGGGAAACATAAGAAGATCCCATTTCTACAAAAAAAAAAAAATGTTAAACAAAAATTATCCAGGCATGGTGATACGCGCCATGGTCTCAGCTGCTTGAGAAGCTGATGTGGAAGGATCGTTTGGGCCTGGGAGATCGAGGCTGAAGTGAGCTGAGATCGTGCCACTGTACTCCAGCCTGGGTGACAGAACGAAACTCTGTCTCAGAATCAATAAATACATGAATAAATAAATAAATTACCATAACCCACCTTGTTTCTTTAGTGCTATGGAATTTTCCTATTAGCTCCAATTGTCGTATTTTACTTGTCAATTTTCCATACATGAATGTAATGAATAAATGGGTGAATCGAAGAATAATTAAATGAATCTTTTTTTTAATGTCTAGGTTTATGATGTTTACCATAAAATGACAAAGCTGGTAGCTATCAGTTTGGGTGGATAAGCTTTATGTAAGAGTTATTAAAAAGGCTAGAGACAATAGCTGATTTCGTGTTACAGTTTTATAATCATTTTAATAAACAATATTCTGAAATGATTAGTATAAGTAGCTTTAGAGAAAGCTTTGAACTGCAGGAAACATTTGTTCTCTCCTTATGAAGTTCAGCAGGCATCCTTTTGGCCCTGAAGTCAGGTGGGAATGTCTGCCCCGCTTCAGGAGAAGTGCAGCTGGAATTCATGTGGTGGTTAATGTAGGGCACTACCAATGTAATTAGTTTAACCACTTGAGTCCTGCTGGATGAGCCTAGTACATGGGGTTAATCACTTATCAGTGGGAAGGTATAAGACACATGTGCAGGTATAGCACTATCAGCCAGCAGGTGATAGTCTGAGTTATGCGCTCTGCCCTGCCCACTGGGTGGCAGAGCCAGTGAAGCATTCAGCCATTGAATTTCCTGGCTGTTTAACTGACTCGCATACCACTCAGGACAAATTAGCCTGTGAATTTCTTCTGCTAGTTTTTCTTAAATGAATGCATCTTGTTTGTTGAGTTTTTTAAAGGTGACTTTTCTCCCAGATTTCTATTGGCATTTATTTTACTTTCCTCACTATCCTTTTAAAAGAAAAACACAAGATCATTGTTGACCCCCGGGAAATGTTAAAAAGGAAACTTTAATTGATATTTACTGCCAAGTTGTCACCAGATATAAATATATGATAATACCTTTTAAGTACTGGAAAGTGAGTAAGTCTCCAAAATATTTGTTCAACTCTTTCTTATAAGATACCAATTTGGGCAGATTCTTTATGTTCCAAAAACCATTTTACTAACTGTTGTTTTGTTAGATAGGACAGCCATTGGATAATGACTAAATGCTACTTCTACTCACAAGAATATGAAATATAAAGCTGACTAATATCAGAACAGTCATTAGATATAAATACTGACACAGAGTCAAACATTGTGATATATTCAGAAAGATCAGTTTATATTTCATCAAAGGAATTCCTCCTTCTAGAATTGTTAAACCTGTTATAACCAAATATGTACCAAAATAATATGAACATGCAAGATTTAGCATACTTGAGAGCTTGAGGGAAATTGTGAACCCTTAATTTTCACTGAGGTACACATTTTATCAATCTTGGCATGTGATAAAAGAATTGAGTCTCATCTATGGATGTGTTTTGTCAAATATAGACAGCTAATTAGAAATAAAGCTTGTGATGATGTGTTAGACCCAAGTAACCTTTCTTTCAGCTCATCATAAAGACTATTCACTATAATCAGAGGAGAAGATTCTATTTCTCGAGTATGATACACAGTTCTTTTAATATTTCTCACTTTGTCCTGGAGTTAGAGTAAGGAATTTATAGTAAGAAATGGAATTTTCCACTTAAAACTGAGACTGATTCAGGTTGATTTTACAATTTTTATGTATCTATATATCAACTGTAGACATTAAAGTTGAGCATCGATACTCCCTATTCTTTTTTTTTTTTTTTTTTTTTGAGACGGAGTCTCGCTCTGTCGCCCAGGCTGGAGTACAGTGGCCGGATCTCAGCTCACTGCAAGCTCCGCCTCCTGGGTTTACGCCATTCTCCTGCCTCAGCCTCCCGAGTAGCTGGGACTACAGGCGCCCGCCACCTCGCCCGGCTAGTTTTTTGTATTTTTAGTAGAGACGGGGTTCCACCGTGTTAGCCAGGATGGTCTTGATCTCCTGACCTCGTGATCCGCCCGTCTCGGCCTCCCAAAGTGCTGGGATTACAGGCTTGAGCCACCGCGCCCGGCCAATACTCCCTATTCTTTTCTCTTCAGTTTGCTTCCTGGCCACTTAACATTAAGTGTCATCATTTCACTGACTACAGACAATGAAAAGTGTGTAGAAGTTGTATCATTTCTGAAAGCAAATATTTAATTGTTGAGACTTGATTTTTCCACCTTGATTTCGCTGCTCCTTCAACTGGGAAGTCATTTATTATAGTCTATTTAGTTATAGTATGTGGAGTCACCAGTAGTCTGCATCGCTGACTCACTGTTGAGAAAGCTGTTGCCCTGGACATTTTCCAAATTCACAACAGACTTGAAGTTGTTGAGAAGGGAACAGTGTTGTTACTACTTTTTATACAACAAAGCTTTTGAACCTTTGTGTATGTGTTACTAAAGTATACCCTATTCTACTCTGACTGATAAATTGTCAACCCTATTAATCTTTTGATTGTGTTGGGGAAAAAAGTAACTTTTTTTTACAACAGCTGGAAATGTTATTAGAAAATTTCACCATCCTAACTTAATCTGTATTCATTTTAACTTGAAATATAGTTCCTTTTTTCCATTGTTTAGAACTATCTATACAACCAGTATTTGAGAACATGTCAGATATATTTTCTGAATGCTATTGCTGAAATATCAATCTCCTCTGAATGTGACAGAAAACAGCAATGCTTGACAAGCCATCCTTTGCAACTTAACTTGTATCTACAAGCTGACACAAGACTCTAATTATTTTGTATTTAAAAGCAAATCCTTAGTGATTGCTCAATAGATTACCTCAATCTTATTATTATTCTCATTCATTTATTACTCACCAATGTTTTATTGAGATTCCATTGTGTGTCAAAATGTGTTTTTGAACTTCGGATACGAACAGTGAAAAAGATTGACAGTCTCAAACCGTGTGCTCTCTTGCAAGTTTGCCTTTGCATGCCACAGCTGTGCCAAACCTCTAGAACTCTTTGTAAGTGCCAAGAGAAGGAATGCCTGCTATGACATTACATAACTTTAGAAAACATAAAGTCATCTATTCCTCACTTGCCCTTTAAAATAATGTTGTTGTTGTTGTTTGCTATCTACTGCTTCTGTACCCATGGAATTGAACTATTTTTGATGTTTCAGACATCTGTTAGCGAGAAGGTTTTATAACCAGGAGGGTTAGACAGTGCTTTGGAAAAGTTTCAATATTTGTTAATTTTCTATCATCACTTAAGTAAAATTAAAATTACAAATCAAGAACTCATGAAGAAATAAAGGGCCCACATTTCTATGTTTATCTAGTCACTTCCTGACATTCTCCTTCCTGAATTTCATTCTATCATAATATCAAATGGCTTGTAGTCCCGCACTGACATGATAATATTCCACTTCCATTTGTCTGTATCCAAGTTGTTATCACTCGCTCTATAATTCTTCTTAGCCTGTTATCGCCTTATCTTCCCATTCGCATCTTGGGTGTATTTTCCCAATAGAGGCATTGCTGACACAACTAGGCAGAATTAAGTGTCCTGTTCTATGCCACCATTGTTCTCTGCATATGCCTTCAGCACAACAGAGTATCATATATGCAAAACTATGTATTTATCTGTTTGTAAAGTCTTATTAGATTGTAAGCAATTTAGAAAAGGCACTGTTAAAATTGTCTTCAGGTTTTTCAATAAGAAGTATGCTGAGACACCATTATTAGTCAATAAATATTTTTTAAGGCACTGCTTGATAAAAGCTCTTGTTGTTTTAAAGGTAAAAAATATATGGATGCAATAAATTCTGAAGACGTGATTAGTCATTCATATACAAAAACTTTGGCATAACTGAACCACATTTTTCCTTTGATCATGTTGTGGTATACTTTGCGAGAGGCTATGATTAAGGATGGAGAGAATATATATTGAACTCATAAAATCTGGGAGTTGCATCTATCTTTCTCATATTTTACAACTTTTAGAAAGTCATTTTACATCAGTTTTGTCTTCTGTAAAACTGGAATAATTAATAGTAATAACATCCAACATGCATAACATAACAAATAAGATATGGAAGTATCTACAAATCATACTTAACACATACTAGTTTATCTTAAATTTTAAAATAATGTAAGCATAGAATACTGAGACATAAAATATATAAATTTAACATTATTAATATGCTGTATCCTGTTAATCTTAATTCTAACACATTTGCCTAAACTAATTAAATTCCTTCTAATAATATTTCCTATAAGTTATTAACAATTATAAATAGGTCCATGACAAACATTTAAATATTCTCCCAGCAAGTGTTCCCAATAAACCTTTCAGGTAGCCATTAGCAATGTCATGTCTGTTTGCAAAATAAAATTGCCTTCTATAGGGCTTTAAAATTCATGGCAAGGTGTGGTGGCTCACGCCTGTAATTCTAGCACTTTGGGAGGCCGAGGTGGGCAGATCAACTAAAGTCAGGAGTTTAAGACCACCTTGGCTAACATGGTGAAACCCTGCCTCTACTAAAAAAACAAATATTAGCCAGGTGTGGTGGCACATACCTGTAGGCCCGGCTACTTGGGATGCTGAGGCATTATAATTGCTTGAACCTAGGAGGCAGAGGTTGCAGTGAGCTGAGATTGTGCTAATGCACTCCAGCCTGGGTGATAGAGCAAGACCCTGTCTCAAAAAAAAAAAAAAAAAAAACCCAAAACACGTATAAATATGAATTATTAAGTGTAACTGAAATATTGTCATGATCCCACTTGTTTGAAATTTCTAGGAGAAATAAAATTGAGCCAATTATATATAGTCCAGATGAATTGAAATTATCCTACCTGCCAAGTTAGTTGGGACAGTTTTATTTATGTTTGTTTTGGCCTCCGTAAAATATTCCAAGTGGTAGTTTTAGTATCTGACATTTGATTCAAGCTACTTTATCTTCCCATTTTTTCTTGCCTGACTCAAAATCACATTTCAGGTGCTTTTAACATGTGTAAAGATCCCATTAAAACCCACTTATATGGTGAGACTCTCCATTATTAGCCTCCAGAGACCCTAGGAAAACTCATTCATTCATTCATTCGTTCGTTTCTCAATTCAATAATTATTTGTTGAACATCAATTGTATGACACGTGCAGATTTAGGTATTTAAGAGAGACTTGTAAATGAAACTGATCTTCCTTCTGCATTTTACATTCTGAAACATCTCTATTTGGTTCCCCACTTGATAGTATTTTGTTTTTCTTCCTACTAACATAATTATGATACCATAATTGTATTTCCTAAGCTGCTCACTAGGTGACTGCAGCATGCCCCTTTTGCTATGAATAATCGCTTGAAGCGAATTAGGTCATCCAGGAGCTAGTAGCCTAAATGTGGCACCTGCTGAGTTCTACAATTATATGTAATACATATTGGTACACTTTGATAAAAAGACAGGATATTCATAAAGTAATGGTTGTACTAGCTACCTATTGCTGTGTAACACATTATTTCAAATCATAATGACTCAAAACAACAATTGTCACTTATTATCTCAGATAGTATCGATTGTTCAAATACTTTGGAGCAGTTCATGGTTGTGTCTCAGTATCCTAAGACAGCTGGAGACTTGATTAAGGATAATGAATCTTCTCCAAGTTGGCTTACTCACAAGTCTGTTGGAAGCTGGCCTCTACTTGCCATGTGGACTTCTCCATATTGCTTCTTGAGTGTTTTATTGACATGGTGACTGGTTTCTGTCAAAGCAAATAATTCAAGATATAATGCTTTTTATGACCTAGCCTTGGAAGTCACATACCATCTTTTTCTTAATTCCCTACAGGTTATACATATTACGTCTCTTCATTGTGAGAAGGTATTATACAAGAGCACGAGTAAATAGGAGGTGAAAATTACTAATAGCCATTTTGTAGGCTTGTTATCTCAATTGTGATGTCATTTTTTCCCCACTATTCATCACCATTAATAATAAGGTATTCATGAAAATGGCATTACTGATAGTGTCAACAATGTGTATTGGTCAAATGGAATAAAAATTATTAGTCATCCCTTGTTTACTTTAATTCTTGAATCAGATAAATCTTTCGAGCAACCTTGAATCATGTCACCCCTACCTCTTATCCCAGCTAATACTTCAATGACCAGCTCTGCATAGGTTTTGGCCAGCTTTACACCTTTACACTTGATAAATTTTACAGTTTCTCACCTTTTATTTGCATCACAAAATTCTTACTTTATAGAACCACAAACCTTCAGCTGTGCTTTTTTAAATAATACTATATCATGCCCAAGGAAAAGTGAAGAGCAATATGAATGTGTAACTCAGAATTTGAGGGAGTAAATGTGCATGGGTTTATCCTTGAAATGTGAGGGTCAGATTTATATGAATAAATGCTTTCCCCTTTTGTTCTTCCAGGTAAATATTTATGAAATTCATTTCTGTAAATTTCAGAAACTAATCTGAGATCAAGCCTGAGTTTAGCATAACATATGCCAAATCAGGCTACATGCATTGGCAGATGCTTTTGGAAATGAGGCACTAATTTATCCAGTGTGTTAATTTCTAATAGTTCATAGAGGCATCCATCTCCACTAATTGTCTGCAATACAGAAGGATGCCTTACCCAAAAGTATGTCCCTCTTTTGAGCATATTGTATCCATTGAATTAAGGGCCACAGTGACCCTCAACTTTGCCTGATATGGAAAAATTGTGAAAAGTCATTACCGCTCCAGAGCTCACTGTTAGATCAACTGAGACCTCTGTTGCAGCTGCATTAGAGTTTAAATACTCTTTTTATCCAATCCTCATTTGTTAAGCAATTCTTAATGAAACTCTTGCATGTCAGTTTCAGAGTTTAAATATCCTCTTTCCAGAGAACACCATCTATGACATTTTTTTAACCAAGATTAGTGCGATGATGCAGACTCTTATAGGAAACTGGGTCACCTACTGGGTAGCTGGCAATGAGAACTTCACCTCTAATGGAGTTAGAGCATTGGTAGATCCTAGTATATAATTGTTTTGAAATTGTTAAAACATTTACTAGAGATGAAGTAGGACAGAATATCAGTGGAAGGGAATGTGCTCAAATATAAACAATCTTGGGATTTTGAGAGGTATGAGATAAATAATATTTAGAAGAATATGCCGTCTAATGGCTATTGAATTTATGGTATTTATGTAAGACAAGGGTAGGCTGAAGATAATAAATCACCAATATAAGACAAAGCATAAATAACAAAGGACCTTTTTGGTAATATATAAAGAAACTCATCTCCTGTAGCCAGAGTCTGGAAAAAGCTGAAAACCAAGCCCAAGACTTAATTATAAGAGAAACATTGCTTCAGATAAGTTAATTCTCAATCATAAAGTTTTTAATGTATTTTTATGGAAACAGCCTCAATGCAAACGAATTATGGGTGAGGACTTCTTGGTGAATTAAGCTAAAAATATTCCATCCCCAGTTTTTGATCATCCTGGGCCTGCAGAAGCAATTATTTTCTCCTTGTTAAAATCTGGTAAGCCCTTCTTCTCTTAAAGACATGGAAAGGCATCTGTCTTAAAGAACAGCACACATCTTCCTTAAGATCTAACTCTAACTCTTCTTCGGAAACAGCATAAATATCCCATGCCAGTGGCTATATATCAAAATCAAGAAAGTGCTTGGACTACTAACAGAAGAAAGTGATTAGCCAAAGGAGTTGGAGTACCAAGTCAACATGTGTTAGCAGAAGCTTGGGGACTATGTATGTGACTGAATCCTGAAATTACTGAATCAATGAGAATGGAATTTAAAGTTGAACCAGGAGAGTTTGAAATATGTGGATAGCCTATCCTGATACAGAATTTAATACCCTGGTAAACACCCTGAGAAACAGTGAAAATATGTTACTATGTTGACACTTGGAATCTTGGGAAAAGTGATGACCCATAGTAAGTGAAGGGAGAAGAAAAAGATCACAAACATGAGCATACTCATGGGTACACATTACATAAGGTGAGAAAACTCATTAGTTGATGTTTTCTTTTGGAAGGTACAAAAGATGCTCTGTCTACACCAAAGCAATAAGGATGCATTGGTAAGAATTTCACTAGTATCATTAAGCTCAATTGTCATTGTTCTCTTTTGATCAACGTTAAAAGTAGGAGATAGCATTATAGAATTGGACTCAGTGATTACAAAGGGCACGGTAGCATTCTAAAATATTAGAGGTCAGATAGATATGCTTAACCATTAAAGTTAAGGAGATTACAATTATTGTAAAGATTGGGATTCAGTGGTCTTGACGTATGGAGAGCAAGAGATGATTAATAGAACATGGCTTCCCAGGATCAAGGTACATTGACTTTCATAAGAAGTCTGTTAAATCTATATAGCAAAAGCATTCCAGGATGGATGATCAGAAAGCTGAGGGAAGCCACTCCTAAAAGCAGTCAACTCTCTTTTCTGGTTTCCAGTTTTTGTTTGAACTTCTCAGATCTAGAAACTATTGACAGAAGAAAAGGATGGGACCCCATATGAATAAACAATCATGACACAGTGGCGTGTATACATGATAATAATTTCTCAGTCATTTCCCAAAGAACATATGGACATTCACTTAGTTAACTGTGCCCAAAGGAAAGGGAAATATCCTTACATGTTTAAGAACTATGGACAGAGTCCAATTTGGCATTGATAACCTCGAATGCAAATCATCATTATGATCCTTTTATTAGAATGAGAGTCAATTTAGAGGCCAAAATTTAAATGGATTCATAGTCCAAATCCAGGTCATAAAGCACATAGTAGTCCATAGATTTGTATATATGTATTTTACATGACAAAAATTTCCAAAGTCTGCATTTTTTTTTAACAAATTTCATTTTCATTTAAGGCATGGGAGACAAACACTAGACATCTCATTTCTGCATTCCTGTTCTGTTTACATAGGTAAAATTAGCTTTCTTCTGTAAAATTTTAATGTTGGATAAGATTATATGCAATATATAGCTAATACGTAAAAGATCTAAATACTGTTAATAATGTAGATTTGGTGTTTATAGAAACTACAAAAACTCATTACTTGAAATTACAAAATCATGGTGATACTGCATCTATTTATGGTATATCTTTCTGGTAATATATTCAAGAAACAAAATCAATTTGTGGATCTTGATTGGAGAAATTAAATTCATTAGAGGGTGATGAGAAGGCAGCAGTAATAGTGAGGATTGAGGGTAGTACCAGTTATTTGTTTAAGTGGGTAATAAATGGAAAGAATAGGAAAACTTTATAAAACCATAAAGAATACAGGTTTTCTACTTGGATTGTTGTAGAAAAATAGTCATGAAAATGGAAGTTCTCAGACCCATAAAGTAGGGGATGCATTAGCAGGTAGCATATATAAAAATATGTGTTTCTGAACAAGAGATATAGGATTTAAAACAGTATAATAAATTTAATAAATTAACATATGATTCATAAAAAAGAATACACAATCACACACTTAAACTTTCTTGTGAGTATTGCAAGTTGGGAAACAAATAGATATCTTTTGCTGTGAGAGTTAGAGTGAATACTGGAAAGTATGAATTATGAATTTGATTAGATTTGTAATTTCTAATACCATTCCCTGATTTATTAATTGCAGAATATGTGCTAGGAGTTAATGTAATGATATTGATATGCTGTTATAACATAAATGTAAACTAATTTTTAACTTGAAATTATTTTAAATTTAGCTTTCCATATAATTCGAATGATACAATGGTACCTAGTCCTGAAATGAGAGAACTAGAGGAGAATTAAAGAAGCTTTCCAGGTAAAATAAACTTTACATAACTCTTTTTCCCAAAACCTTCAAGATATTTGAAACATTATTTGGAAGCATTTTGTTTTCAAAATTTTTACTACTCCATAAATGACTTACATAGTATGTGATAAAGATAACATATAAGACTCATAAGAAAATGATATAATTCAGTTATAAAATTTAATCATAAAAGCAAATATGCTTTCATTTTGTTTGAAAACACATTTATGTCATGCATCTCTCTATATATTACATATATACACACACATATGTACGTACACATATACATATATATGATCCTTTTCATTAATCATCAGAAATAATATTACAGTGGTATATTAGAGTCCTTGCAATTACCTCAAGTATTGCTAGAAAGAAATACTTGAGACTGGGTAGTTTACAAAGAAAATATGTTTAATTGTCTTATGGTTCCACAGGCTGTGCAGGAAGCATGATGCTGGAATCTACCTGGCTTCTGGGGAGGCCTCAGGAACCTTAATCATGTCTGAAGGCAGAGGGGTGGCGATCATTTTCATGGCTAGAGTAGGAGAAAGAGAGTAATAGGAGGGAGATGCTACACACTTTTATATGATCAGATATTGTAAGAACTCAGGTTTGTCAAAGATCAGGTGGCTGTAGATGTGTAGTGTTATATCTGAGGCCTCTGTTCTGTTCCATTGGTCTATGTATCTGTTTTGGTACCCATACCATACTGTTTTGGTTACTGTAGCCTTGTAATATAGTTTGAATTCAGGTAGTGTGATGCCTCCAGCTTTGTTCGTTTTGCTTAGGATTGTCTTAGCTATACAGGCTCTGTTTTGGTTCCATATGAAATTTAAAGTAGTTTCTTCTAGTTCTGTGAAGAAAGTCAATGGTAGCTTGATGGAGATTCCCTATTTAATAAATGGTGTTAGGAAAACTGGCTAGCCATATGCAGAAAACTGAAACTTGACCCCTTCCTTACATCATATACAAAAATTAACTCAAGATCGACTAAAGACTTAAATGTAACACCTAAAACCATAAAAACCCTAGAAGAAAACCTATGCAATACCTTTCAGGACATAGGCATGGGCAAAGACTTCATGACTAAAACACCAAAAACAATGGCAACAAAAGCCAAAATTGACAAATGGGATCTAATTAAACTAAAGAGCTTCTGCACAGCAAAAGAAACTATCATCAGAGTGAACAGGCAACCTACAGAATGGGAGAAATTTTTTGCAACCTCTCCATCTGACAAGGGGCTAACATCCAGAATCTACAAGGAACTTAAATTTACAAGAAAAAAAAAACCCGATCAAAAAGCGGGCAAAGGACATGAACAGATACTTCTCAAAAGAAGACACTTATGCAGCCAATGAACGTATGAAAAAAAAAGCTCATCATCACTGGTCATTAGAGAAATGCAAATCAAAACCACAATGAGATACCATCTCACGCCAGTTAGAATGGCGATCATTAAAAAGTCAGGAAATAACAGATGCTGGAGAGGTTGTGGAAAAATAGGAGTGTTTTTACACTGTTGGTGGGAGTGTAAATTAGTTCAACCATTGTGGAAGACAGTGTGGCAATTCCTCAAGGATCTAGAACCAGAAATACCATTTGACCTAGCAATCCAATTACTGGATATATACCCAAAGGATTATAAATTATTCTACTATAAAGACACATGCAAACAGATGTTTACTGAAGCACTATTCACAATAGCAAAGACTTGGAACCAACCCAGATGCCCATCAATTATAGACTGGATAAAGGAAATATGGCACGTATAGAACATGGAATACTATGCAGCCATAAAAACGATGGTTTATATCCTTTGCAGGGACATGGATAAAGCTGGAAACCATCATTCTCAGAAAACTAACACAGGAACAGAAAACCAAACACTGCATGTTCTCACTCACAAGTGAGAGTTGAACAATGAGAACACATGGACACAAGGAAAGGAATACCATGCACCAGGGCCTATCAAGGGGTATGGAGCTAGGGGAAGGATATCATTAGGAGAAATACCTAATGTAGATGATGGGTTGATGGGTGGAGCAAACCACCATGGCACGTGTATACCTATATATCGAAGCTGCACGTTCTGAACATGTATCTCAAAACTTTCTCTTTCTCTCTCTCTATATATATATGTGTGTGTGTGTGTATATATACATACCTCTATCTTATACAGTACCAAAAGGGGAATAGGTCTAAAGCTTTTATGAGAACTCTACTATCATTATCCAATCACCTCCTCCCACCATGCCCCACCTCCAACATAGGATTACAATTCTACATAAGATTTGGTGGGCACATGGACCCAAACCATATCAGGTAGTGATATAACAATTCCAGTAATTGCTTTATATTAAATATATCATAGATCAAAATGAAAAGCATTATAAAAGTTGTTTTCCTTTGAAATATGCAAATGTTATGATTTTTCTTTTCATTTTATTAAAAGTAAACTTATTTTATACCTAGGACTACAGCTAACCAGGGAGGTGAAAGATTTCTACAATGAGAATTACAAAACACTACTCAAGGAAATCAGAGATGTTACAAACAAATAGATGAATATTTAATGCACATGGATAGGAAGAGCCAATATATTTGAAATGGCAATACTGCCCAAATAGCAATTTATAAATTCATTGTTACTCTTGTCAAACATCTAATAACATTCTTCACAGAACTGGCAAAAAAATAAAAATAAAAAAACCCTATTTCGAAATTTATATGGAACTCAGAAGGAGCCCAAATGACCAAGGGAATCGTAAGCAAAAAGAACAGAGCTAGAAGTATACCATTACCCAACTTCAAACTATACTATAAAGCTACCGTGACCAAAACAGCATGATATGGCAACCAAAACAGACACATAGACCAATGGAAAAGAATAGAGAGTGTAGTAATAATACCACACACCTACAACTATCTGATCTTTGACAAAGTCAACAAAAACAAGCAATAAGGAAAGGACTCCCAGTTCAATAAATGGGGTACTGGGATAACTAGCTAGCCATATGGAGAAGATTGAAACTGGAACCCTTCCTTACATTACTTACAAAAATCAACTCAAAAATTGATTAAATACTTAAATGTAAAACCTAAAACTACTGAAAACCCTGGATAACCTTAGAAATACTATTCTGGGCATTGTACCTGGCAAAGATTTTGTGACAAAGAAGCCAAAAACAATTGCAACTAAAACAAAAATTGACATGTGGGATCTTAATAAACTAAAGAGCTTCTACACAGCAAAATAAATTATCAATAAAGTGAACAGACAACCTACAGAATGGGAGAGAACATTTGCAGGCTATGCATCTGATGAATGAAAATTTATAAGCAAATTATAAACAAATCAAGAAGCAAAGAAACAACCCATTAAAAAGTGCATAAATAACATGAACAGACAATTCTCAAAAGAAGACATACATGCATCCAACAAACATATGAAAGAATGCTCAACATCACTAATCATTAGAGAAATTAAAAGCAAAACCACAATTAGACACCATCTCACATGAGTCAGAATGGTTATTACTGAAAAGTCAAAAAAAAAAAATAACAGGTGCTGGTGAGATTGTGGAGAAAAATGGATGCTTATACACTGCTGGTGGGAAAGTAAATTAGTTCAGCCATTATGGAAAGCAGACTTCTCTTATTCATTCACGATTCTTGCTTAGAGTCTCTTTTTGAGACCCTTTCTCCAATCACTTAATAAAAACATATATATCTGTGTGTGTGTGTATCCCTCTGAAAGATACCACACATTTTTCAGAGTTTTAATTATTTTATCTCTGAAACTGAGCCCCTAAATTGTACCTCCATACATGATTATTACCATGGGCTAAAGTTCTCTATCTTTAGTTTCTTACAGGAAATTTCTATTTGAATATTATACTCTCAGCTCAAAGGAGTCTGGAATCTAATTTACAATTTTTCTCCTCAAGCCCGCACCTCCTTCTCTTTCAATAGTCTGTTAAATTCAATTGCTTCCTTAAGCAGTCAACACATTCCCTCATTTTAAAAAGCATTTCTTGAACTAGTCTCAATGCCATTAATTATTCTAGCAACTTTAATAAGCCATTCTGGTTTGCAAAAAGCCATTAATAACTGATGCTTATATAATACCACTAAAATTATTAAGTATTAATTTGGTGCTAGTAGGATAATGATAGGTAATTTTCTCTCTTAGAGAGTAGGTGAAAATCACAAATCCGCGGTTAATACTTTTGTATAAAAGTGACAGTTCAATGTAGTTCAAAATCTAAATCATTGATTTAGACATAGATTCAGTAATAGAAGTAGATATTGGAAATTGAAAAATTTATATGCATCAATATAAAAATTTTTGCTATTATATATGCAGAAAACTTCAAAATATATTTCATTAATATCCAACTATATGTCAAACATTCTTCTAAGTACTGACAGCATTACAAAAAGGTAAAAAATGAATACCAAAATCTTTGTCCTCATTTAGACTATTTCATATTTCTAGAAATTTTAGGCAAACTTTAAAATTTAACAAATATACTTGTTAGTTTCACTTTTAAGTGTCTATAATTCTAGGGTATATTTTAGCTCTAGCTTATACTGGAAATAATAAAATACCAGAATTAATATTTTTAAAAACTATATATATATATGTTATTTAAATGTATTTTACATTTTGATTTTACAAATATCATAGTTTTATTTCAATGAATTTTTATGACAGTGAAACTGTTTTCTAAAATTTCATACATCTTATGTATTCAGTTATTTGGAACATTTGCACTTTATAAAGCTGAACAATACTGAGGTAATTTTTAGGTTTCATTCTTTATGTGGATGATGAAGGCTTACACAGGGAAATTTTGTCTTCCAAGGGTAAAAGATATGCAACTACCTGTATGTCATTGATCATAAAAGAGGTAGATCATGAGATTCTACTTAACTTAGTGGATATCAGATCATAAAAAGTATTAAGAAAACAATTGTTCTAATGGTGCTTGGTAATTGCTTTCTTTCCAATTATCAAGGAAAGGCAGGCTCAGTCATGCACACTGGTAGTTCTGATTACTTGGAAGTCAGAGGCTGAATGATCATTTGATCCCTTGAGTTAAAATCTAGCGTGGGCAACATAGCAAGATTCCCCTCCCACCCACTGCCCCCTCAACGCAACTCCTTTCTCTCTTTCATTTTATATATATATATACACACACACACACACATATATAAAAACATGTATCTAAGTAATTATTATATTACTATATTATATAATGCATATATATTATATAGTAATATAATAATTACTTAGATACACGTTATATTACATATATATAAAACAATTGAAGAAAATATGAATGGAATAATCACATCTACTATATATATATATATTTTTTTTTCAGAGTCAGTGCCTCACTCTGTTGCCCAGACTGGAGGCAGTGGCACATTCATTGCTCACTGCAACTTTGAATTGAGTACCTGGGACTACAGGCATGCACAACCACACCTGGCTAATTTTTAAAATTTTTTGTAGAGATAAGAGCTTTCTATGTTGCCCAGGACGGTCACAAACTGCTCAGTTCAAGTGATTCTCCTGCCTCAGCTTCCCAAAGTTCTGTATTACAGTCATGAGCTACTGCACCTGCTCAAAATTTTTCAAATTAAAAGAACTATAAATATGTAACATGGATTTTAAGATAGTCTTATCAGACACAAACACAAATATAGTATTAATAAAGTAAAACATACATCCAACAGATAGAAATTGTAACAAAATTTTCCTAACATGTATGTAAATAACACTTTTTAATATAATTGCTTACATTAAATCTAAACTATAATGTGATAAAATTAGCCAGAACTTGTGTGTATGAATATTTTACTCAAGCCTAAATTTTGTATTGGACCAATGGAATTAAAAAATTAAAGCTGGCTGGGCGCGGTGTCTCACACCTGTAATTGCAGCACTTTGGGAGGCCGAAGTGGGCAGATCGCGAGGTCAAGAGATTGAGACCATCCTGGCCAATGTGGTGAAACTCTGTCTCTACTAAAAATACAAAAATTAGCTGGGCATGGTGGTGCACACCTGTAGTCCTAGCTACTCGGGAGTCTGTGGCAGGAGAATCACGTGAACTCAGGAGGCGGATGTTGTAGGGAGCTGAGATCATGCCATTGCACTCCTGCCTGGTGACAGAGTAAGACTCTATCTCAAAAAGAAAAAAAAAAAAAATTAAAGCGACAAACTTTTTTTATAATGTCCTAATTTGTGTTTCTCATATCTTGATAATTTTAGAGTTGTACTAAATTAAAAACATAGTAAATGTATTTTAATAAACTTATAATAAAGAAGAGAATAAAATGTTCATTTTTCCATTCATTGTTCAAGTTTATAGAATGATTCTGAATAATAATTGCCTAAGCAAGGAATCAATAAAAAACAATTTTTGTTATGGATTGTGTTAAAAAAAATCCCTTCAATTTTTTTAAACTTAGACAATAATGGAAATCAAGGTCCTTTAAATTATTTATTATTGAGCAAAGATTATAAATAATTTCATTAAAACAGGGAATAAACTGGAATTTATTGTGTTTATAAACTTATTATGTTTACTTATAATGATGCAGTAAAAGCACATCAAAGTGTTCAACAACCAAGAAAAATTTATAAATAAACTTTAACTTATTTATATAAATATATTTATTTATATAAAATTATTTAAATTTATTTATAAATGTAAGTTTATTTGTAAACTTAATAAGAATTATTAAGAATTCTGACGTCATCGAAAAGATTACATAGAAATCTAAACAAAAGATAACATTCACCAGAACAAATATTTTTTGATTCAGAATCTTGGAAATGAAGTGTGTAAAATGTCATTTAAGTTTTTTAGAGTAAATAATACATTTTTTCTTCAGTGTTGAACACTTGGATGAGGTTTTATTGCCCAGCTACTGGGAGTGCTGTCAGGAGATAGTCTTCCACTGTCAGCCTCTTCAGAATTCACTTTGGTTGAAGGGAGTTATCTCACCTATAGTTGCACCCTTTCAGGGGCAACCCACATCTAATGGATTAAACATCCAAGTAGAAAGACTCTGAGGGTGCATGATCAAGGGATGCACATATGAGAATAGATAAGAGAGAAGTACTGACTTGGGAGCATTTTCGTGAGATATGGGATTTAAGATTGTGGCAAGGACATCCAGGTGATAGTAGCATTAGAGCGCTTCCGGAAGCAAGGAAGAGCTGATGGACTAAGTTAAGTAAAATCTCATGTCTAAATTATTGTGGCAGTCTGAGGATGCATGGAATAAAAGAGTCAAGGCATGGAGCATGGGTATGCTAGATTGAACATGCTACGTGACACCAGGAAACCCACCAGATGTTTGTTTTCCACAGGCAGGCCGCAAGAAGATACACTATTAAATAGGGGTATCAAATAATATGCTGATAAGAAAATGCCAGCATCATTAAGGAATTCAGTGGTGTTCCCCACTTTGTCAAAGACTGATGGCAACAGAGGTTGTAACAGAACCAGGTGCGTTGGGAGCAACAAAATGATAATACCAAACACAATAGTAACCAGGGGGTGGAGCTTAGTACCAGAAGCTAGGTGCATGCAAGTACAACACTGCTCTACTCAACTTCTACCCTCAGAAGAAATGGAGGCTAGATGATCAGAAGAAAGATCATCTACTTCTTGATGATACTGTTAGTGGCAGCGGCCTACTATTGATGGCAGCGGCAGTGGTCCGTAGTTGCCGCAGCCATCATGCCGGCGGCCGCTGCGCCTGGGAGGGCAAGGCTCAAGACGGGCCGCTGACATCAGCATAAAGTCCCAATGCCTCGTCCAGTTTCCAGATCCCAGTCAGTTTTAGACCCAGAGCACTTTGATTGAATGAGAGGCCAGATTCCCAAGAGGAAGAACCCTGTAAGACCATGATGATTGTACATAATGAAACTTCTTTCGGCTTTATCTCAAAGGGACTATAACTATTTACTCGAATACTGTACACTGGAGGAAAGATAACTACTTAGCCATTTCTAAGGTTTCTGACACAGGTTCCAAGTTGACAGTGACAGTCAGATTCAAAGTGCCATCACGGTGTTTGCGTTAGAATGATGACATATGGGAAACAGGGAAGAAACTGTGTTCTGGGTAAGGTCCAAATCGTAGGTAATTTAATACATTCAGAGAGGGATATATCTTATGGACACATTTTAGTCCCTGAATGTATCATTGGGATAGACGTACTTGATCTAACTCCCACATTAGGCACTTGGTTTATCTGGAAAGGGCTATCGTAGTGAGAAAAGACAGGTAGAAGTCCCTGAAAGTGCTCCTCCTATGTAAGCTGAGGTAGTAAACAAAAAAATCATGTCACAGTGTAACATAGAAACGTGGGTCACCCTTAAGTATCCAAAAGTATCTAAAGAATGAAAAGCTAGTATAGTCTTTGTCATACATTAATTAAATTATTCAGACAATAGAGGACTTTTGCCTCAGTTTCTGGTCTAATTATTAGAAGAAGCCTACAATTAGTCTCTGCAAGTTTTGCATAAAATTTTGTCTTAATGCCGGCTTCCTAAAACATTTGGAGATTAGGAAATGCCAAGAACAGATATATGTCTACATACAGATATATGAATAGATATATGTCTATATGTATATATATGCATATATATTCAAACTAACCTTAATGTAGTTAAGATTAAAAATCATGAATATAAACATTTCTTTAGTGATTTTAATAAAAATATCATTTTACTATATATTAATGAAGTACTATTATTTTAATAAATCTGGACTCCTGTAAATGTGTCTGAAAATTACATGCATTATTTTTCCAAGTGCCACAAATAATAAAATATATATTGAAACAATAATATGTTTTAACATATCAAAAACTGCAATGCCATTGTTGCTACTCGCTTGTACCCAGCAAGTCAGAAAACCAATAAGTCTGTTGATAACGTTATGTTTGATCAGGTAAAGGGAGTTCCAAGGATGTACTAAACTTATAAAATGACAATAATGGGAGGTTATGACAAATTCCAAATACGAGATATCAAATAAAACAAATCCAAACTTTTGTAAAAAAAAAAAAGTATTTAAAAATATTGTTGCTTTAGTAATATTTTGTAGTTCTCTTTGTAGAAATCTTTCACTTTTTTGGTTAGACGTATAGGTGTATAAAGTGCTACTGATTTGTGTACATTGACATTTTGTATCCCAAAACTTTATGAAGTCATTTATCAGGTCCAGGGGCCTTTTAGAGAAGTCTTTAGGGTGTTCTAGCTATAGCATCATAATGTCAGCAAAGAGGGATAGTTTGACTTCTTTTCCTATTTGGATGCCTTTTATTTTTTTATCTTTCCTGATTGTTCTGGCTAGCACTTCCAGTACTGTGTTGAATAGGAGTGGCGAGAGTGAAATCCTTGTCATTTTCATTTCTCAAGGGGAATTCTTTCAGTTTTTGCACTCTCAGTATGATGTTGACTGTGGGTTTGTAATACATGGCTCTTATTAATTTGTGGCATGTTCCTCTGATGCCTAGTTTCTTGTGGGTTTTTCTTATAAAGTGATGTTGGATTTTATCCAAAGCTTTCTCCAAGTCTATTAGGGTGATTATATACTTTATGTTTTTAATGTGCTGTTGAATTTGGCTTGCTAGTTTTTTGTTGAGGATTTTTGCATCCATGTTCATCTGATATTGACCTATCGTTTTTTTTTTTTTTTTTTTTTAGGTTGTGTTTTGCAAGATTTTGGTATCAAGGTTCAATATTATGCTGTCTTTACAGTGTGAGTTAGGGAAGAATTCCTCCACCTTGATATTTTGGAAAAGTTTTAGTAGAACTGATACTACTCTTTTTTTACATCTGATAAAATTTGGTTGTGAATACATTTGACCTAGGACTTTTTTTGGATGGCAGTTTTTTTTATTATTGATTCAGTTTTGGAACTAGGTATTGGTCTGTTGAGGGTTTTGATGTCTTCCTGATTCAATCTTGGGAGAATGTGTGTTTCCAGAAATGTCCACAGTTCCTCTAGATATAGTAGATCATTAGCATAAATATGTTCATAATAGTCTCAAGAAATTTTGTATTTCTGTGGGGTCACTTGTATTGCCACCTTTGTTGTTTTTTATTGTGCTTCTTTGGATTGTTTCACTTTTTTTCTTTGCCAATCTAGCTAGCAGTTTATAAATCTCGTTTATTCCTTCTTTGCATGGGTTTGGGTTCTCAATGTCATCATTTTTACTCTGATTTTAGTTATTTCTTTTCTTCTACTAGCTTTGGGATTAGTTTGTTCTTGTATTTTTTTCAGTTTCTCTAAGAGTAAACTCTAGTAGTTAATTTGAGATCTAACTTTTCAAGGTAGGCATTTAGCACTATAAACTTCCCTCTTAACATTATTTTTGCTGCATCCCAGAGATTTTGGTATGCTGTGTCTCTGTTTTCATTTATTTCAGAGAATATTTTCATTTCAGCCTTGATTTCATTGTTTACTCAAAAGTCATTCCAGAAATGAGAGATGAAATGAACAAATTGAAAAAATATTCCATGCTCATAGACTAGAAAAATTACTAGTGTTACAATAGACATAGTGCCCAAAGTAATCTAGATTCAACCCTTCTCCTATCAAAGTACCAATGTCATTTTTCACAAGAGTTAGAAAAAAATTATTCTAAAATTCATATGGAACCAAAAATAGCCCAAATAGCCAAAGAAATCCTAAGCAAATGAACAAAGCTGGAGACATCACATTACCCTACCTCAAACTATACTATAAGGCTACAGTAACCAAAAAAGCATGGTACTGGTACAAAAACAGATGATAAACCAACAGAACAGAATAGAAACTTCAGAAATAAGCCCACACACCTATAGTCACCTTATATTCATCAAAGTGGACAAAAAAATAAGCAACAGGGAAAGGACCCTATATTCTCTAAATGGTTCTAGGATAGCTAATCATCTGCAGAAGAATGAAACTGGACTCCTACCTCTAACCATATACAAAAACTAACTCAAGATGAATTAAATATTTAAGTGTAAGGCCTAAAACTATAAAAATCCTGAAAGAAAACCTAGTAAATACAATTCTGGATATCAGGCTTGGGAAAGGATTTATGACTATGTCCTGAAAAGTAATTCCAAAAAAACCACAAGTTGACAAGTGGAATCTAATTAAACTAAAGGGGTTTTGTACAGCAAAAGAAACTCAACAGAATAAACAACCTAGAGAAAGGGAGAGAACATTTGAAAACTATGCTCTGACAAAGATCTAATATCCAGAATCCATAACGAAGTCAAACAATTGAAGGAGCAAAATAAAAATAATCTCATTAAAAGAATGGGCAAAATACATGAACACATACTTCTCAAAAGAAGACATACAAGTAGCTAACAAACATATGAAAAAAAAGTCTACATCATTAATCATCAGAGAAATGAAATCAAAATTACAATGGCATATCTTCTTATACCATTCAGAATAGCAGAAACCATCATTCTCAGCAAACTATCACAAGAACAGAAAATTAAACACCGCATGTTCTCAGTCATAGGTGGGAATTGAACAATGAGATCCCTTGGACACAGGAAGGGGAACATCACACACTGAGGCCTATTGTGGGGAGGGGGGAGGGGGGAGGGGGGAGGGACAGCATTAGGAGATTCACGTAATGTAAATGACGAGTTAATAGGTGCAGCATACCAACATGACACATGTATACATATATAACAAATCTGCGCATTGTGCACATGTACCCTAGAACTTAAAATAAAATAAATAAATAAATAAATAAATAAATAAATAAATAAATAATCGACAGATATTGACAAAGCTGAAGAGAAAAGGAAATGCTTATATATTGTAGGTGGGAATGTAAATAAGTTCAACTACTGTACAAAGAAGTGTGGAGGTTTCTCAGAGAATTTAGAACAGAATTACCATTTGGCTTAGCAATCCTATTACTCAGTATATATCCAAAAGAAAACAAATTGTTCTACCGAAATGACCCATGTACTTGCACATTAATTGCAGCACTATTCACAATAACAAAGACATGAAATCAATGTAGGTGCCCATCAGTGGTGGATTAGATAAGGAATATGTGGTACAAATACACCATGGAAATTTTGCAGCCATAAAAAAGAATTAAGTCATGTCTTTTGCAAGAACATGGATGAAGCTGGAGGTTATTATCCTAAGCAAATTAATTCAGGAACCAAAAACCAAATAGTACATGTTGTTCTCACTTATAATTGGAGCTAAACATTGAGTAATCACGAACATAAAAATGGCAACAATAGATACTGAAAATGACTTGAGGAAGGAAAGACAGAGAGGGGTTTAAAACTTTAAAAGGGTTTAAAAACTAACTTGGGTGCTATGCTCAGTTAGTTATGGGATCTTTCATAGCCCAATCTCAGCGTCATAAAATATACCCAGGTAACAAACCTACACATGTACCCACTGAATCTAAAATAAAACTTGAAAAATGTATATGTTATTTCAATAAGGGTGGGGTTGCTGTTGCAATAGCTGGATACGCACTATAACAGTAGAGAATGCTTTTTCTGTCAAGATGTGCCTGCATCTCAAAGTCAGGGAGCAAAGGGCTTTTCTTCTATGAGAGAAATAAACAAGGTTAGAAAGAACCAGTTGTATTGTAGGAGGGTGTAGTAGGTTAACATCAAATAGATAAGTAAATAATCTCCTTCCTTCAGATCAACTGATTCTAAGTAGGGCCTTTAAGAAAAGTTTTTATGCCTTTAAGAGCTTAAGGATAGGCCAAATTTTGGCCAAATTTCTGGGGCCTGAGGGAAGGAGAGAAGATTTAGTAAAGTTTAGTCAAATCGTATATTAATATTTTGGCCACATTGTGCTGTGTGTACAAACAGTTCAGCTAATCAGTTATGAAACAATTAATGCTGTGTTTCTCTAAGGATTTTAGGAATGGTTACCACCTAGTTTCCCAGTTCTTTAATCACAAACAGCAATTTATTCACTTCTCCTGCACAAACCTTACTTTTAAATCCACTTGTAATTATAAGAGGTAAAAGAGGGAGGTTTGGCTTTAGATATGCAATAATCTCAGCTATGATTTGACCAAGTCTCAGTATTCCTTTAAAAAATACACCAAGAACTCCAGTGAAGGGCATAGAGTAAGTTTAATTGAGAGTCAACAATGCTATGATCCATGTAATACTATGAGCCAATTCCCATGTATGGATGAGAAATCATGTCACGTTTATCTTTCCTCTCTTTTTTTAACTTAACTTCCATAACCCATTTCCCTGATACACAAATTCTATGGCAAATTCTTTCCTGTACTGCTATAACAAGCCACTATAATTCTTATTTGTACTTTTATTTATGTCAACTGCATTGGTTCTTAATTAACTATGATAAACCATTTTCTTGCTTCTGCTTAATCAGTCATAATTCAATGACAACAAATAACATGTACTGATTATTTACTGTATGTATCAAAAACAGTTCTAAGCAATGTATATATATTAGCCCCCTGAATCTTCATTAAAAACTCTATGAAGCAGTTATGCTCATCTATATTTAAAAAATGAAGAAAGTGAGATGCAAAACTCACCAAGAATCACACAGTTAGTAAACGGTGAAACTAAAATTTTAAAATATATAGACTGCACCAGAGTTTTTACATGTAAATACTATGCTATTGTACGCAAGTAACTTTGTCAATTGAAACAAAGTCAGCACAGCATTTCACAGTTTATCTCATTTAAAAACAGGAAAAAATAAGCATTTTTAAACACACTCACTTCATATAGGTCCTCAAATCTCCAATGCCTCCATTCCTAAACAAACATGCATCACCTTAAGTTTTATCTTAAAATATCCTAAAATTCATGAATGTCTTTTCTTAAATGCCTCTGGGGAAATTCCTTGGACATATGTTTTCCAGATCTCTCCTAGTGTGCTGTCCTATAATACTTGTATTAGGACAGGTAATCAGTATTTCAAAGACACACTTAAATATATAAAATTTAAATGACAATGGTTGATGTCAAATGACAGAAAATTTACCGAACACAACTGAAAATCAATGAAATAGAAACAATATCCAAAAGCAGATTAATTCTCTCACATCGTGTCTGATTGATAGTATGACACAAATTTTTTATTCTAGCTGTGAGCTAATAAAATATAGATTTGAAATACCCTGCTTAAACTGAGGATACATAAAACCAGGAAAATCAAGGGTATTCAAACTTCAATTAGTAATTTTAATCATAATTGAGAACCTAGAAAATCAAGGAGAGTTCAATTTTTCCATGACTTGCTTAGAAGAAAATTGTGATATCTGAATTCTGAAAACACCTTTTTTTTTTTTTATACTTTAAGTTCTAGGGTACATGTGCACAACGTGCAGGTTTGTTACATAGGTATACTTGTGCCATGTCGGTGTGCTGTACCCATTAACTCATCATTTACATTAGGTATATATCCTAATGCTATCCCTCCCCTCTGTCCCCTCCCCACAATAGGCCCCAGTGTGTGATGTTCCCCTTCCTGTGTCCAAGTGATCTCATTGTTCAGTTCCCACCTATGAGTGAGAACATGCGGTGTTTGGTTTTCTGTACTTGTGATAGTTTGCTGAGAATGATGGTTTCCAGCTGCATCCATGTCCCTACAAAGGACACAAACTCATCCTTTTTTATGGCTGCATAGTATTCCATGGTGTATACGTGCCGCATTTTCTTAATCTAGTCTGTCACTGATGGACATTTGGGTTGATTCCAAGTCTTTGCTATTGTGAATAGTGCTGCAATAAACATATGTGTGCATGTGTCTTTATAGCAGCATGATTTATAATCCTTTGGGTATATACCCAGTAATGGAATGGCCGGGTCATATGGCATTTCTAGTTCTAGATCCTTGAGGAATCGCCACACTGTTTTCCATAATGGTTGAACTAGTTTGTAGTCCCACCAACAGTGTAAAAGTGTTCCTATTTCTCCACATCCTCTCCAGCACCTGTTGTTTCCTGATTTTTTTTAATGATTCCATTCTAACTGGTGTGAGACGGTATCTCATTGTGGTTTTGATTTGCATTTCTCTGATGGCCAGTGATGATGAGCATTTTTTCATGTGTCTGTTGGCTGTATGAATGTCTTTTGAGAAGTGTCTGTTCATATCCTTTGCCCACTTTTTGATGGGGTTGTTTGCTTTTTTCTTGTAAATTTGTTTGAGTTCTTTGTAGGTTCTGGATATTAGTCCTTTGTCAGATGAGTAGATTGCAAACATTTTCTCCCATTCTGTAGGTTGCCTGTTCACTCTGATGGTGATTTCTTTTGCTGTGCAGAAGCTCTTTAGTTTAATGAGATCCCATTTGTCAGTTTTGGCTTTTGTTGCCGTTGCTTTTGGTGTTTTAGACGTGAACTCCTTGTCCATGCCTATGTCCTGAATGGTACTACCTAGGTTTTCTTCTAGAGTTTTTATGGTTTTAGGTCTAACATTTAAGTCTCTAATCCATCTTGAATTAATTTTCGTATAAGGAGTAAGGAAAGGATCCAGTTTCAGCTTTCTACTTATGGCTAGCCAATTTTCCCAGCACCATTTATTAAATAGGGAATTCTTTCCCCATTTCTTGTTTTTCTCAGGTTTGTCAAAGATCAGATGGCTGTAGATGTGTGGTATTATTTCTGTGGGCTCTGTTCTGTTCCATTGGTCTATATCTGTTTTGGTACCAGTACCATGCTGTTTTGGTTACTGTAGTCTTGTAGTATAGTTTGAAGTCAGGTAGCGTGATGCCTCCAGCTTTGTTCTTTTGGCTTAGGATTGTCTTGGCGATACGGGGTCTTTTTTGGTCCCATATGAACTTTAAAGTAGTTTTTTCCAATTCTGTGAAGAAAGTCATTGGTAGCTTAATGGGGATGACATTGAATCTATAAATTACCTTGGACAGTATGGCCATTTTCACATATTGATTCTTCCTATCCATGAGCATAGTATGTCCTTCCATTTGTTTGTGTCCTCTTTTATTTTACTGAGCAGTGGTTTGTAGTTCTCCTTGAAGAGGTCCTTTACATCCCTTGTAAGTTGGATTCCTAGGTATTTTATTCTCTTTGAAGCTATTGTGAATGGGAGTTCATTCATGATTTGGCTCTCTGTTTGTCTGTTACTGGTGTATAAGAATGCTTGTGATTTGTGCACATTGATTTTGTATCCTGAGACGTTGCTGAAGTTGCTTATCAGCTTAAGGAGATTTTGGGCTGAGACAATGGGGTTTTGTAAATATACAATCATGTCATCTGCAAACAGGGACAATTTGACTTCTTCTTTTCCTAACTGAATACCTTTTATTTCTTTCTCTTGCCTGATTGCCCTAGCCAGAACTTCCAACACTGTGTTGAATAGGAGTGATGAGAGAGGGCATCCCTGTCTTGTGCCAGTTTTCAAAGGGACTGCTTCCAGTTTTTGCCCATTCAGTAGGATATTGCCTGTGAGTTTGTCAGAAATAGCTCTTATTATTTTGAGATACTTTCCATCAATACCAAATTTATTGAGAGTTTTTAGCATGAAGGGCTGTTGAATTTTGTCAAAGGCCTTTTCTGCATCTATTGAGATAATCATGTGGTTTTTGTCTTTGGTTCTGTTTATATGGTGGATTATGTTTATTGATTTGTGTATGTTGAACCAGGCTTGCATCCCAGGGATGAAGCCCACTTGATCATGGTGGATAAGTTTTTTCATGTGCCGCTGTATTCGGTTTGCCAGTATTTTATTGAGGATTTTTGCATTGATGTTCATCAAGGATATTGGTCTAAAATTCTCTTTTTTTCTTGTGTTTCTGCCAGGCTTTGGTATCAGGATGATGTCGGCCTCATAAAATGAGTTAGTTATGTTGGCCTCATAAAATGAGTTACTCACCCTTTTACTCTATTTAAACCATCCCCATTATGAACTGAAAGTTTGTATCATCCTCCAAATTCATATGTTTGAATCTCTTACCCCCAATGTAATAGTATTAGGAGGCAAGGACTTTGGGAGATAATTAGAGTCAGATTAGGGCATGAAGATGAGATGGCCATGATGGGATTAGTAAACTTACAAGAATAAGAGAGAGGGAGGAGAGATGGAATTGTGTATTCCATAAGTGGAATATATATATTCCACAATGAAATTATGTATTCCATGGAATTATATATTCCATGATGGAGGGAATAAAGTCCCTATCATTCTGTCCTTGAAATTGTAGCGTCCAGATCTGTGAGAAAATACATTTCTGTTGTGTAAGTCATTAAGTAAGTCTATGGTATGTTATGGTAACCTGAGTTGATTAATTTATTCCCCATTAAATCAATATATATACTGTCTTCTAACCAGACTACTGAAATAGAGAGGATATAAATGGATTAGAACATAGGATGATTGTGTGTGAACATACACATATATTTGTATATCAATCTCATTTAATCAATTTTAAAAATTATTTTATAATAAATTTAAAAAATCATTTAAAAATTATATTTAAAAATTTTAATTATATTTAAAAAATATAGCTATATAAATTATGTATATGATTGTATAATATAATACAAAGTATTCATAATATATTTGACAATTGCCTGCAATGTCATCAACACAGATTTGTAGAAACTATTTTTCAAAATGAATAAACATCACATTTTTCATCTTTAGGTGACACAACAATTTAAATAAAATCTCCTTGAAATCAGTAACATTTCATTTGCTTTCTCAACAGAAGAATATCATTATTCAATAACAGTGACTTGAGATATTCTGTCTCAAGGCAAAAAACTAAAAGTGTACTTATTGCTCTGCTATTTACTAGCTTTTCTGGACAAGTTACACATAACCCAGAACACCAGTTTTCTAAACTTAAAAATGGAAATGAAGTACAGTTACACACACTTCACAGTGTATCAAGAAATAGTTAAAAGTAGACAATGAATATTTGTGATAATAACCAAGTTACCCCCAGTACTTCCTTAATTTTTCCCCCTCTGTTCAGCTCAGCATTCAATGTTGCAAACAGCTAAGTTCTAACATAGCAAAAATACAGAAAAAGGGGGAATTGTTACTAAAGTTGATTATTCAAACTCAAGCTATAATCACACACGAAAAGGATCTTGAGCATTTGCAGCTGAGGCACTGTCCTAAAAACCAGGAAGAAGAGAATGTCAGTCATAATGAGTTTACTCTAGCTTCTCAGATAGCATTGGGAAATTAGAAAATAAAAAATATATATATACAGTATGGGAATTTTTCAGTGGGAGATGATGTAACACAGCAGTCCCCCACTACTCAAATACTTCATTCAATATGACACTGGAACTGTGGAGTAGTTCAAGTTTCCGAAGTTGTCTAGGATGGTTGGATAAACAGGGGAGAACAGTGAAATTTTTCTATCGAGAAGATAACATAATTTAGGTGAAGAAGATCATGAACATTCCAAAGGAGACTCATTATTATAATAAGGATGTCCCACCCCTTATAGTTTTGTTCATTGTGCACTGCATTATTTAGGAGGCACTTTTAACGCTATAGACAGAATCCTAGGTAAATTTATATAAGGATATAAAAAAGGCAAAGGAAAAGTGATAGGTGGTAATATCAAAGGAGTGTTTGCCTCTGTGAGTTGAGTAATTCATGGAGTTGGAGCATTAGAGGGCGTGAGCAAGAAAGTAGATGGTGGTTGAAGAGTGATATGACTAAAATTGATTTGATGTGGGAATTTTATTGATGTTAATAACAGGGTCTCACGTATGACCAGGGGAGTGACTGTAGCAGAGTGGATAACGATATCATTAAAGGAAAGAAAGAGGGGAGAAAGAAGGAGAATAAGAAGGGAAGGGCAAAGAAAGAAAAGAAGAAAAGACAGAAAATTCAAAAATTCAACTGGAGACCAAGTGCAGTGGATCATGCCTGAAATCTCAGCACATTGGGAGGCTGAAGCAGGCAGATCTCCTGAGGTCAGGAGTTCGAGACCAGCCTGGCCAACATGGTGAACCCTGTATCTACAAAAATACAAAAAATTAACCGGACGTAATGGCGGGTGCCTGTAATCCCAGCTACTCAGAAGGCTGAAGCAGGAGAATCACTTGAACCTGGGTGGTGGAGGTTGTAGTGAGCAGATTGTGCCACTGCACTCTAGCCTAGGCAATAGGTTGAGACTCCACCTCAAAAAAACCCATTGGATATTAAAAATTAGCAGGAATTATGAAGAAGTACTATGGAGAATGATGATGAGCCAGGGATAAAATTTCTTATCAATAAAGGAAAGTGACCCAGTTTACATTTGATGAGCCTTGGAGAAAGCTGTCCTATATTTTAGTACATTGGATACATACGGTTATTTATGTAATGCTCTACTGGCAAAAAAGAATGTATAACTGACATTTACTATGTGACTTTCAGTCTCTCTTGATGGAAAGAGAATGTTTCCTCCTCCATATGTCAGGTTTAGCCCTGTGACTTGCTTTGGCCAATGAGAAGTGAACAGGAGTTATTATAGCTTCCAAAGTTTTAGATTATTTCAGCTCTTGTGTTTTTCCATCTTAATGAGAGAATGGGATCTTAGATAAGGGCTATTCTTTCAATGTTCGTTTAGAAAAATAATGTTCAGGAAACCAGGAATAAAAGGTACATGAATAAATCTTGTGAAGGACTATCTGTGGACTCAAGAGTTGGCACCAAATTTAATGGTGATTAATTTTCCCTTAAGATAGGGAAAAAAGGAAGGGTGTTAATTTTGCTATTTCTATTTTGTTGGAGGTGCTACCTAGGGAATTATTTTAAAAAATAATTAAATAAGAATTGCAAAGGAAGAAATTGATATGTGAATTAATAATTCATAAACAGCATAATTATACACATAGAGGTTTCAATGTAATCTAGAAACATACTATAAAAACTATATTTAGTAGAACCATAATCTGCAGGCTCAATTAGGAAAAATAAATTATGTTTCTATGTATTTTTTAAAAATGAAAAATCACCCTGGGGATGATATTGATAGGATAAGTGCAAAACGTACTTTCTAATGTGAATGCTCTGTAATATAATTCATATGATAGTACCATAGGTGGATATATTTGATGAAACTCATTAATATTTTACACTTTAAAAAAGCTTGTTTTACTGTACAATATACCTAAGTGGTTTGTAAAAGAAAAATGTTTTAAATTCAATGAATAGTGAAATTAAAAGTTTATATTAAATAAAATGAGTTTTTGTACTAAAGCAAGTAGGAAATAGATTGGACATTAATGATCTCATTTATAGTACCAGAGCAGAAAATAAAATATTTTGGTTCAAACCGAAAAACTATATCCCATTATCCAACAGTGATTATTTTTAAATTATTTCTAATCAAACTAAAAGTTTTGGGTAATTCAAAATATATATGACACTCGTGTGGCACATACGGGCATGTGCACACAGACACACAAATACACACACACACACACACACACAAACACACACCTCTGTAAGACTATCCAATCCATCCAACAACATTTATTTTAGAACTTGACAAGAAATTACCTAAACTTGTCTTCCTGAAGAAATAAATACGTTATTATAGGCCACAAGAAAATTTTGAAAAAAATAATGATGCCAGAGGATATCTATACGTTAAAAGATGTTATTAAACTATTACAAGTAGTTAAAAAACATTCACAACTATTACAATAATTTACAGCGTGATATCATTAGGCATTGCTTAAATATTTGTGAAGTGTGATAAGCTGAAGAATGCTCCACAAAAGATAAGAAAGTCCTAATTGCTTGAATTTCTGAAGATATTGAGATGGAGAGATTTTTTCCTGGATTTTCTGAGTGCATCTCAGGTAATCACAAAAGGTATTTATAAGAGGGAGATAAGAGACTAAAGTGATACTCATATTCCATGTAGTGACAGAAGCAAGAGATAAGAGAGAAGCAAGGAAGGGACCAGGAGCTAAGGAATAGGCTGGAAAAGGGAGAAAGTGCAGTCTTCCCTGAAAGCCTCCAGAACAAATGCAATTTGGACACAATATTGATTTCAGATGTCTGAACTCCAGAAGTATGAAAGAATTTTTTTTATTTTTTATTTTATGGAAAAGTGTGTAGTAACTTGCACTGCAGTAGTAGAAAACTAGTGCAGAAAGTTTGTATGTTTTAACATTTCTATAGCTTAACAACAACTACAATAATTATAATGATGCTTATGTTGAAATTTCTTTTCTCGGTATATTAGATTACCATAAAGCATTTTAAAAAGAAAAAACAGCCAATGCTTATGGCAAAACTGGCCACTTTAAAAAATTTTGCAGTGGCAAGTGTGGTGTTTTTTATACTGTTTTCTTCTATTTTATATTTTCATTGAACATTTTATAATACAATGATTCAATTATGTATCATAAATAATTTCTACTATTGAGGTAAATGGAAGACTCCTTATAAAGAATAGGATAAATAATCTTAGGTATGGTTGTAAGGGTCAAGAATAACTCTTAGAAAAATGATAGTTAAGTTGAAGAAAGGAGAAAGATGAGTGTGTCAAGTTAAAAACCAAAAAGGAATCTAGGATTCATAGGGCATAATCAGAAAAGCAAAGTATGATAAACATATAAATGGAGAGATTATTAAGGGCCAGATAACATCAGGATTTGAAGACCATGTAATAAGATATTTGAATTTATTTTCAGTAGTATGTGAACTCACTGAAGGGTACTTTTTAAAGGAAGAAGAAAGATAGCCTTATTTATATTTTATAAATTATTATACCTGATATGTGATCAGCTGTGTATGAAGTGAAGTGAACTATGGATGGAATTTGGGAGTCTGTTGCAGCACTCTAATGAAGAGAAGACGTCAGTTGATATAAGACTCTGCTGAAGATGAAAAATAAATTTGTGCACATGTGAAAAATTTGACAGGCTTTGCTGATGGATTAGATGTGGGACTGAGGGAATGGACCAGAAATAATATGTCTCTCCTGAAAATCTTGTCTTCTTTCTTTATAAAAATACGTGAGGAATTTGGTTTGTTGTAATTATATTTTTGCCGTTAATTAAAATCAGAAACAATTATTTTTTTTCTTATTTTTATTTTAATCATTGGATTATTTTGTCATGGGTATATATTTTAACTGGAATTTCTTCATGTATTTTGCCCCTTCACTGGTTCATTTACAAAAATATTTAATAAACAATTATTATTGCTTGACTGTAGTTCTCCAGACAATATAATGTAAATACAAGTCTTGGTTCCTACTTAACAGAATAATTCACTTTTCATTGAATAATTTTTGGGATCAATGAAGCTTCACTTTGATTATAAAGTCAAAATAATTTAACTTATTGATAGCATATGTAAGATATATAAAAGCTATACCCAGATTTCATAACGTAAGATTTCTTTGACTGGGTGTGGTGGCTCATGCCTGTAATCCCAACACTTTGGGAGGCTAAGGCAGGTGGTTCACTGGAGGTCAGGAGTTTGAGACCGGCCTGGCCAACATAGTGAAACCCCATCTCTATTAAAAATCCAAAAATTAGCCAGGTGTAGTGGGACATATCTTTAACCCAAGTTCCTCAGGAGCCTGAGGACAGAGAATCATTTGAACCTGAGAGGCAGAGGTTGCATTAAGCCAAGACAGTGCTACTGTACTCTAGTCCGAGAGACAAAGTCAGACTCCTTCTCAAAAAAATAAATAAATAAATAAATAATTTCCTGTTTCTTGGTATAATTATTTACTAGAAGTTTCTTAAGTTTTCTGCTATTTTTTAAAAAGTAATCATTTCATTATTTGGAATGGCATTATGAATCTGAAAAATTGGGAATGTTCAATGTAAATCAATAACAATTTAAACTTTAAATAATACATCTGAAATCATTTAAATATATCAGCAAAACATTTTTGGACATGACATGTCTGCCATATTTCTATAACTTTTAATCTTTATGACCTTACAGTCACAAAAATTTTCTCTCAAGTATTATCTAACATGTGTGTTGATCTCAGCAGCACTATGCTGAAGAATTTTTATCAGTATTTTCCATTTTTTTTTTTTTTAGGAAGGCGAATCTTTCTATCAGCTTCAATACCTATAAAATTAAATGAAGCCACAATTTACAAATTAAAATTTGTTAATATAAGCTATTCATGAAAGTTCCTAATTCATATCTGTGCTCTGCCTCATTTTGTATGGGGAAAAATTAAGCTGAAGGTAAAGTCTAGTTAAAAGAATTACCAAAATTATATTAAAATAATTTTAAATGGGTACAGACTAATTAGTTCATTAAAATCATTAACATGTCAGTAAGTTAAGCATAAATCTGATATCTACTTCCAACAAAATTTTGAAAAAAATTGATTGGAAATTCTGAAGTAACTATATTCAGAAAATAACAAACTGAAAAATGTTTGGAATTCAAAAGTCCTGTCTTTCTCTATTACTGGTGGGTCTGTCAATGTGAAATCACAAATAAAGATTGAATACGGCCATGTATGCTTGACTCTCCCACATGAACTTTCAGGATTGTGTTTTATGTTTTTGTGGAAACGCTATCACTTCATAAAACATTTCTTTTAATTTCCAGAGGTTAAGATGGTAAACTTCAATTGACAATACTGGAAGGAGGGAAGGAAGGAAGGAGGGAAGAAGGGAAGGAGGGAAGGAAGGAAAGAAGGAAGGAAGGAAGGAAGGAAGGAAGGAAGGAAGGAAGGAAGGAAGGAAGGAAGGAAGGAAGGAAGGAAGGAAGGAAAGGAAGGAGGCTAACAAGTTAAAATTCACCAAAAGTAGTATTCTAGTATTCTTACAGCAGTAAATAAACACATCATAACTTTTATATGTGAACATAGTGAATGTCAAGAACTTAAAAGCCTGAAATTGTACCCCACTTACATGTTAACAAGTTAGCCTTTCATAGTTTCATGGATACTGGCTGGAGATACACAGCTCCTGCATCAGAGATGAAGGACTTCATTACACACAGCAAAGCTGACTGTCTGAACTTCGTATTGCTACCAGTTACTCACATCTCAAGTCACTCACTCTTAAGTCTTGTCGGAATGATGCAGATGCAGGTTTAAGTGAATTCTATGCATGTAAAGCTTTTGATTCACAGTTTAGAAATTCCAAGTTTAGTAAACTCCAATCTTTTAAAAGGGACTTTAAGCAAATATGTCCAAACTTTGCCCCAGAGGAGACATTATCTTTATTATAGTATATAGCAAATGAATCCATTCTGTGCTCCAGATGAAGACGCTATCATTACCTTTCACGATTATTTGCTATGCAAGCACATATTCTTTAAAAGACAGTGAAGAACAGAAGCTGTCATCAACACATCTTCTTACAGGATGTGCAGAAATATGTGTCCATGGACAATTTCCTCAATTAGAGCTACTTAATAAATGGACATATACTGGCCATTAAATATATATATGTCACACAGGATTTGTGGAGATTGTTTACATAGTGACACTGTTTCAAGGGATGTGTGTAAAATCTTAGCTTCTATTAGTCCTATGGAATTAAGCCAATTATTGAAACTTTGAACCTATTTTCTTCACATTTAAAATAGTATGTCATCTACATCCCTAACAGAAATATAAAAATCTACTCTGATAATGTAATTGAAAAAGTTATATAAACTTTAAAATATGGTACGGTTTTTAGTTATCATATTAATTAGGGCTGATGTGCTTTTATGTTTTTATTCTTAAAAATACTTGTTATAGTAACGGTTAAATGTCTTGTATTTTATAAAAATAATTTTAGATGTTAAACTTTTGTAATTTTTGCTTATATGATTATGTATTAGTCCACTTTCACAGTGCCAATATAGAAATACCCGACCGAGATCGGGCAATTTACAAAAGAGAGAAGTTTAATGCATTCACAGTTCATCATGGCTGGGAAGGCCAGACAATCATGGCAGAAGTTGAAAGGAATATCTCACACGGCGGCAGACAACTGAAGAGCGCTTGTGCAGCGAAACTACCTTTTTTTTTTTTTTTTCCTTGAGAGGGAGTATCGCTCTGTCACCCAGGCTGGAATGCCGTGGCGTATTATGGGCTCACTGCAAAGCTCTGCCTCCCGGGTTCATGCCATTCTCCTGCCTCAGCCTCCCAAGTAGCTGGAATTACAGGTGCCCACTACCAAGCCCGGCTAATTTTTTTTTTTTTTTTAAATTTTTAGTAGAGACGCGGTTTCACCACGTTAGCCGGGATGGTCTTGATCTCCTGACCTCGTGATCCACCCGCCTCGGCCTCCCAAAGTGCTGGGATTACAGGCGTGAGCCACCGTACCAAGCCTGGAAACTGCCGCTTTAAAAACCATCAGACCACTGGGCGCGGGGGCTCATGCCTGTAATCCTAGCATTTTGGGAGGCCAAGCTGGTTGGATTACCTGAGGTCAGGAGTTTGAGACCAGCCTGGCCAACATGGTGAAACCCTGTCTCTACTAAAAATACAAAAATTAGCCAGGTGTGGTTGTGTGCACTTGTAATCCCAGCTACTTAGGAGGCCAAGGCAAGAGAATTGTTTGACCCTGGGAGGTGAGGTTGCAGTGAGCCCAGATCATGCCACTGCACTCCAGCCTGGGTAACAAATTTAGACTCTGTCTCAAAAAATATAAAAAATAATAATAATAAAAAATAAAACCATCAGATCTTGTGAGACTTATTCACTATCATGAGAACAGCACAGGAAAAGCCTGCCCCCATGATTTAATTACCTCATACCAGGTCCCTCCCACAACACATGGGAATTAAAGATGAGATTTGGGTGAGGAAACAGCCAAACCATATCGTTCTGCCCCTGCCTCTTTCTTAATCTCATGTCCTCACATTTCAAAACCAATCGTGCCTTCCCAACAGTCCCCCAAACTCTTAACTCATTTCAGCATTAACTCAAAAGTCCACAGTCCAAAGTCTTATCCGAGACAAGACAACTTCCTTCCACCTATGAACCTGTAAAATCAAAAGCAAATTAGTTACTTCCTAGATGCAATGAGAGTACAGACATTGGGCAAATACAGCCATTTCAAATGGGATCAACTGGCCAAAACAAAGGAGCTACAGGCCCCATGCAAGTCCAAAATCCAGAGGGCAGTTAAATCTTGAAGTCCCAAAATAGTCTCCTTTGATTCCACATCTCACAACCAGGTCACGCTGATGCAAAAGGTAGGTTCCCATGGTCTTCAGCCATCTCTGCCCCTGTGGCTTTCCAGAGTACAGCCTCCCTCCTGGCTGATATCATGGGCTAGCATTGAGTGTCTGCAGCTTTTCCAGGAGCATGGTGCAAGCTCAGTGGATCTACCATTCTGGGGTCTGGAGGATAGTGGCCCTCTTCTCACAGCTCCACTAGGCAGTGCCCCAGTAGAGACTTTGTGTAGGGGCTCCAACCCCACTTTTCCTTTCCACACTGCCCTAGCGAAGGTTATCCATGATGGCCCTGCCCCTGCAGCAAACGTCTCACTGGGCATCCAGGCGTTTCCATACATCTGAAATCCAGGCGAAGGTTCCCAAACCTCAACTGATGTCCATGCACCCACAGGCTCAACACCATGTGGAAGCTGCCAGTGCTTGGGGATTCTACCCGCTGAATGAACAGCCCAATCTGTGCCTTGGCCCCTTTTAGCCATGGCTGGAGCAGCTCTACCACAGAGTACCAAGTCCCTAGGCTGCGCAGCGGGGCCCTGGGCCTGGCCCATGAAACCATCTTTTTCTCCTAGATCTCTGAGTCTGTGAAGGGAGGGGCTGCCTAGAAGACCTCTGACATGCCCTGGAGACATTTTCCCCATTGTCTTGGGGATTAACATTCCTCTCCTCATTACTTATGCAGATTTCTGCATGTGGTTTAAATTACTCCTCAGAAAATGGTATTTTCTTTTCTATTGCATTGTCAGGCTGCAAATTTTCCAAGTTTTTATGCTCTGTTTCCCTTTTAAAACTAAATGCCTTTAACGGCCCCCAGATCACCTCTTGAATGCTTTGCTGCTTAGAAATTTCTCCTGCCAGATACCCTAAATCACCTCTCTGAAGTTCAAGTTCCACAAATCTCTAGGGCAGGGGTAAAATGCCTCTAGTCTTTTTGCTAAAACATAGCAAAAATCACCTTTACTCCAGCTCCCAACAAGTTTCTCATCTTCATCTGAGACCAACTTACCCTAGATGTCATTGTCCATATCATTATCAGCATTTTGGTCGAAGCCATTCTACAAGTCTCTAGGGAGTTCGAAACCTTCCCACATTTTCCTGTCTTCTTCTGAGCCCTCCAAACTGTTTCCACCTCTGCCTGTTACTCAGTTCCAAAGTCGCTTCCACATTTTTTGGGTATCCTTTCAGCAGTGTCCCACTATACTGGTACCAATTTACTGTATTGGTCTGTTTTTACATTGCTGATAAAGACATACTTGAGGCCAGGCATGGTGGCTCACACCTGTAATCCCAGCACTTTGGGAGGCCGAGGTAGGCGGATCACCTGAGGTTGGGAGTTCGAGACCAGCCTGACCAACATGGAGAAACCCCCTCTCTACTAGAAATACAAAATTAGCCAATCATGCCTGTAATTCCAGCTACTCGGAGACTGAGGCAGGAGAATCACTTGAACCTGGGAGGCAGAGGTTGTGGTGAGCCGAGATCACGCCATTGAACTCCAGACTGGGCAACAAGAGTGAAACTCCAACTCAAAAAAAAAAAAAAAGACATGCTTGATACTGGGCAATTTACAAAAGAAAGAAGCTAATGCACTCATAGTTCCACATGGCTGGGGAGGCCTCACAATTATGGTAGAAGGTTAAAGGCACATCTCACATGGCAGCAGATAAGAGAAGAAGATGGGTTATGCAGGGAAACACCCATTTTTGAAACCCTCAGATCTTGTGAGACTTATTCACTGTCACAAGAGCAGCATGGGAAGGACCCTCCCTCATGATTCAGTTACCTCCCACCAGGTCCCTCCCACAACATGTGGGAATTCAAGATGAGATTTCAGTGGGGATACAGCCAAACTATCTCAGATTATTTATAATAAAATATTCTATATTTATTCTTGGTTATATGTACTTTTAAAAATATTAAACTATTAATATTAAACTATTAATCTCAGAATAGTCCTTCAATGCTATTAACCAACACTGCTGCTCAAATATACAAAAATTTAACTGTCAGAAATTGTTTTTTCTGAACATATATATCTATGCTTTATTTAATTATATATATTATCTCATTTTACTGAGGTAAAATTTGAATTTCAGGTAGACGTTTTATTATCAGGAGAAACCTGATTTCTAACAATTTCCTTTCAGAAAAGAAATCCTACCAAATTCTTAAAAATTCAAGGTCTAGATTCACTTGAAAGGGTAGATCTACTTGTATTTCTAATTTATTTCTCCCAACATTGCATCTTTAATAATTTAAGCCTATACAAATGTTGTAAGCATAGTGTGGAATCATAAACCAAATATACTTCCTCTAGCTTCATCAGTTATCATGATTTTGTCCCAATTCCTCTACACACATGCATCGTTTTCTAGTTCATTGTAGACAGAATGCTTCATTCCTATCTCCTATGGAAAATAGCATCCTATTACATCATAACAATGACCATATATGTAGTACAATCAGCCAATACAACATTTATATAATATTGTAATCTACAATCCACATTCAGATATCCTCAACCATCCCATTTATATATTTTATGTTTATTTTTTTGTTGTCTGTGTTTATTATTTTCCAATATTGCATCCACAATAGATTATGCTCTTCTGTTTTTCATCTTAATTGGCATCTTTCTTGAAGAAATATTTTTGCAATACACCTTTGGATTTAAAGTCATCACAATTCACTGAATTTTTTCAGCACTGTTTTCTTTAGTCTCTGGGTGTATTTTTTTATCCTCTGCCAAAAGTTGAATACAGGGTATAAACTTTCGGTTATAAGATGAGTAAGTTTTGAGGATATAATATATAGCATGATGACTATTGTTAATAACACTGTATTTTATACTAAAATTTGCAGAGAGAGTGATCTTAAATGTTCTCACCACACAAACACAAAAGGTAGCTACATGAAGTCATAGATGTGTTAATTGTCTTTGTGGAGTAATCATTTCACATTGTATGCATATCTCAAATAGTCACATTATATACTTAAATATATACAATTTTATTTTTATTTATCTCACAATAAAGACAGGAAAATATATATGTTTCTACAGAATAGTGATTAGTGTTGAGTCAATTAGTTTTTTTTTTTTTTTTTTTTTTTTTAAGAAGAATACTCCCTCCCACTACAGGGTAACCAGAATAGGTGAGTTTCACATATTATTTTATATTTTAAACAAGTGAAATAATAGAGTACATACTCCTTTATGTCTGGCTTCTTTTTCTCAGCATGAACTCTCTAAAATTCATCCATCCTTTTGCTAATTCTCTCACTCCCTTGCTTTATGCATTTCATTGTGTAAATAGACCACACATTATTTACCCATTCTACTACTTGTGGGTGTTTAGATAATTTTAAATTTGTTCCACTATAAATACTTATAATCTAATCATCCTACTACTTGACATTTTGGTGAATATATAAAGAAAAAACTAGAAGCATGACAGCTTGAACATAGAGTATGTCAAGGTTTTATTGTAATAGGAAAACCCAGAAATATTAACTAAAGTGACCATAACAAGTTACCCTTCCTCCCGCAGTGAATAAGAATTGTGGTTGCTTCCTATCCTTACCACATATGACAGTTTCGATATTTCGATTTTAGCCATGCTGCTAGGTTATTAGTTGTAATATATTGTAGTTGCATTTTTAACTTATTCATAATCTTGAGCACTGTTTATATTTTACTAACAATGAAACAGTGTTCCTGTTGTATTGTCTCAATTTTTAGTCATTAGTAAAAATTCTCTGTCTTATGGGTTTGAGTCCTTCCTTAGATATACATTTCCAGTAACTCTTTCTACTGTTAGTAGTTTTCTTTATTCTTATTGCTTTTGTAAACTAAAGTTCTTAATTTTAATATGATCCAATTTATAGTTTACATTTTTATTAGTAGTACATTTTTGTCATATTTAAGAAACCTTTGTATACTTTAATGTCATCAAAATGCATTAAATTTTTCTTTTCCTTTTCATCGAAACTCATTTGAAGTTGTGTATGTGTGTATAGTGTAAGATAGGGAGCATAATTTTCTTCTTAATAATATTATATTGATCCTAATCAAGTGGCCGTTTATAAGCAAGTGTACTTCTGGAATCTGTATTCTGTTATATATTTTAGTTTCTGTAAACTCACACCAATATTGATGGTAATTGATATCTGATTGTTCAGTTATTATTCATCTTTAAGACTGTTCTATCTATATGCAATCTGCATTTTGCTATATATTTTTAGAATAAGATTAATTTGAAAAGAATTAACACACAATACCAAGTTCTTCAATATATGAATATATTGATCTTAATATTTTTTAAGTCTTCATTAGTGATGTTTTGTAGTTTTCTATGAAGAAGTCATATATCATACACACACACACACACACACACACACACATATATATATATATATATATATTTTTTTTTTTTTGAGACAGAGTCTTGCTCTGTTGCCCAGGCTGGAGTGCAGTGGTGCAATCTCGGCTCACTGCAACCTCCACCTCCCAGGTTCAAGTGATTCTCCTGCCTCAGCCTCCCAAGTAGCTGAGATTACAGGCACATGCCACCATGCCCAGCTAATTTTCATATTTGTAGTAGAGACAGGGTTTAACCATATTGGCCAGGCTGGTCTCAAACTCCTGACCTCGTGGTTCGCCAGCCTCGGTCTCACAAAGTGCTAGGATTACCACATCTGGCCATATTTTTATTATTTTTCTAATTATTTGTTAAATTTAATTACATTATAAAAGCAATATTTTTAATTTTAATGTCCATAATCTATTACCTTTTATTATATTGCTGGTTTTATTGGTAAATATACTATTTTTACAATTTTTGTCCCTATGGACGTCTCTTTCTTTTCAGTGTTTTTACTGTGGTTGTAATGAACACAATTATCATAATTCATGCTAACTAATATTTTCAAAATTTTGAAAAACATATCTAAACACTTTAAAAAATAAAAATATGAAATGATTACATTTCTAAATATTTAATACAAAGTAACTGACTAAAATATTTGGACATATAACGTTAACAAGCAATAAAGTATAGAAAAGACAACACACAGATTGAGAGGAAATATTTGCAAGCCATAGACTCAATAAGGGATTCTATCCAAAATATATAAGGAAGTCAAATAACGCTCTTTACAAAAACAAATCTGGTTTAAAAAAAATAGACAAAGGATCTGAATAGACATTTCTCAGAAAAAGACGTATAATGCCCAACAGATATTTCAAAAAAATATTTCATAGATCTAATCGTTAAAGAAATGCAAATCAAAACCTCAATATTTCACCTCACACCTATCAGTAGGGCTATCATCAAAAAGACAAAAATTACCAAGTGTCTAAAAGGATATGGAGAAAAGGGAGCCCTTGTACACTGTTGGTGGCAATTTAAATTAATGCAAACATTATGGTAAACTGTATTAAGGTTCCACAGAAAGTGGAAAAATATAATTATTATGTAATCCAGCAATGCCACCTTTGGGAATTTATTCAAAAGATTTGGAATCCATATGTTAATGAGATGTCTGCACTTCCATATTTATTGCAGCACTATCGCCAAGTTATAGAATCAAGTCAAGTGTGCATCAACAGATGAATGGATAAAGAAAATGTGTCACATATACACAAAAGAATACTATTCAGTCTTAGAAAGGAAAGGAAATTATGTCATTTGTGACAAGGTGCATACGCATGGATAACATTATGTTAAGTGAAATATGTGAGGCATAAAACAGCAAATACCACATTTTCTCGCTTATATGTGTAATCTAAAAAAGTTGAATTTCTTAATGAAGAAAATAGAATGCAGTTACCGGAAGCTGAGGATGTGGGGTAAGTGATGAGATGGTAGTCAAAGGTTGCAGCACCTCGTTTTGACTATAGGAACAAGGTTTGTTTATTTGAGATCTATTGTGCAGCATGGTATATAGTTAATAATAGTGTATTGTACATTTCAAGATTTCTAAGGGCAAATTTCAAATGTTCCCAACACAAAAAAGACAAGTATTTGTGGTGATGGATATATTAATTACCTTTATTTAATTATTTCATATTGTATTCATGAATCATAACATCATTTGTACCCCAAAATTTGTCAATTTACAATAAGAAATTTTTAAACACCTTCAAACTGAAGAAACATAAGGCATGAAATATCTATTTATATACAACTAGTAAAACTGGGAATTTTGGAAAATCAGCAAATTTTAATCATTTTATTTATGAATAAAAAGGTAATTTAAAGAGAATAAGAACATAATTTCCTATTGTAATCAGATTTAGCCAGTTCCCTTTAACAAGATTTATAATTTCATTTCCAAAACTCATATATTTTAGAAATCTAACTATTTGCAAATCAATTATGTTTATATTATAAATCATCACTTAGTTGGATAACTTTCACATTACTTAAGGAATACAACTTCTTCTTTGATTTGTGAACTAGAGTTACCTGGGGATCTTTGAATATAATAAAATATAATGTGTTGTCTGTGAAGATTTGGAAACAAAATACCAGTCCAGTTTTCTGTGGAATCCTTTCTCTCTCTTTTTCACACCCACACATACCCACCCACACCCATACACAAGTCCTTTAGCCCCACCCAGGCAAAAAATAAAGGTTTTGTTTTGGTTTGTTATGTTTTGTTTGAGATAGATTCTGACTCTTTACCCAGGTTGGAGTACAGGGGCACGATTTTGGCTCTCTGCAACCTCTCTCTCCTGTGTTCTAGCGATTCTCGTGCCTCAGCCTCCCGAATAGTTGGGGTTACAGGTGCTTGACACCATCCTGGCTAATTTTTTTTTTTCTATTTTTAGTAGAGACAGGGTTTAACAATGTTGCCCAAGCTGGTCTCAAACTCCTGACCTCCAGTGATCCGCCAGTCTGCCTCAGCCTCCCAAAGTGCTGGGATTACAGGCGTGAGCCACCGTGCCCTGCCAGTATGGTTTATTTTTTTACAATTAAGGAACTAATTTTATTCCATATTTTGTCAATATTTCCAGTACTGTTTTCTGTTCTAAAATTCCATGTAGGATACCATTTTGACTTTAGTTTTCATTTATTCTTAGGCTACTCACAGTAGTGAGAGGTTTTCAGACTTCTTTTTCTTTTTCTTTTTTTTTTTAGACCTTGACAGTTTTAAAGAAGACTGGTCAAGTATTTTGCAGAGTGTCCCCCTAGTGGAATTTGTCTAATTATTGATTTATTTAGTAATTAGACTTGGTAGATGTGTTTTGGGGAGGAAGGCCACAGTGAAAAGTACATTCTCATCATAGTATAGGGTACATGCTATCGATATGATTTATCACTGTGAATGTAAACCTTGGTCAACTATCTGAGGTACTGTTATTCAGTAGACTTTTATATTTTATTTTCTCTTTGCATACTGTTCTTGTTGGAAGAATTGTACTCTTTAGAATTCTTTTGCATAAGTGATTTTTCTCTTCTTCCCTTATTATTTTTCAGTCATTTATTTGTATTGATATGAATACTTGTATATATACTTTATACTTTGGTATATAACCCAATACTACTTTATTTATTTTACTTGTTTTATTGCTCAACTGGTTTCATCTTTGGCCATTGAACTCTTTTATTTGGCTACTGTATTCTTTTGATATACTCTCATTACAGTAGCTTTATTTTTTTCCTATAGTGTTTGTTTGTTTGTTTAACTTTCTAACACTACAGTGTTACAATGTTTCAATATGGTTCCTTCACCTGAAGACTAGGATTAGAAATCAACATCTGGGCTCTGAAGATGCTCTTGCTACTGGTTCATTTTTGACAATCTTATATCGACATATACATATATGCGTGTCTACTAACTTGTATATATACATATATGTATAAGTAATTCTATATATAGCCATCTGTATCTATATTAAGCAAAATGTCATTTTTCAAATATAGGTTATTTTAGCCTTGATGATAGGTAAATTATTTGTCAACTGTACATCTTCTTTGATTGATGTCTGTTCGGATATTTGGCCCATTTTGAGTAGGTTGTTTGCTTTCTAATTTTTTATTTAAAGTTCTTTGTTTATTTGGACACACATCCTTTATCAGAACTTGTACATAATTTATTAGAATAATATCTATGTTTTTCGTTTTCTTGTAATATTATAAATGGTTTCATGATTTCAAATTTCAAGTTCTAATTGTCCATTACTGATATTTAGGAAAAAATAGTTTTGTAAAATAACCAATGTTGATGGTATATACTTTTGCTAGTATTAAGTATTTTCTGTCCATTGTTTGGAGTATTCTATATGGGCAATTGTGTGATTTAGAAACAGGCACAGTATTATTTTTCCCTGTGATATATGTGTACTCATTATTTCCTTTTCTTGTCTTATTAGACTATCAAGAATTTCCAGTACGAGCTTGAATAGGAACGGTAAGAGAAAACATTCTTGCCTTCTTCATGACCTTAGGGGAAAAATCTCTGGTTCCTCAGCATTAATTATGTTAGCTATAGAATTTCTGTAGTTGTGCTTTATCAAGTTTAGGAAGTTTTCCTACGTTCCTAGTTTGCTGAGCATTTTTTTTAAAAAAAGGCGCGGTGGCTCAACCCTGTAATCCCAGCACTTTGGGAGGACGAGGCGGGTGGATCACGAGGTCAGGAGATCGAGACCATCCTGGCTAACATGGTGAAACCCCGTCTCTACTAAAAATACAAAAAACTAGCCGGGCGTGGTGGCGGGCGCCTGTAGTCCCAGCTACTCGGAGGCTGAGGCAGGAGAATGGCATAAACCCGGGAGGCGGAGCTTGCAGTGAGCCGAGATCGCGCCACTGCACTCCAGCCTGGGTGACACAGCGAGACTCCGTCTCAAAAAAAAAAAAAAAAAAGGTATTCAATTTTGTTAAATGCTTTCTATGAATCAACGTGACCATAAATGTTTCTTCTGTAACTAGTTTATGAGGTAGATTGTGTTGATTTTTTTTTGGCCATGTGAACCAGGTTTGCATATTTGTAGTAAATCTCCCTTAGTCATGGTGAATAATTAATGTTATACATTGTTAGACAGAATTACCACGCATTTTGTTTAAGTGTTTTTTGTTCTTGTATTTGTATTTGCTTATTGCTTTGGCATTCATAGTTGTAAGAGAAGAAATATAGGTTTTTTTTTTTTTTTTTGGTAATGTTTGTGTCTGGTTTTGGTAATAGGGTAATGCTGGCCTAATAGAGTGATTTAGGAATTGTTTCTTCTGCTTCCATTTTCTGGGAGAGATTGTGCAGAATTGCTATTTTTTTTAATATGCTGTTTGAACAAAATAAGGATTTGTTTTCATCCTAACTATATTTATCCCTATAGCAATGCTCACCAGCTGGACTTTTTGCCAAAATGAGCTAGATTATATTAAGAAAAAAATTAAGCTATTTTATCTTTTATCATTTATATTTTTAAACACATGTATTGACTCCATACAAAATTAAATATCTACATACTGTTAAATTTAATTAACATAATAACTACATTTTCCTTTTTCATTAAAATATTCTCAATGCCTCGCTCAATAAATAGTACACACTCAGTAAACAATCATTGCCTAATCATGCCTCTACACATGCACAAAGGCATTTGGCAAAAATGTTTCAACAACTGAAAAATCAAGTTGTTGGCTTATTATAAAGAATAACAATCTTATATATTTTTAATGCTTAATGAAAACAGTAGGAAATCAGTAATCGTAGACAGATAAGGTATGGTGAAATATCTTATGCCAGTTTGCCTCCTACAAGTTAGCTAGCTAAAACAATAATGGAACTGAATTGTCCCCGTATGTTATGACATATAAATAGCCATACACTTTAAAATAATGTCCTATAATATGAACTGCGTTGTTGAAAATGATAAGTGGACATTGGCATATTAACACTATAAAAAGGGCACCAGTTTTTAAATTGTTAAAATTCTCATTGTCATACAGCTAGATAATCAGTATATGTCAATGTCACATTTAACACATTAATGAGAGAACCAGCAGAATGACAGGGCTTATTAAAATTTAATATGAGAAACTGGGACTTACATAGTGTTGAAATAAGATTGCTAATTTCAAGAACTGTGAAAAGTGTGAGAATTTTATACTACTTTCAGGCCTGACACAATTTCGTGGATACTTGTAGAACATATGACATTCCTGGGTCAGAGACAGATGACGGTTAATCAGAGCAATATAAATAATCAGAGTATAGCATTTTTGTTTTTGTTTTTACTTTCGTTCAGTTTCATGATCTCTAATGCCTATAAGGCACTGGAATATGTCAAAAAATTGTAGTAGACCAATTAAACAGACAAGGTAGACTTTATTTACGACTATTGCATTAGCAGTGGAACAAGTCATTTTCAAGCTAATTGCTATCTGGAAGCCAAAGGGTTTCTTCTGTGCATTCCTCCTTGTGAAGCTGAAAGACCCACTCCACACAATCCCTTGACAAGAAATTAGGAAAAGTAGCAAGATTATAACAATAAAGGAAAGAGACTGACCTCAACTTCACTGAAAAAAGAAACAGAAAAGAATAGTTTTAAAGCGCTACAGTGAGTTAGTAGAAAAGTAATGGAGAACATTATCAGAGAGGTGTTTAATGTGATTCAGCCATCTGTGTTTGTTAATTTGTGCTTATCTGAGTTTGGCTCCTACCCTTCCACAGAGACAAGACTACTATCTTTCCTAATGATTATATTTAAAAGGGATGGCTGTCACTTTCTTATAAGACGTTCCTCGCCAGGCACAATGGCTCACGCCTGTAATCCCAGCACGCTGGGAGGCTGAGGCAGGCAGATCACTTGAGGTCAGGAGTTCGAGACCAGCCTGGCCAACATTGTGAAACTCCTGTCTCTACTAAAATTACAAAAATTAGCGGGGCGTGGCGATGTGCTCCTGTAATCCCAGCCACTCGGGAGGCTGAGGCAGGAGAATCTCTTGAACACGGGAGGAGGAGGTTGCAGAGAGCCCAGATGGCACATCTGCACTCCATCTTGGAAGACAGAGCAAGACTCCACCTGAAAAAAAAAAAAATAATAAAAATAAAAAATAAAAAGACATTCCTACGCAAAACTAGCAAGAGGCAGGGGCCGGCGGGGAAGGGGAGGGGCGGGGGTGCGAGGGGGAAAGGGAGGGACGACGGAGTGGCCGCGGGCGGCGGGTGTTGGGAGGAAGGGGAGGTCAGGAGGAGGGAAGATTTACATCTCAAAGGAAACAAAAAATAATTTATAACTACACATTTTCTAATATAAAAGGTCATCTCATAGTAAGAGGGCATAAGGCATAAGTGAGTGCACATGATAAGAGAGAAATCAGGCCAAGCTCATCTTTTTTGTCAGGAGCTCACTGTCAGTGTAACTAACCCACTCCATAAGAACAGCATTAAACCATTTTTAAAGCTTCCGCTTCCCAGTTCCACTACATTGATAATTAAATTTCAACATGAGTTTTGGAGGGAACATTCAAACCATAGCACATTTTTGCTGCGTTGTCAATAAATTTAAAAGCATAGGGTATTAGGTTAAATGGTTAACTTCTGTCTTGGGGCTTTACAAAGCCGAGATTAAAGTCATTTACCTGGTCTAAGGCTAGGATTCCACAAGCACTAGAAAAGCATAACATTAATTACATCAGAAGACTTTGTAAGCATCTTTTTCACAAAAGAAGTGTGATAATTGTAACTGAATAGTGGACTGTATCAGAGAAGTACATTTAAATTAGCATTACTGGCATATATATATATATATATATATATATATATGCATGTAAATTATGGTTATTCAGTTGTGTGATGGTGGAAATCAGGATTCATTTTTCTTTCTTTTTGAGACAGGGTTTCACTCCCGTCACCCAGTCTGGAGAGCAATGGTGTGATCCCAGCTCACTGCAACCTCCACCTCCAGAGCTCAAGCGATCTGACCACTTCAGATTTATTTTTATGACAATATACTTATTTACATATGTTTAATCTGACTTAAATCTTTATATACGTTATTGGTCATTGCTTGGAAAAGTTGGCAGATAAAATGAGTAAATTTATTTCTATATTCTGAGTAGTATTTTTCATATTCAGTGAATGTCTTCTTATAATCTATGTTAATATTTCTCATATTTCACGAGTCTTGAGAAATATGATTAAACACAATGCCATTTGAAGAGGGTTTTACTCTAGTTTTTACACTGCATCTGCTAAATTGAGATCAAAGACAAGAAATATTTTCTTAAACGCCCATCCAAAAGTAAAGTATTAAAAGTAATATAAGATTATTTCTTGAGTCCTTGCTTTTTGTGTGACAAGGAAAAGAACAATGGTCATACTGAAAAGGGTGGTGGCCATGTGAAGCCCACTTGCTAAGCATACGCTGCCTGCTGAACGCCGGAGTATGTGGTCATTCAGTCGCTCAACACATAGAAATGACAAATACTCAAAGTGATGGACATCTCAAATATTCTGACTTGATCATTACACATTCTATGCATATAAAAGTATCATATTTTGCATAAATATGTAACATTACATGTATCAACAACAAAAAAATAAAGTAGCATGGAAGAATGTGTTATTCGAAATACAGTAGAGACCATGACCTTCAAATCCTCAAGGTCAATGTCTTTGCTACCTATGTGCTCCCCAAGCTGTGACACTATATCATTGTATAAGTTACGCCACTTATACCAAGATTGTTTTGTGAAAGGCCTATATGTGCAAAGCAATCCCCAAATGCAGAAGGATTTGAGCAATCAAAGAATGAAGTAGATAAATCAAGTTAATCAGCAAAAGGGAATGTATTGGGAAAGTTAGGGACAGAAGCGTTGTCTTCAGCAGCTGCAAGACAGGTAGATCTCTGCATTATTACCCCACAGACCCAGGGCTTATATATATCATAGGGAAAGGGTATCATGCTTCAGAAGGAATGTATAGCACAATTGAATTTTACCCTTCAGGGAAAGGCAAGAATGAAATATGCTCTATAGGGTATATTTTGCCTAAGGGCAGGATTGATGTTAAGTACATGTTTATAACATAAATGTTGTTTTGATCTATGGTAAGATTTACAGTAAATGCTCTTCCACTAGGGACAGTAAAAAAAGTATAAATCTTAGAGACATTCCTGAAACTGGAGTTAATCAGAAGTCAACATGAATTACCATTCAAGATGGAGTTGCTTTAGCCTCAACAATAGTCAGTAACCATTCTTGTGAAGCCAGGAAAGAACCAACACCTCTCGCCTTAAGTTAGACCTGTGAGTGTTACCTCATAACCTCTACCAAAACTCATATAAGAAGCTGAGTCTTTAAAGACTGAAGAAAGGCTAAGCTCCAGAAAAAAAAAAAAAAAAAAAAAAAAAAAAAAAATTATATGTTATACAAACAATCTTAAATAATTACAAATAATTTTATATAATCAATTTAATGTATAATCCATTCAAAATCCATTAGATCTTTTGCTACAAGTCTGCTTTTACAAAGTCATCTCTTCAGGAAAAATAGTCTTTAAGTTCTTGACTCAGTTGCCTACTTCAGTAATATGGTTGTTGTTCATTGCAGTGATATTAGCTTAAACCAGCTACCTATTCCTTACAATATCAATAACTAAGGGCATTTGTTTATTTCTTTTATATGTATTAATCACATATTAAAATGCATTATGTAAAGAAACATAACTATACTTACATCTAGTTGCTACCTTAGTATTTATTTCTATTTTCTTTCTTATCTATGATTAAAGATTAATCTATTTAAATAACTTTTTTTCTGTAGAATGCATGAATGACAGATTTGGATGATTAGGTAATTTCCAAGAGTTTCTTCCAAATCTGTTCACAGTTACATATTATTGCAATTATAAACACAGCATTGTAATTGGCTAATTAATCTTCTTTGTGAAAGAGGCAAAAGCTTTTCTTCTTTACAGATAACAGACAACTACTAGCAATTTCAATCCACATAAAAATAAACATGTATGCAAAACCTATAAGAAAAACAAAAACACTTTTAAAGAGAAAGAACCCTGAAAATGTATAGTTGCACAATTTGTCTTATATAAATTGTTACCATTTTTCACATTCATCAGAAATAATTTATTTTTCATTCACTGTATTTTGCTATGTGCAAATGAAAGAATTCCTTATATTAACAGTAAACATAGTCATAAAACTAACAATCTTATTATTCTACTTCAGCTGGGTTGTTTTGTGTAAAATCCTACTCTTGGAGATATCTGATAATGTTTGGAGACGTATTTGGTTGCCACAGCTAGAATAACTTGGGTGTAGGGTTGGAGTGTCACTGACATTTTGTGAGTAGAGGCCAGGGATATGATGAAATATTTACATTGCATGGGATAGTCCCTAAAATAAAGAATTATACAGCCTAGAATATCAATAGAGCCAAGGGAAGGTTAAGAAATCCTGCCCTACTTCATGTTTTCAAAGCTACCATAGACTATTAGACAGAAAAACTGTTTTTGTTTTTGTTTTTCACACCCAGAGACCTCATATTAGATGTCTGGCAGCTAATTGAAAGATGGATGTGGTGCTGAAGATTTTCACTCTTAAAGACAGTATTCAGATCTTATCAGTTCCCATCTGAAACACATGTAAGAAACATATTTCTCAGTTGGTGATTTTTCAAAAGCAAACAGACCTTAACTAGATCAAATAAACAGGTGAATAACGATCAGATTTTGATATTGGAGATTCTGAAAATGAACTTATATATTTCTTTGTCTCAACAAAAACTAATGTATAGGTTATAGCAGTTATGGGAAAATTAGGTTATGAAAAAAAATCTTAATTTTTTTTTCTGTTTTAGTGGACTGCAACTCAGCAAGCCCATCTAGAACATTACTACTTACAGTCAGCTTAACAGGCTAAAGAAATGTATTGTTCTTCAACATCTACAAAAGATAGAACACTAAGGATCCCAAAAGATAAAATCTTTCATACTAACTCATTATAAGGTTTAGCCCCATTCATTATTATACAGGGTATTGATATATGAAAAAAAATAGAAAGAGGAGAGAGAGAGAGAGAGAGAAATATACTGAAAAGGTAAGAAATGTTCACGGTTCAAAAAACACCAAAAAATTAAAAAAAACAAAAAGACTATATGTATTGCGGAAGCACAGTTTAAGCATGTAGGTTTAATGAAAGATAATGATAAGCGTTCATTTAGGTGAGTTTGCTCTGGAATGTGATGGTGATGGCAAGAAACTGACATATTTTTATGCAAGTTTTTCAGTATTTTTTTCTTAAAATATTGTGCTACTTAATTATTTTTGCATATTGATAAGTTATATGCTACACAAATTCATATAAGACAGACATATGCATTGTTAAACAAAATTAATAACTTTCTGATTTTTTTCTGGATCATCTTAGCATTATTTGTACTATGAATGGCCCATGAGTATAAAAATTAATACTTGTAATACTTTGTTATATTCTAAAATACATAGGTGCTACGTCAAGGGCCTTAGGTAAGACTACTGGCTTCTGGTGAGACTCAGTACATTATCAGCTATGGTGGCTACAGGGCAACATTCCCACTGCTTGAGAAAAGTGGAGGAAAAAGGAAAGGGGGCTTTGTCTTGCACCTTAGGGATCAGTTCAGCCACAGGGATGTAGAGCAGAAAGCAGGTTCTTGAGGTCTTTGATTCCAGGACTTGGCTCTCGGATGGCATTTCTGGATTTGCCGTGGGCCAGAAGGGAGCCCACTCGACTGAAAAGTGAGTCACAGGCCAGACAGCATTCACCACATGCTGACTGAGGAGCCCTTGGGCTGTAAGCAAACATCAGCAGTGGTCTTGCAGTACTCCTCATGAGCCTGAGATGGTTGTGGCCATGGGATGAGGTTCCTCTGACTCTGGAAAGGGAGGGAAGAGTAGGAAGAACTGTGTCTTCTGGTTTGAGCGCCAGTTCAGCCACAGTACAATAGAGCACCAGGTAGACTTCTGAGGTTTTTGACTCCACTCCTTGGCTCCAGGATGGCACCCCTGGACACCTGGCTTGGTGGAAATTACCACCCTGAAGGGAAGGACATAGGTCTGTCTGGCTTTGCCACCTGCTGATTGTAGGTGGCAATCATAGGTAGTAGCCAGGAAATGGTTATAGCAGGCTTTGGGTGAGACTTAGTGCTGTGCTGGCTTCATGTCTAACCCAGAACAGTCCTAGGGGTGGTGGCTTCAGTGGTGCTTGTGTCACTCCACCACCAGCTCCAGGTGGCTTAAAACAGAAAGGGAAAATCTGTTTGTTTGGAAGAACGTAAAGGAAGATAACAAGAGTCTCTACCTGGTAATCCAAAGAATTCTTTCAGGTATGTTCCAAGACTATCAAGGGAGTGTGCTGTGAGTCTGAGGGAACCATAGTATTCCTGGGCTTGGGGTCCTCTAATAAACAGATGCAGCTTAGATCACAAAACCTAGGTCCTTTTGAATATCTGGAAACCGTTCCCCCAAAGAATGGGTAAAATCAAGCCCAGACTGCACAGACTATAATAAATACCCAGTTATTCAATGCTCAGATACCAAAGAGCATCTGCAAGTATCAAGATGATCAAGTAAACCATGACCTCACCAGATAAACTAAATAAGTCACCAGGGACCAGTTTTGGAGAAACAGAGATATATGAGCTTTTAGAAAGATAATTCAAAATAAATGCTTTTAAAAAACTCAAATAGGCCAGGCATGGTGGTTCATGCCTCTAATCCCAGCACTTTGGAAGGCTGAGGCAGGCAGATCACAAGGTCAGGAGATCAAGACCATCTTGGCCAACTTGGTGAAACTCCATCTCTACTAAAAATACAAAAATCAGCCGGGCGTTGTGGAGTGTGCCTGTAATCCCAGCTACTCAGGAGGCTGAGGCAGGAGAATCGCTTGAACCAGGGAGTCGGAGGTTGCAGTGAGCCAAGATTGCGCTGCAGCACTCCAGCCTGGCAACACAATGAGATTCCATAAAAACAAACAAACAAACAAACAAAAAAAAACCTCAAATAAATTTAAGATAAGACCAAGAAGAAATTCAGAATTCTATCAGTTATATTTAACAATGAGATTAAAATAATTAAAAAGAGTCAAGCAGAAATTCTGGAGTTGAAAAATGCAGTTGCCATTGTGAGGACTATATTAGTCTTTTAATAGCAGAATTGATCATGTAGAAAAAATAATTAGTGAGCTTGAAGACAGGCTATTTAAAAATACACTTTCAGAGGACACAAAATAATAATAACAATAAAGAGAAGCACATGTACAGGATCTAGAAAATAGCCTCAAAAGAGTAAATCTCAGAGTTATTGGACTTAAAGGGGAGGTAGAAAAAGAGATGGCATAGAAAGTCTACTCAAAAAAATAATAACACAGGACTTCCAAAGCCAAAAGAAAGATATCAATATCCAAGTACAAGAACATTATAGGACCTCAAGCAGATTTAACCCAAAGAAGACCACATTAAGGCATTTAAAAATCAAATTCCCTAAGGTGAAGAATAAAAAAAAAGAAAGAAACAACATACAATGAATCTTCAAATGGTTGGCAGCAGACTTTACAGTGGAAACCTTACAACAAAACGTTTACCCCAGAATAGCATATATGGTGAAATTATCCTTCAAACATGAAGGAGAAATAAAAACTTCTGCAGGGAAAAAAAAAAAAAAAAAGCTAAGAATTTCAGTAACACTAGATCTGTCCTATAAGAAATGTTACAGAAGATACTTCAACCAGAAAGAAAAGGACTTTAATGAGCAACAAGAAATCATCTGAAGGTACAAAAGTAACTGGTACAGTAAGTACAGAGAAATGCACAGAATACCATAACATTGTAAGTGTGCTATGTAAACTATTCTTACCTGAAATAGAAAAACTAAACAATAAACCAATTTGAAGTAATATCTACAACAACTTTACAAGATATAAACAGTATAAGAAGATATAAATAGTAAAAAACAAAACTAAAAAGCACGAGGATGAGATAAAGACATAAAGTCTTTATTAGTTTTCTTTTCTGTGTTTGTTTGTTTATGCAAACAGTGTTAAGATATAATCAGCTTAAAATAATGGGTTTGAATATAGTATTTGTAAACTTAATGGGAATCTCTAACTAAAAAATCAGACTGACACACCCACACTCAAAAGGAAGAAACTAAATCATATCACCAGAGAAAATCACCTTCACTAAAGGAAGACAGAAGAGAAAGACAGAAGGGAGACACGACCACAGAATCACAAGAAAATAAATCAGAAATTGGCAGGAATAAGTTCCTACTTATCAATAACAACATTAAATGTAAAGAGACCAAATTCCCCAATCAATAGACACAGAGTAGCTGCATTGATGAAAAATCAAACCCATTGATCTGTTGCCTACAAGAAACACACTTTACCCAAAAGGACACAAGTAGACTGAAAATTAAGAAATAGAGATTCTATGCAAAGGAAAACCAAAAGAGAGCAGTAGTTACTATTGTAATATCAGAAAAAAAAATAGATTTCAAGACAAAAAGTCTAAGAAGAGACAACAAAGGCCACTGTATAATGACAAAGGGGTCAATTCAGCAAGAGAATCTATAATTTGAAATATATATGCACCCATCACTGGAGCAAAAAGTATATATATTTACTTTATACATAAAGTAAATATTAATAAAGCTAAGAGAAAGACTGCAATACAATTAAAGCTGTAAACTTCAAGTTCACTGTTAGATCTTCCAGACAAAAATTCAACAAGGAAACATCAGGCTTAATCTGCACTATAGACCAAATGGTTCTAAGAGAACCATTTACAGAATATTTCCTTTAATGGCTCAAGAATACACATTATTTCTGCTAGAACATGAATCATTCTCAAAAATAGATCATATATTAGGTCACAAAACAAGTCTCAAAACATTCAAAATAATATCAAGCATCTTCTCTGACCACACTGGAATAAAACTGGAACTCAATGACAAGATGAACTTTGGAAACCAAACAAATACATGGCAATTATGCAATATGCTCCTGAAAGACCAGTGGATCAATGAAGAAATTAAGAAGGAAGTTGAAAATTTTTTTTAAAAAAATGGTAATGGAAATGAAACATACCAAAATCTATGGGATACATCAAAAGCAATAATAACAGGGAATTTTTACAGCTATACATGCCAATATCAAAAAAAGAAGAAAACCATTAAATAAACAATTCAACAATGCACCAAAAAGGGCTAGAAAATCAAGAGCAAACAAAACCCAATATTAGTAGAAGAAGAAAAAAATAAAGATCAGAGCATAAATAAATAAAATCAAAGTGAGGAAAATACAAAACATCAATGAAACAAAAAGTCAATTGTTTTGAAAAGTTAAACAAACTAGACAAACCTTTAGAAAGACTAAATAAGAAAAAAAAAAAAGAGGAGATCCAAATGAATAAAATCATTGTTGAAAAAGGAGACATTAAAACTGATGCCACAGATATTCAAAGGATCATAAGTGTCTACTAAGAACAATTATATGCCAATAAATTGGAAAATCTAAAAGAAGCAGTGTAGAGGGAAATTTATAGCACAGAAGCCCCACAAGAGAAAGCAGGAAAGATCTAAAATTGACACCCTAACATCACAATTAAAAGTGCTAATGAAGTAAGAGCAAACACACTCAAAAGCTAGCAGAAGTCAAGAAATAACAAAGATCAGAGCAGAATGAAGGAGACAGAGACACAAAAACCTCTTCAAAAAATCAATGAATCCAAGAGCTGGTTTTTTGAAAGATCAACAAAATTGATAGGCTGCTAGCAAGACTAATAAAGAAGAAAAGAGAGAAGAATCAAATAGATGCAATAAAAAATAATAAAGGGGATATCACCACTGATCCCACAGAAATACAAACTACCATCAGAGAACAATATACACACCTCTATGCAAATAAACAAGAAAATCTAGAAGAAATGGACAAATTCCTGGAAACATAAACCCTCCCAAGAGTAAACCAGGAAGAAGTTGAATCCCTGAATAGACAAATAACAGGCTCTGAAATTGAGGCAATAATTAATAGTCTACCAACCATTTAACTCAGTCATGCCATTTGTGGGTATATATCCAAAGGATTATAAATCATGCTACTATAAAGACACATGCACACGTATGTTTTTTGCAACACTATTCACAATAGAAAAGATTTGGAACCAACCCAAATGTCCATCAATGATAGACTGGATTAAGAAATGTGGTACATATACACCATGGAAAACTATGAAGCCATAAAAAAGGATGGGTTCATGTCCTTTGTAGGGATATGGATGAAGCTGGAAACCAACATTCTCAGCAAACTATCACAAGGACATAAAAACAAACACCACATGTTCTCACTCATAGGTGGGAACTGAACAATGAGAACTCTTGGACACAGGAAAGGGAACATCACACACTGGGGCCTGTCGTGGGATGGGGGGACGGGGGAGGTATAGCATTAGGAGATATACCTAATGTAAATGATGAGTTAATGGGTTCAGCACACCAACATGGCACATGTATACATATGTAACGAACTTGCACATTGTGCACATGTACCCTAGAACTTAAAATGTAATAATAATAATAATAATAAATTATTTCAGAAAAAAAAGAAATGGACAAATTCCTAGACACATAAAACCTACTAAGATTGAACCATGAAGAAGAAATTCAAAACCTGAACAAACTAATAATAAGTAATGAGATTAAAGCCATAATAAACTATCTCTCAGTAAAGGAAAGCTAGAGACTGATGACTTCATTGCTGAATTCTACCAAACATTAAAAAAGAACAAATACCAATCTTACTCAAAATCATTCTAAAAGATACAGGAGAGAATATTTCCAAATTCATTCTATGAGGCCAGTTACCAAATTAGACAAAGACACAATAACAACAAATAAGAAAACTGCAAGTCAATATCCCTGACAAATATTGATGTAAAAGTCCTCAACAAAAAAATTAGTAACCAAATTCAACAATAACATTAAAATTATCATTCATCATGAGCAAGTGAGATTTATCCCAGGGATGCAAGGATTATTTATTTTGGCAAATTAATTAATGCAATACCTCATAGCAACAGAATGAAGGACAAAACCCATATAATCATTTCAAATGATGCTGAAATAGCATTTGACAAAATTCAACATCTCTTCGTGGTAAAAACCCTTTAAAAGCTGGGGAGAATACCTTAACATAAGAAAAGCCATATATTACAGACTCATAGCTGGTATCATACTGTATGGAGGAAAACTAAAAACCTTTCCTCTAATATCTGCAACACAACAAAAATGCCCTCTAAAGACTGTTATTTCACATGTTACTTGAAGTTTTAGCTAGAGTAATCAGAGGAAAAAAAAGATAAAGGTCAGCTAAAGTGGAAAAGAAGAATTCAAATTATTCTTGTTTGCAGATTATATAATCTCATATTTCAAAAAACCTAAACTCCACCAAAAAATATTAGAACTAATATATTCAATAAAGTTGCAGGATGGAAACTTAACATACAAAAATCAGTAGCATTTTTATATGCCAATAGTAAACAATCTGAAAATAAAATTTAAATACATAATCCCATTTACTATAGCCACAAATAATTAAATATCTAGAAATAACCTAGCAAAATAAGTGAAAAATCACTATAAGGAAAACTATAAAACACTGATCAACACAAAAAATTGAAAAATACTCTATGCTTATGAATTGGAAGAAGCATTTTAAAAATGTCCATACTACACAACACAATCTACAAATTCAATTCAATCTCTATCAAAATACCAATGACATTCTTCACAGAAGTAGAAAAACAATCCAAAAATGTATTTGGAACCACAAAAGAATAGACAAAGCTATCCTAAGCAAAGACAACAAAACTGAAGGAATCACATTATTTCACTCCAAGTTATAACATGGAGCTATAGTAACCAAAATGTTATGGAAGTGGCATAAAAACAGACACTTAGACCAATGAAACAGAATACAGAACCAGGAAACCAATACACACATCTACAGTGAGCTCTTTTTTAGCAAAGTTGCCAAGAACATAAATGACAGTCTCTTCAATAAATGATGTGGAGAAAACTGGATATCCATATGCAGGAGAATGAAACTAGACCCCTATCTCTCACCAAATACATTCAGATCAAAATGTATTAAATACTTAAATCTAAGATCTCATATTATAAAACTACTAAAATGAAACATTAGAAAAACTCTGCAGAACATTGAGTCATACCTCATAAGCAGGGGCCACCAAAGCAAAAATGGACAAATAGGATCACATCAAGTTAAAAACTTCTACACAGCAAATAAAATAAACAACAAAAAATGTAGAGACAACCCAGAGAATGGAAGAAAATATTTCTGTCAAGGAATTCATAACCAGAATACATAAGGAACTCAAATTACTCTACAGGAAATAGTCTGATTATCTAATTTAAAAATGGGAAAAATAATTGAATAGACATTTCTCACAAAAAAGACACAGTTCACAAAGAAAAACATGAAAAGGTGCTCAAGATTATTGATCATCAGAGAAATGCAAATCAAAACAATAATGATATATCATCTCACCCTAGTTAAAATGACTTATATCCAAAGGACAGGCAATAATAATAAATGCTGGTAGGATGTGGAGAAAAGAGAACCCTCGTACACACTGTTGGTGGGAATGTAAATTAATGCAACTACTATAAAGAATAGTTTGGAAATTCATCAGAAAACCAAAAATTAAGCTACCATATGATTCAACAATCCCACTGCTGAGTATATACCCAAAATAAAGAAATTCAGTATATTGAAGAGATATCTGCACCTCCTATGTTTGTTGCGGCACTGTTTCCAATAGTTAAGATTTAGAAGCAACCTAACTGTCTATCAATATATGAATGGATAAAGAAAATGTACTTATACACCATAGAGTACTATTCAACTATTAAAAAATGACATTCAGTAATTGCAACATGGATGGAATTGAGAGTCATTATTTTAAGTGAAATAAGCCAGGCACAGTAAGACAAACATCACATTTTCTCATTTATTTGTGAGATCAAAATATCAAAACAGTTGAAACCATGGAAATAGAGAGTAGAAGGATGGTTACCAGAGTCTCGGAAGGGTTGTGGGCCGTGGGAGCAAGGTAGGGATGGTTAACAAGTACAAAAAAATTTAATTAAAAGAATGAATAAGGCTTAGTATTTGATAGCACAACAGGTAACTACAATCAATAATAATTTAATGTATATTTTAAAATACATAAAGAATATTATTGGATTGTTTGTAACATAAATGACACATGCTTAAGGGAATGGAAACCCCATTTTCCATGATGTGATTAGTACACACTACATGCCCTTATAAAAACATCTCATGTACTCCATAAATGTATAAACCTAATCTGTACATAAAAAATCTTAAATAAAAATTATATAAAACTGTTAAAACTGATAAACAAATGCAGTAAAGTTTCAGGATACAAAATCAACATACAATAATAAACCAATGGCATTTCTATATGCCAAAAGTGTACAGTCTGAAAAATATATTAGGAAAAAATTCCATTTGCAGTAGCTACAAATAAAATTAAATAGATAGGAATTTACTTAACCAAAGAAGTGAAAGATCTCTATAACAAATCTTTAAAACATTGATGAAAGATATTGAAGAAGACACCAAAAAATGGGAAGGTATTCCATGTTCATAGATTAGAGAATCAATATTGTTGAAATGTCCATGCTACCTAAGGAAATATACAGATTCGATGTAATGAGTATTTTGATACGTAAATTAGTAAAACTGCTGGGGAGAACAGTTTGAAGTTTTCTCAAACAACTAAAAATAGAGCTTCCATATGAACAGATTCAATGCAGTCTTCATCAAAATACCAATGACATTCTTCACAGAAATAGAAAAAGCAATCCTAAGGTTTATATAGATTCTCTATCATATATACCAATAGCATTCTTCTCAGAAATAGAAAAAAAAAAATTCTAAAGTTAATATGGAACTACAAAAGAGCCAGCATATCCAAAACTATCTTTAGCAAAAAGAGTAAAACTGGAAAAATAATCAATTGCCTGACTTCAAATTATACTACAGAACTATAATAACCAAAACAGCATGGTACTGGCATAAAAGCAGACATATGGATGAATTAAACAGAATAAAAAATCCAGAAACAAACCACACATCCATAGTGAACTCATTTTTGACAATGATGCCAAGAACATACACTGGTGAATGAAATTTCTCCTCAATATGTGGTACTTGAAAAACTAGATATCCATATGCAGAAGAGAGAAACTAGATGCCTATCTCTCACCATGTAAAAATATCAAATCAAAATGGAATAATGACTTAAATCTAAGATCTCATGCTATGAAACTTCTAAAAGAAAACATTGAAAAAACTCTCCAAGACATTGAACTGGACAAAGGTTTATTGAATAATACCCCCACGAGCACAGGCAACCAAAGCAAAAGTGGACAAATAGGATCATATCAAGTTAAAAAGCATCTCCTCAGCAAACAATCAACAAGGTGAAAGGTCAACCCACGGAATGGAAGAAAATATTTGCAAACTAACCATCTGACAAAGCTTTAATAGCCAGAATATATGAGGAGCTCAAATAACTTCATAGGAAAAGAAACCTTATAATCCAATTAAAAATGGGCAAAAGATGTGAATAGATATTTCTCAAACTAATATTTACAAATGGCAAACAAGTATATTGAAAACAGGTATATTGAAAATAATCAATATTATTGGTTATCAGACAAATGCAAATCAAAACTACAATGAGATATAATCTCACCCCTGTTAAAATGTCTTTCATGGTAAAGCCAAGTAATAATGAATGCTGCTCAATATGTGCAGAAAAGGGAACGAACCCCGGTGCACTGTTAATAGGAATGTAAATTAGTAAAACTGCTTTGGAAAACAGTTTAGAGGTTTCTCAACCAATTAAAAATAGAGCTCCCATGTTCTCATGTGACCATCAATCCCACTGCCAGGGATATACCCAAAAGAAAGGAGATCTGTATATCAAAGAGATGTCTGCACTCACATGTTTATTATAGCACCATTCGAATACAGTCGCCAAGAGTTGGCAGCAATCTAAGTGTCTGTCTATTAACAGATGAATGGATAAAGAAAATGTAGTACCTATGCACAATGGAGTACTACTCAGCCATTGAAAAATATTAGATCTTATCACTTGCAGTAACATGGATGGATCTGGATGTCATGTTAAGTGAAATAAACCAGGTGCAGAAAGATAAACTTCGTATGCTCTCATTTATTTGTAGGAGCTAAACATTAAAACAATTGAATTCATTGCGATAGAGAGCAGAATGATGGTTACCAGCGGCTGGGATAGGTGGTGGATAGGTAATGGGGATGGGTACAAAAATACGTTTAGATAGAATAAGATCTAGCACTAGACAGCACAACAGGTGACTACAGTCAACAATAATTTATTGTACATCTAAAAATAAAAAAAGTATAATCAGATTATTGGTAACACAATAGAAGTATAAATGCTTGATATGATGGATGCTCCATTTACCCTGATGTGATTATTATGCATTGTATGCCTGTATCAAAATATCATACATACCCCCTAAATATGTACACCTATTATATAAGCACAAAAATGAAAAATTTTAAAATAGATAGTAACCTAACTGTATGTTAAATTTGGTGTGTACAAGAATAAATAACCTTATTCTAGAAATATTGACTTGTGAAATACTTTAACTGGTAAAATTTGTAATTCATATTAAAGTATCCCTTATGCTGAGGTGATACATATAAGAGTTAATTAGAATATTTTGGGATCTGCACAGATTATCTCCTGTTGATAGAAAATATAGTTCAAATAAATTTATTTTACATAATCAAAGATATACACATTAAAAATCTTTTACCATTAAAAATCTTTTAGTTAAGCTGAACTCCTACTCAGAAGAGCACAATATCTCATTTTCTATTCTGTTGAGCAGATCTTGGATTTAGAAATTAAATTTTAAAGTGTGACTAATGCATCAGAGTCCCAATTCTGCCTGTGTCTCAGACACACTTATCATCAGTGTGCTTCAAATTTTTTATATCTAAATATAGCTTTAAATAATTATCTGCAGAAACACTTATTTTTATTTAGTAGAAATTATTGAAAAACAAAGATAAATGATAATACTTTTCTGACTATTGATCTTAAAATTATTTTTGTGGGTACTATGGTTAGGAATTCTTTCATGATATACAGTTAATGTGATGATTTTAAACAGAGAAAAATATTTCATATCATTCTTCCCTTCTTTTCACAAACAAGAGACAGCCAAACTTAAGGGAAATGTCTTTGTTGTTGTTGTTCCCATGCTTTCCTCCAAGTTCTTAGGAATGTCACTTAACTTTTAGTGTTCAGTGTCACACCATCCCTGGAACTCACTGAGCTTGGCAGCCTTGGCAAGAATCCTTGACAACTTGTCAAGTCCAAGGCAAATTCATGTAATCTTCCCTCCTAGTAATTAATAATTAATTAATGTTCATTAATCTTTAATGAATGGTGGTTTTAAATAATCTAGTCTTGGAAAAAAAAGAAAAAGAAATTGTTATTGCAAAAGAAACTTTTGCTCAGGACTTTATCAAGTGAAATAAATCCTGGGGCTAATTGTGAAAGTCAATGAAATAAAGCACATAACCATGCACAAAACCAGTGACACTATAATCATAGGACCTCTAAAGAGTTCCTCTTCAGATCAGCTGTAAACTCTTCCTGAGGTCTAAATCACAAAGCACAATTACCTTCCAAAACAACATTTTGATTTCTAGAATGGCAAGTTTTCTCTTAAGAACCTGAGTGGCTTTCTGAAACACTGACTAGCAATTGCTATTATCTACTCTGTCAGAGATAATTTTTCTGGGCAGTAGAAGTCTGATGGAAAAAAAAAAAAAGAGAGGAAGAAAAAAAGGCTGATGAAATCACTTTTAAAAATATGAATCATTAAATATTATTTGTGTTCAGCTTTGTTCTACAGGTATTCACAGTGTCCCGAGTTGTAATGACACTGTGCTGAGTATTTACTTGATGGAGAAAAACTGTAATCACTCTTTCTTGACATTTGAAGAAACGGTGAAAAGAAGAAAAATGTGTGCCTTAGAACTATTGAAACTAATGACATTCCCCAGTGCTGGTGAAATAATGCTACTGCTTATACAGCAGTCATTTCAGAATTTCTCAATGCAGGAAGAAGATAATCCTTTTACAATCACTATGGAAATAACAGAAGAGGTAACTAAGCTTATCATACATATATGAATATGCATCAAGACTTGTAGATACAAATATACAGTTATTCCTATCTTCTCTGGCTAACATCATACACAATGTTATACTGGAATATATAATTCAGTCAGTAATATTGTACTGAACAGAAGGATTAAATCCTTCAGGCTCCTTCTATTGTCTACCTTGCAAATCTTAGCCTATTCAGTTTTGCATTGTAATGTTTACTTTTCCACCTTTGCCAAAAGTTTTTTGGTTGATATCCACCTTCAAAACCCCTACTCTCTGAAAATCTTTCAAAGTCTTATATCTTAAAAATTTACATCAAAATGAAATTATTATTCATAGGTCAATTTAAGAATAGCAATTTCCTCTTTTCATTTTGTTTATCCTCTTTTCATTTCATTTTCATTCATTTCCTCTTTTCAAATAATAAATAAAAAATAATGTAAAAAATGTCATTTTACCCTATCTAATACATTGCCTTTAATTTTCCTAAAGAAGGTCTTTTTATTGTAATATATATGTGTGTTGTGTCTTTGGGCAAATCTTGTGTGGTATAGAGACAAATAGTAGAGTTGAACGAGATTGGTGGTGGTGGTTTTTGTGCTGTGATCTCTGTAGATACTTTCTATATTAATGAATGGAAACCACTTAGTCTTTCTAGATGTCATATCAATTTATGAAATAACAATAACTCAATAAAATATAAATAATGAAATAGTATAATGTATATTAAAGCACTTGTAGTTTTAGAGGCAAAACAGAAATGATCATTGCACACTTTTCATACATCATTGCTTTACATTGTTTTAAAACTCAACATCAAATTTCCATGGAGTTAGATAAATCATATTAAACATATATCCACTCTAAAATTTAATTTTAGTAAATCATGGGTATGAACAAGCAAGCTAGGTTGCTGATTAAGAATTTGCCAATTTTTGTCAAAGGTGATAGAAGCATATTAGCAGCATTTCAAGTCCTGTTTCTATTTTGTATTACTATTAAAGCTAAACAACATTTGTAAATGTTTATTAGCTATAAATACTTAGGGAAACTGTTGTTTGGTTAAATTAATATGACATATCTATTTTACAGAATAGTAAGTGAATATTCTAAACTTATTGTAAGATTATGAACATACATTGCTTGGGGAAGATGTAACCAAAGAATTTTATTACTAAATGTAGACTAAGAAACAACTTTTTCAATATAAATATGTTGTTGTAAATTGCACATATATATATAAACACTAAAATATGTTATATGAGTGTGATGACAATAATAATTTCATGTTTTTATTTTGCATTTGTACTTATGATTTTTTCACTATGCATAAATATTTATAATGACTAAAACATTAGAAATCAATGGTACATGGAAATATTTAGAGCAAAATATCAACAAATTATTTCTTTTTATGAGGAGTTCTGATATTCTAATATAATCATTCATTGTTAACAACTTTTCTGATGTTTTTAAATTAGAAAAATTAGTAAAAATATTTAAAATATAGTTTTTGAGTCTAAAAGGTATAAATAACTGGGAGATTATGTGAATTCACTTGTAAAAATCTTGAAAGCTTTGGAGTGAGAACTGAAAATACAGGCATAGTTCTAACCAATTTGTATTTGCATATACACTGAACAAAATTGATTACACATTAATCAATAAGCCATATAAATAGCAATCAAGGCACTAGAGAAATAACACACCTTTGTAAATAAAGGCATTTAAGAAGACAATTCTACTTGTATTGCCTTTTCTTGTGTGCATATTATTTCTTATTTTAAATTAGAAGCTTTTCAGAGAGACCTATTGGTCTAGTATTTCCATCTTCCATTAGGCCTGCCCCATTGCTTTGTATCTGTAAGATAGTCAATTACACTGTAATTGGTTGTCTTTTTATGATTTCCTTTTTAAAAAATTCTTATGTACTTAATCAGATACTTTTACATAAATATAATTAAAATAGAAGAATTTTCAAATTTGTCTCTGAGGTCACAATCTAAGAAAGAAATAATAAACAGACCCAGGGATCCTTTATTCTAAGATCCTGAATTACTATTTTTTTCTAACCATGAAAAAATAATCATGCGTTGTCATCTCTCATGGTAAAATAAAATATTTGTCTTTTGTTTGTAAAAAAATAAAACATAATTTTCTGTGTCAACAACTCCTTACATGTTTAATTGTTTTTATACATATTGTAATATTTGATCCTTATATAATCATTGTCAGCTAGACAGGACAGGTGCTACTGGCTCTATTTTTTTTATGAGAAAACGAAAAGATTATATGATTGAGGTAAGATTTCTTATCTCTTCACCTATAAGAAATTTGTAGTTATTACAGACTTACACTCTTTCTTCAACTGCAGTAGCTTGTGGATATTACTTGTGCCACTGTTAACAGATATTTACATTTTATTACTCTCTCAAAATTAATTATAGATCATTTTATATGATAAATTGAATACTATTACAACGTTGAATCTTATATGACTATTTGAATTGAGAGGCTTATTGTCAATGCTAGAAATGAAATACATGAACCATTTTGTAAGATAAATTAAATCCTAAAGCCACATCAAATTTTATAATGTAAATTGAGCTGAGGGATTAAAATGAAACTGTAAATATTATAATCAAAATAATGTTTTACCTATTCATTTATTTATATGTGCATTCTTATAAATCATAATTACAAGTATACTTTTTAGGAACTTGGTCCATTGAACAAAGTAATAGGTAATATTGATATGCAGAGAATAATAATGAATATTATTAACTACTTTCACAACAGATAGATCACTGTTTAGAAGTTGGGGAATAAGATTAAGAAATACAAGGAAAATAATAATTTAAAAAATTCAGAGTTTTGCATCCTCTATTTACAGCATTGTGTCTTTCCTTTGTTAAACTGGAAGATAAAATCAAGAGAACAGAAAGCTTTAAAACAAAGATTGCCAAATAAAGACAGAAAAGTAAAAGAAAGATGTCATAACATGACTAAATTTCTTGAGGAACTTTAAATATAAGATTCCTCATATTTTTATTGTATATACTAGAATTTATCTTAAATTGAGACGGTCTAATAAGTTTGACCTTAAAATTATATCCCTAAGGCATCCATATACAATTCTGCTATTTTTTTTCTTTTTATGTGATCACATTGGTTTTGTGTAAAACATTAAAATATGACATAAAGTATCTATTTTTACTTTTATTGGAAAGATTATAATTTAAATATGGATGGGGGTGGGCTACGCTGTGTTGCACCTGGGGACCTCACAGGGACAGAAACTCTGGGAGCCTGGAGGTAGGACAGGTAAGGAGTTCTCCCAGTAGCCCCAACTCTGGGGACATCCTCACCTCCCCTGTATGTAACCATGTGCCTGGCACTGCTCCTGTCTCACCTTTTGCCTCCTGCTAGCAACACCATGAGCCTGGCGGTCTCCTTCTGTAGGTAGAGAAACATTCGCACAGGGCATTATACTGAATCCAGATCCAAAGAGCACTGTTCCCAGAAGCATGTCCTAAGAATCAGCAGAACAGTCATTGCACTGAAAATAAATAGCTTTCACCCTCACCTGAACTAAAGGTTCAGGATCATGTGTGATTTTTTTTTTTTTTTTTTTGATCATGTGTGATCTTATTTCTTGCAATGTAAAATAAAGACAAAGACAGCGGCCAGAGAGAAAGCAGATTGATTTCTTCCCGGAAAAGGCCTCCATCTGAGCTGCACCCACCGAGACTGCCACTCAAAGGTAGTGGGTCAGCGGATCAATGAGCGACTGACTGATCTCCAGTCTGCAAAGTCTCAAAATGAGGTCCTGAAACAGGTTCAGGAGGTCCTGTAGCAAAAAGCTTCAAAGTGCTGGTCTCTGATGCAAGGTCAACTTGACCTGAAAAAAGCAATGAATTCAATATGGTTGCTCTTGAATGAAAATATATCCCTGATCTGAAAATGTATTCCTTTTTTCCTAGTTCAAGTTTTAAATAAAAATGAGTGGACCAATATGTCATTATACAATAAGTGAATCAATGTGTCCTGAGAGGAAAACTGAATTTTAAAATTATTTTTGCATTGTCACTCATGTAGTTACAATTATTATAATTTTGCCACAAGACAGTTAAGCAGAGGTTAGACACTGCTTGGAGTTCAGGAGTTTTTTTTTTTTTTTTTAATTATTAAATATTTATTTTAAATTCAAGAGTACACATGCAGGTTTGTTATTATAGCTAAACTGTGTCATAGGGATTTGTTGTACAGATTGTTTCATTACCTAGGTATTAAGCCTAGTACATATTAACTATTTTTTCTGATCCTCTCCCTCCTCCCAGCCTCCTCCACTCTAGAGTAGGCCCCAGTGTGTGTCTTCCTTGATGTATCCATGTGTTCTCATCATCAAGCTCCTACTTACAAGTGGTAACACGCAGTATTTGGTTTTCTTATCCTGAGTTAGTTTTCTGAGGATAATAGCCTCCAACTCTATCCACGTTACTGCAAATGACATGATCTCATTCTTTTTTATGGCTGCATAGTATTAAATGGTGTATATGTACCACATTTTCTTTATCCAGTCTATCATTGATGGGCATTTAGGTTGATTCCACATCTTTGCTATTTGATTTCACAAGGTTTTACATGTACTTATGTGTGTGTCTATGTAAGGCCTATGAAACTCAGATATTCAAGTGATGAAATTTCATAGAACTATATATTTTAAATAAAATGAACAAAATAATCTACAAATAATCATGAATCTTCTCCTTCTCCTTCTCCTTCTCCTCCTTCTCCTTCTCCTCCTTCTTCCTCCTCTTCCTCCTCTTCCTCCTCTTCCTCTTCTTCCTTTCTTCTTCCCTTCTTCCTCCCTCCCTTCCTTCCTTCCTTCCTTCCTTCCTTCCTTCCTTCCTTCCTTCCTTCCTTCCTTCCTTCCTTCCTTCCTTTCTTTCTTTCTTTCTTTCTTTCTTTCTTTCTTTCTTTCTTTCTTTCTTTCTTTCTTTCTTTCTTTCTTTCTTTCTTTCTTTCTTTCTTTCTTTCTTTCCTCTTCGACAGAGTCTTGCTCTGTTGCCAGGCTGGAGTGCACTGGGATGCTCTGGCTCACTACTACCTCCACCTCACAGGTTCAAGCAATTCTCCTGTCTCAGTCTCCCAACTAGCTGGGATTACAGGCACATGCCACCATGCCCAGTTAATTTTTGTATTTTTAGTAGAGATGGGGTTTCACCTTGTTAGACAGGATAGTCTTGGTCTCTTGGTTTCATGATCCACCCACCTCGGCCTTCCAAAGTGCTGTGATTACAAGTGTGAGCCCCTGTGCCCGGTCAATCGTGACTTTTTTTTTTTTTTTTTCTGAGCTGGAATCTTGCTCTGTCACCCAGCTGGAGTGCAGTGGTGTGATCTCAGCTCACTGCAACCTCTGCCTCCCAGGTTCAAGCGATTCTCCTTTCTCAGCCTCCCCAGTAGCTGGGACTACAGGTGCATGGACCACGTCCGGCTAATTTTTGTATTTTTAGTAGAGATGGGGTTTCACCATGTTGGCCAAAATGTTCGCCATCTCCTGACCTTGTGATCCATCTGCCTCAGACTCCCAAAGTGCTGGGATTAGAGATGTGAACCATCGTGCCCAGCCCGTGATTTTTTTTTTTTTTTAATCAGGTTATTTTCATGCTGTTGAGTTGCTATAATGGTACAATGGTGGTCACCAGGGACTGATTGAGGGTACAGGAGTGTTTGGAGAAATATTCATTAAAAGATAACAAAATTTCAGTTAGATAAGAAGAATAATTTCAAGAGATCTATTGTGTAACATGATGAATATAGTTAATAATATATTACAGTCTGGAAAAATGTTGACAGTGAATGTAAAGTACTCTTAGTACAAAATGAAAACTATATGAGATAATGCATATGTTAATTCGCTAAATTTAGTCATTCCACATCATATATATACTTCAAAACACCATATTGTACACAACAAACATATCAAATGTTATCTGCCAATTTTAAAGATAAAAATATATCCTCCCAAATTAGTTTATACAAATAATGTAAAGAAAATGAAATTTGATTTAAAACTACTGAAATAAAGCATAATAATTATGCTAAATTTTTGACTTATTTGGTGTGAGATAGGAATTATATTTAATGCTAAATAGGCTATAGTTACTTATGTTGAGATAATTACTCTGTATTACACTAGGAAGTAAAGCACTAATTTTTGTTGGATCAACATTATGGTTGCTGATTACAATTAAAGCAACCCGGTACATAATGTAAAAGAGAATTATGTAAAATAAATAATTTGTGATGTTAAAAATTCAGCATAAATTTTGTCACCCTTCACCAAATCTATTTGCCAATCAGAGACTGCATATCATATCCTAGATCTCATTTGACAGTATTTTGCTATAGGAAAATATATTAAGTTTTCTATTACAAGTTTAGTAGTATGAGTGAGAACTTCTGGAAAGAAAGAATTTGAAGAGAAAAATTGAATGGAAAATGAACATGAAGTGCCAGACATTGATTACTCTAACAAAAGAACCAAATTAACCAAGGTTGTATCTTTGTAAATCAAAGATTTGTATGTTATTCTAACCATGGCATGTGATTGTTTTGTTTTTGGAGAGGGTAACAGAAAAAATTAATGTCTTAGTGTCTATGATTTATTTACATACCTAAAACTATCCCTGGAGTCAAGTCTATTCCAAAAATCATGTAAGAATTTTTGGTGTTTCTATAAGCGATGTATGTATTTGCTCCCCTCCAGGCCTGTGCTGATGTCTCCCCAGCGTCTTTCTGATAGTCTGAAGCAAAATCAACTTTAGACCTTTCAGAGAGCTCATTATTCCCTGACATGGACCCTGACTTGGATCCTTGTAAGATTCCAGATTCTTGTTTCTTTTTCTCGTTCTGTTGCCCGGGCTAGCGTGTAGTGTCACAATCACAGCTCACTGCAGCCTCAACTTCCCAAGCTCAAGTGAGGCCCCCGCCTGAGCTTCCCAAGTAGCTGGAATCAGAGGTGCCTGCCATCACACCTGGTTTAATTTATTAAGATTTCAGTTTCTTTATAATAGTTTTTCTGCAGCTTTTATATTGTGGAAAAGAATAAAATTATTGTTTCTTATTTTATTGTCTTGAATATCTTCTAGAGGTTACTTTGTTATCTTCTGTCATAAGAGATGCTGTCAAAAATGATAATGATTTCATTTTATCTCATTTCTAACTCAGTTGACATCATTGTCTGGAGGCCAAAGAAAATTAACTTTTTCTTTAAAATCTAATGATTTTACCATGGTATTTCTGTTGGACTTCTGGGTCATTTTCCCTCATAATAGTTTGCTTTTTCATTATGTATTTTCCGGTAATATTTTATTTCAGAATAATTTTATTGAATCATAGTTTGTAGGACTTGTTCTCTTCCATTGCATTATTTTTTTTCCATGAATATTCCTATGTAAACATGTTATGTGTCTATTTTGTGTCTCTTTCAATATATTCTCTTTTTGAATAATCCCTTTTTCCTTTTATTTCTAATTGACATAATAATTGTACGTAATATATGGGGTGCAGTGTGATAGTTTAATGTGTATACAATATGTAATGATCAAACCAAGGTACTTAACATATCTATCATCTCAAACATTTTTGATGTTGTGAACATTCAAAATCCTTTATTCTAGTTTTTTGAAATATACAATACATTATAGTTAACCATATTCACCCTATAGTGCTGCACAACACCAGAACCCAGTCGTCCTATCTAGCTGTAACTTTGTATCATTGATCTTAGCCAAAGGGCCAAGAAGTGATAACTTTGCATCATTTAACCAATCTCTTCTCATTCCCCTCCCCCTACCCTTCCCAGACTCTACATGATTCTACTCTTCCTTTCCATGAGCTCAAAATATTTTTTTAGCTTCCACATATGAGTGAGAATATGTGGTTTTGGAGCAGGAGTAGCAATGAGAGAGGAGCCCCCAATTTTAAGGAAAATATGTAAATTGGAAAATATTTGTGTATGTTTATAAGATAATAAAAAAGAACAGACAGGAAGAAGTTGAAGACATGGGAGAAATGCATAATAGTTATCCAAGTCAAATTCGTGATGATGAAAGGAGATGGTTATGAGAGCTCAGAAATCGGGCCTGTGGGTCTTAAATAGGAGGAGCCATCACGTCAGAGTTTGAAGAAAAGGCAGTATGAATGTGCATATGTGTACATAAATTTGCAGAAAGGGTCAATACTTTGAAATAATTTATACTTAATGGCTAGACAATAAGATCATCTAAATGATATGTTAGTGAAGAGGGATGGATAGATAAGGAGAATGATGAAGATTCTGAGTAACCTACATGTAAATAGGGAGAAAAATCAGAGGAAAAAAAATTTGGTTTTCAAGTGTCAGTAAGAAATCTTTTACGGTTCAAGACAATTAATTTATCCCAGGACTAACCTGCATTATTAAGAGATTAGCTCAAGTAGCACCTAGAAGCTTAGGTGTAGTATGAGATAAAATATACTATAGTTCTGAAACATTTATAGATAAAATATATGATTATCATAGAAGTATAATAAGTAACTTCACCTTAAGTTTATTCTTAATTTATTTGCATAGGTGCCATTATTCATAATATTTTAAAGTATGCTCACATTACCTATCTGGTAATATGGTAAAGTATGCTCATATACCTATACTCTGGGTTTATTTTCTCAGCAGATTATTCTATTGGAAAATGACTTAAATAGACACTTATTAATACTATATTTTATTTCCTGAGGAAGAAAGGAAATTAATTGTCTAAGTCATAATTCATATGCCTTTATATAGCCTTATAGACTAATTATCAAATGAATCTATCAGAATGACTTCATCACATCTTCAATTTTGAACTGTAAAATATTCTTTTACAGTTTAGGCATAAATACAGGTTATACTACATAGTTAAAACACCATTATGTTTATCTATAGATCTATAAATATCGTACTTTGTAAAACTACCCCAATGAGACTTCTTTAATGATGAGTGTAGAAATACTTTACAATGGTAATTTCTCATTTAATCTATAATTAACTAATAAATATGACAGAATACCATTTTACTTGAATGCCAATAATTAGTGATTTTATATTTATATGATTTAGTAAATGAGACAGATCATCTACTGCTAGTGATAATTTCATTCTACAAATTCTGCAAATTTAGAAGCTTATAGCTCCTTTAGAGTCACTAAACCCTATAATCTATCACTTTCAGCAATAATCTGGACACCATAATGAAAGAATCTTTTGGGAGAAGTAAGCTCACTTTCAAAAGTAATCTGTGACATTAGGTTAATTAATTGAGGAAGAAGATAAGCTTACTTGATTGTCCTTTTCACCTATGCCTCTCAGCTTCATTTCTATTGGAAAAAGGAAGTGTGTACTCACCTTAAGATTGTTGAGTCTACATATTACAGATCTCTCTCTCTCTCTCTCTCTCTCTCTATATATATATATATATATATATATATATTTTTTTTTCATTTCAGCCCATTTTCTAGGCAGAGAGTCTAATAAATATATAAATGGTTTTGACTTCTGGCTGGCATGGTGGCTTTACACCTGTAATCCCAACACTTTGGGAGGCCAATGCGGGAGAATCACGACGTAAGGAGTTTGAAACCAGCCTGGCCAGCATGGTGAAATCCCGTCTCTACTAAAAATACAAAAATGAGCTGGGCATGGTGGCGCACACCTGTAATCCCAGCTACTCGGAAGGCTGAGGTAGGAGAATCGCTTGACCCCGGGGGGCAGAGGTTGTAGTGAGCAGAGATTGTGCCACTGTACTCCAAAGTGAGCAGGACTCCATCTCAAAAAAAAAAAAAAAAAAAAAAAACCGGTTTTGACTTCTAAAATAAATATGCTCTCCGTGTAGCAGAGATTATTTTATATGTTCAAAATCTTTGCCAAACTAAGCATGTATATGAAGGCAGGAGATCATATTTCCCTATTGTTTAGCTAGAAATAGGGATATGGTTCAAATATACCCTGCATTATGTCTCGCTTTATACTACATGTGTCTTTTCCTTGTGATGTAGTTTACATATACATCTATAACATAGCTCAGTTTTTAGAATTATTCAATTTGTATTTCTATTTTGCAACATCTGTTTGACTTTGCCATCTCTAAACTACAATCTCTTCACCTGCAGTAAGCACATATCAGTAGATTCACTATACATGGTTGTGGCAAGTTTTAAGTCCACTGTCTTGTACAGGGTTACCTACCAAAAGATGTCAATAATAAGTATAATTACTATACATGCCAATCAATAAATGTAATATTTTCTCTTTTTAAAGCAGGGTTTTTCTCTTGGTGTACGTCATGAGGTATCATGATACATTGCTATTTTATAAATAGATTAACTTATACACATTTTCTGCATATAATTCTACAGTCTCAAAAATGTAGAATATGAAATGGTTAAAAATACTTCTCATAGTTTGAGTAATTGGCCTGTATAATTGTGTGAATCAGTCAATACAAACATTGTTAAAATGAGAGATTTCATGCAGAAATTAGATCTTTTGGAAATGCAGGAGGAGCTGGGAGGTGAGACCCTGGAAAGGGGAATCCGAGGATATGAGTAACAGCCACCGAATCTGCTGGAAGCATTAACAGTGGTGAACAAGTTGGAACTTGTGGGAAAGTCTGAGAAACACTGCATGTCTGCAAGTTAGAACAGAGCCATGAAAGAGGAACTTGCGAAGAGGTCCATAATTGCCACCTTTAAGAAATCTGCTTCCTCTGTGAAAATCAGTGCCTCTGGGGGAACTGTCACTTTTATAGTTCAAGACAGCAAGCTTTGGGCTGTAATTTGTCAGCACTGAGAGCAGTCTAATGCAAACAGAAGGAAATATGTTATAGCTGTCCATATTTGTCATCAGGTATATGTACCACAACCTACCAAGAGTACTGTAATGATTTCTGCTTCCACTCTGCCTTCCAAGTCTTGCTAGATTTCTTTCTTGGCCAAGTCTAACACAGGACAATATGAGAGGGAGGTGGAAGGAGACTCCGAAAAATGTATTTGCCAGCCTTATGCTGACAACCTGCCTCCATGTTTTATTAAAAAGGGAAAGTCATGTGCCCTTATAATCTGAGCATGGCAATCGGAAAAAAATATGAAAATTATTCTGTCCTAAAGTAATATTAAGTACACATGCTTTCCAAAAAGTCTGCATAAAATGCCTCAAAGACTGTTTTCAGGTAAAGCACTAGGTAAAACTGCAGTGCTGTAAAAATACATATACCACTTCTATGCAACAAACAACTTCAACAATCAGTCAACCTAGGATATTGGCAGAGGCAAAGCTGCCATATCAATAAAATTGATGAAAATTATTTTTTTGTTTACACCGAATGAAATTCGTCATGGTTAAAAACTACAAACATAAACATATTTTCTCCTTTTCTTAAAATTTTAACTAGAAATGAGCTTTTAAGCAAAATATTATAGACCACTAGTCTGTGGTAATAATGATCTGAAGGCAGAATAGTGCCAGCAATAATTGTATAAATACAATCAACACCACATGAAAGGAGACACTGCTTCTGTCAGAAGATGTATTTATTCAAAATGTAAAAAAAAACTAGGACTACATACAGAGCTGTGTGTTGGTTTCTTACATATATAGATATATTCATATAAAATAGAATATTATATACAGAGAAATTTCCTTCTAAAATATTGATTAACTCATTCTCAATTTTTTTTGCCATTGATCATACATTTACTCTTCTGGTCTGAGTCACCTTCTTCTCTTTTCAGGATTATTAAAATATATTTTTCTCCTTTCTTTCTGTGCTTTTACATTTGCCTTCCTACTACAGGCCTATTTTCAGCATATCAGTCAAAGTAATCTTAGAAGCTTAAATCAAATCATGTTATTTCTCCGCTCAAAATTCTACCATGTGCCACATCTCACTCCTAGTTTTTATAATAAAAGACAAAGATATAAAATGACAAACTTTGTCTTATACCATCCAACAAATGCTCTCAGATGTATTTTTCTACTGATCTCCCACGTAGTGAGCACGAAAGTGGTCTTCTTGAATTTTTTTTAAACATTGCAGGTATGCTCATGACTCAGAGTCTTTGCACTTGCAGTTTTTCCTACTAAAAATTTATCCCAGATACTCACAAGCTGTTCACTCAACTCTTCAGGGCTTTATTCAAATATCACTTTCTTCTCAGTGTGATCTCTTCTAGACCCCCTAAGAAAAATGACCATTAAACACTCCAATTGTCCACAGATCTCTGTTACACTCCCCTGGTTTTTCTTTCTCTTTAGCATGTTTCAACATGTGACATACGATGTCATTTACTTTTTTGTGTGCTTATTTTGTGGAGTCTCAACCTAGATCATAAAAATCTCTGAATTCTTGGACTTTCTCTCCTTTTGACTATTATATCACCAACAGTAAGAATAGCGTCTGGGGCCACAGCAAATATTTACTGAAGATTTGCTGAATAAAGAAATGAGTATCAACAAAAGGTTGAAAATTTTGGCAAAGTTTCATATTATTATCTTAATAGATGTTTAAAATATTTGCACAATAAATATTTCAAATAAAAATAAATAATTATATAAATTTAAAATATTTACACAATAAATGATAGTTTCTACACCATCATATTAATAGTGAAATTCAGGTACTCTCAGGAAAAAAAAAAAGTTTTGCTCACATAGACTCTTTCTACACAAATCTGAAATCAGGTCATAATAATCAGATTTATCTGTAATCCTAGCACTTTGGGAGGCCGAGACGGGCGGATCACGAGGTCAGGAGATCGAGACCATCCTGGCTAACACGGTGAAACCCCGTCTCTACTAAAAAATACAAAAAACTAGCCGGGCGAGGTGGCTGGCGCCTGTAGTCCCAGCTACTCGGGAGGCTGAGGCAGGAGAATGGTGTGAACCCAGGAGGCGGAGCTTGCAGTGAGCTGAGACCCGGCCACTGCACTCCAGTCTGGGCGACAGAGCGAGACTCCGTCTCAAAAAAAAAAAAAAAAATCAGATTTATTACTTCTGAACAGTTACAGAGATAGATACTTCTGTCATTTAAAAATTCACATAAAATATTGTGTTTGGTTTAATAAAATGGTTCCAATATGTTTCTGTTAACCTCTTTATACCAAGACAAATGTGGATAAGCCTTCAGTCTAAATTAAAATGAAAAATTTGAGCAGGAATGTCTCTCTACCAGAAACAGGTACTATCAGGACTAAACTCAGTAGAAATTTTCTATTTGAAGCTTCAAGTTTGAATGTATAGAATGTATAAAAATGATAATAACTTTGACTGCTAATTCAAAAAATAGACAGTAGAGAAAATCATTCAAATTACCTTAATTCAAAATGAAAATATCAAAAAGTAAAATGTACATAAACAGTTTTATTCTCTGGTACAATATATTACTATATAGTTACAGGGAAAACTTACTGGATACTTTATGTCCATTTTTATAGACAAATATTCTATAAGCCAAAAAAAAATGCTCTACTTTAGCCACAAACTATAGCTTAAAATGAAATCTAAAATGGTTATTAGAGAAATACATCTACTTCTTTTACAAAAAAGTAATTGCATTTTAAATTATGATATCAGCAATGAAATTTATTATGTGTTTAAAATGCATGGATACCTTCAAAGATGAAGGTGTATTTATTTGGGAAGAAACTACGTCATCATCTCAAATACTGATATTTAACATAATAATTTAAGATTGCTCTTATGTTACTTTTCTAGATTTTTTCAAAAGTATTTTGTTGAGAAGAGAAAGTTAAACAAATTATTTATTAATTAGCATTTATCATATGTTTTTAACATAAGTTATATGACATATAGGCATTGTTTATTTTATAAATGGACATAATGGTAAAAAAGGCATGTAAAACCAAAATTACATTCAAAGTTTCTGTTACTTAATGCATACTACATCCATGTAGGAGTGGTTGCAGATACAAAATTACCTGCTTGTATAAATGAAACTGGTTCAAAATAAACGTCTAATACAATTGTAACAAATATGCCACTGTGATGATAGTTTGTGATAGTGGTGGTGGCTATGTACATGAGGGAGTACAAACATATGGAAACTTCATATTTTTTGCTCAGTTTTGCTGAGAACCTGTGCTGTGCTAAAAAGTAAAGTCTATTCAAGGAGGAAAATCAATTATTAATACTACCAGAATAATGACAGAATAATAAAGGACCTAATTTCATGATGAAAGCTGAAATCTTGTATTTATATAAGAAGATTATTTTTGTTTTTCATGTTGAATACTTGTTCTAACTCAAAACAACTGAACTCCATTAATGTTGGTAGATTAACAAAAATGTTTCTATTTGGTGTGGCCTTTATACATGGCCTTCATTAATTCTATGAACTTATTTTGTGTGTTCTTGAGCTTGACTTATATAGTATATTACCTAGATGAGTGATTTCACATCTTTCTAATGCTTCAACTACTTGGAGAGTAATTTGACATTTGACATGCTACAGTATGACATGTTATCAGCCATGTATTAGAGAAAAATTAAGTAGTTAAAAGAATAACAACATAGAAAAATAAAGTACATATGTAGTTATGTTTTCAGGAGTGATAGCAATGGCACAAAAAATTGCCAAGTAGAGAAAGTTTAGATTTAAAAAATTTTAAATAAGCTTAATAGACATCTTGCCAACTGTTTTTTTCTATAATAACATTATAAAGGAAGTAAATCTGATTCACGAAATGTACCCAGATTAAAAACTGCATAAATCTGATAATATTTTGACAATACGTGCATATTGGAGATAATGGATTTTTTAAAAAGATGACAAGAGTAATCATACATTCAATGGGTTTGAATTGAAACAAAAGATTTGAAGTTTTTATTTATAGTTTTGTTTCAATTTGGTTTCTTATCTAGCCCTATTGTAAGTGGGTATCTCTAAAATGAAGTCAGAATTTGGCATTTTCTAATTTTAGACTTAAAAGAAGATAGTGCATTGTACATAGGCTACTGCTATGAAAATTGTCTTTTTACTTAAAAAATTAATCACAGTACAGTTTATTTGATTGGTTAACTCACTGTCATCGCTAATTGTTTGGCAAATATTTTATTATAAAGAACCTTATCAGATGCATTATGAATGATTTATTCTGCTCTGCCAATGGAATTATGATTTTTAATATGCTGTTATATATGCTTATTTTAAAATATTAAATAGGATTATGATGTTTGGAAATGAAAATTTATACTAAAAGGACTTTGCACTATGTAATGCAAAAAAGTAGGAAGAAAAGAATTTTAATATGGTTGCAAAAGGTTTATTCAAAATTATAAGTTCCAGAATTTCTCACCCTGGGACCGCTAAAGGCTCACAACAATTTACTTTACTTTCCTCTTCTTAATTGTGAACTTCTTCAAGGGCATACTTCATTTATCATTGTATTCCCAGTGCCTAACTCAGTACCTGATAGAGTAATTGTTTAATTAAACACTTACTAAATAAAACTGAATGATCTTAGTTTCTTGGGGATATTATTTTTATTTCAGTAATAAATGTTTATAACTGAAGGCGAATCAGAAATGTTTAGAATTTCTAAACACAAATATTTCACAATTCTAAACAGCAAAACACAGAAAGTGTTGGAAATGAGAAATTATAAATATTAAAAATTATATTGGTTAACTGTATTTATATAGAAAATTATATTAATACAATTTAGAATGCTTTAAAATCATAGAAATGGAAAATATTTTGGTTGCTCCTTAATATCCTTTGCATATCTGAAGTTTTAAATATGCCATACCATTTTCCATAGGTGGAGTTTGAAAATAATTACCAAAAAAACAAAAAAAACCAAAAAATACATGTCTTTCTAGATATTATTCTTTCTTGCCTTTTCATTGATTCACAAGCAATTACACTTTTGGGGTAATCTGATTTGTGTGATCATGAGATGAGGCCAATGCTATATTATTTCAATGTAATATACAAAATACATGCACAGAAAGAAATATGCAAACAGTAATTAGAAACTACCATTATTTGAATGCACCTAAAAATATGTGTCATGGATGTCAGTGAATAGCTGACTAGATAGCTTCAAGGACAAAATTCTTCACACACATACTGAAAAATTCAGTAACATCTGTCAGAATCAACTTTGTCAGAACTCTGAAAAATAGTCAAAACTTTACAGTAACCGAGAGAATGCTGTATCAGAAAAAGGCAACTAAAAATACTAGGAAACTTTGCAAAATTTGTACTTGCTCTTTCACTGCCAGGATCCCTGGCTCAGCATTAATCTTGAAGATGGCTACTCATGTTTCATTTTGGAGCCCTTATATTATTGGTTCTGGAGAGAACAGAGAAGACCTTCTTATACAAAAATTGTGCTTGTCTATTCTAACCTGTCTAAGAACTAACTGAAAAAATGATTCAAGGTGCTACCATTTGCTTCATTTACCCTAGAATCTCTCAGAGTAGAATGGCAGCTTTAAAGAACACATTACTCAAGAACATTGTAAGACTAAACAGTAACCTATTTTTGTCTAGAATAAAAGCTGACAGTTGAGGTAAATAATAGGTATAGCAAATATCTAGAAGCCAAAGCTGAGAAGAGTGTTTCATTGGAATATTAGGGTAAATATTCTCATTCATACAGGGGAATTTAGAAATCCATATGCATGTATAGGGTAGAAAACATGCTTAGAAAAGACTTGAGAAAACCCTGTGTGTTAACTTCTGGCCTATACTTAGGCTCAGCAAAAGCAGGAAGTGAAGGCTAAGGCAGAGCTGTAAATCGTCAGCTAATTTTAAAGGAGTGCCTCACCACAAGGCCAATCTGCAAACACTTAAAGAAATTTTTCCATTTTTCTTTTCTCTTCTTTCTTTATTTGCTTTCTTTGTTTTTTTTTTCTACTTCTTTTTCCTTTCTTTTATCTTTTTCTTCTTTTTTTTTTTTTATATTTAGATTTTGGTTGGATTCCAAACATTCAAAATATTATCTGTCAAGATACTAACTGACCAAAACTTAAAGAATAATGATGTTGGAGACTACACATAACAAAAAATACAGACTTAACAAGTCAGTAAACAAACAAAAACTACATTCGTAGCAAGAAATAAAAACAAGACAAGTAGGGTGAAGGCAATCTCATTTTTAAAGTTGCCACATTATAATATTCAAATTGTTCAGTTTTCAACTAAAAATAAAAAAAAAATCGAACAAACAAGAAAGTAGAACCCATTCAAATAAAAAATTAACAGAAACTGTTCTTGAGGAAGCATAGACATTAGATTTACTTGACAAAGATCTTAAATCAACTGTGCTAATATGCCAAGCGCTAACACAAATCATAAAGAACTAAAGGAAGTAAGAAGAATGATGTCTTGGTAAGTAGAGAAAAATCAGTAAAGAGATGAAAATTACAAAAAGGAACCAAATGGAAATTCTAGAGTCGTAAAATACAAAAACTAAAATAAAAATTTTACTAGAGGGATTCAACGTCAGATTTGAGTATACAGAAGAAAAATAAGCAAAATTGACAATAGAATAATTGAAATTATCTAGCCAGAGAAGGAGGAAAAGAGCTATAATAATTTATAAATAAGAAAAAATAACAAGTTTGGGCAAGAAGATGGGGAAATTGAGATGCTCATACATTGCTGGTGGGAATAAAAATGGTACAGCACTGTGGAATTTTAGGAAGAAAAGCAATTTTATGGTTAGTCTAAGATTTAAACATAGAATTTCCATAGGATCAATATTCCATTCCAAGCATATACTTCCAATAATTGAAAACGGATACTCAAACCAAATTGTGTTCACAAATATTCATAGCAACACTATTCATAATATCTAAAAGTTGGGAAAAACCCAAATGTCATTAATAGATCAATAGGTAAGCAAAATATGCTAAAACCATAGAATGGAATTTTATTCAACCATATAAAGGAATGAAGTACTAATACATGTTATGACATAGAAGAGCCACAAAAACATTATGCAAAGTAAAAAAAAAAAAAAAAAAAGCAGACTGAAAATGTCACATATTGTATAATTCCATTTATATGAAATATCCAGAATAGGTAAGTTCATAGAGACATAAGCCAGCTAATGATGCCAGGTACTGAGAGAAGTTAGGTATAAGAAATTATTACTCAATGAGTGAGGGTTTTTATTTTGAAATGATAATAATATTTTGGAACTTGTTATAGATATAGGTGGTGGTTGCACAACTTTGTTAATACTATTGAATTTTAAATTTCAAAATGCTAATCTTATGCCATATGAATTTTTCCTCAATTTTTAAACTGCATTTATTATTCTCTTAGAATAATTGAATAATTATTGTTGAACAATTTATATCATAAGAAAATATTCAAATGAGGATTTCACCAGGAGACTTGAAAAAAAAATGTAGATTCTGTTTCTAGCCCTCCCACTGACACATTTGACCTAATATTGGCCAAAGTTTTTTAAGTTTTTTAATGGGAATGCTTGCTGTATTATTTAGCAAAGCTGGGTACTTCTAAAGGCTTAGAGGTAAAAACAATTCTCACGGGTCCATACCTGTCACACTACCATTAAGGTCTTTCCTAGATCCCTGGCACTCACTTGACATCAAAAATCCATCTATATTGCAGTAGAACAGGAGTTGATCCTCGCTCTTTGGGACTTGGTTAATAAGTGTCTTTTTAGATCACCTCTCTAGGATTTTTTTGTACTGAAATTGCACATAGCTATGGCCTACACTGTTGTTAACACCTTTACTCATGCTAATTATCTGCTCTCTGTGGGTTCAAGATACCCAGTAATAACTTCAAGATTGATCCTAGTGAATAATTTATCAAAAGAAATAACTTAGGATGACTTCTAGAGAAGGAGTTCAGAATTTTATTTGTGAAATTCATCGTCACGAGTATTTATAATACATTGAAATAATGATCATTTAAACATGACAAAGGTGTTAAAATAGCACTTGCTCTTGAATAGAACACTTTCAAGAATGAAAAACATCTCATTATTTTGAAGTTTGGGACAAAAATAGCAATAAAAAATAAAGTATAGTGTATATAATGCTTCATATTTTAAGTAGGACTGAAAAACTAAAATGGCAGGTCTTTATATGGAAAGCAAACAAAATTGGGAAGTTACAGGTACCTAAGTATATGTAGAGATATTAGTTGGCAAAGAATATAAAATCAAAGAAGACAATGAAATGGCTTATAAATAGTTTTAAATACTCTGTGTGAATGAGGGACATGGCTACTCTAATATAGAATGGTCATCAATAGGGCACTTGCCACATAACCTGTATCAGATGAGGAGGAAAACCAAGGTGAAATTGCTAAAAACAAATTAAATACAACATAATTCAATTATAAGAAGAGTCATTTTTTTTTGTGATTGGTAAGTCATCAAGTAGGATGATGATAGAATGATGAGATTTGCCCTAAGCTTCTACCTAGAATTGATATGTCCAAATATATCCAAATAGTTGACCATTGTAATTGAAACCGAGATCAGAAAGCAAAAATAGGAAGTCTGGAGCTGAGTAGATGTGATTGTGCTCCTAGGATTGATTGTGGGGCTGGTCAAATTATGTAAAAGTTTTGCTTTTCGAGGCCAGGTGCTGTGGCTCATGCCTGTAATTCCGGCATTTTGGGAGGCCGAGGCAGGTAGATCACGAGGTCAGGAGTTCAAGATGGACCAGCCTGGCCAATATGGTGAAATCCTGTCTCTATTAAAAATACAAAAATTAGCCAGGCATGGTGGCACGCACCTGTAGTCCCAGCTACTCAGGAGGTTGAGGCAGAAGAATCACTTGAACCCGGGAGGCAGGGGTTGCAGTGAGCCGAGATCGCACCGCTGCACTCCAGCCAGGGTGACAGAGCGAGACTCCATCTCAAAAAAATAAAAAAAGGGTATTTTAATATGTTATAAGAATGTTTAAATCTATAGGGAGTTAATATAACAGTGTGTAATGAACTATACTTATTTATTTCAGCATATTTCATAGCATTTTTCACTACCTGTTTTAACATTAAGTATTTATTTGTTTATTTACTTGTTTATTTTCTGTTACCCTACTGAAAGCAAGGACTTTGCATGTCTCATTCACTGCTTAGAAATGTGCATGGCCTTTAAGAGCTCATTAAGTATTAGTCAAACTAATGAATAAATGAATACACATTGTCAGATCATAAAGCACTTAGAGAAGATAATCATAAATGGAGGACATTTTGTGTGTGTTTTCTCCTTCATAATGCAATTAAATATGTCTTGAGAGTTCACCTAGTCTTGTCTGATTCATTAACCTGAAGGCTATGCCTTTGCCCATAAGAGCTTAATTTCTCTACTATTAGATATTTGGAGAACTTTTGGCTAGCGGGCTAAACAAAATAGAATGTCCATCTAAGAGTAAGTAACAACTGTTAAAAATCAGAAAAATTTGTGTCATGATTGAAAGAGTTAGTTTAAAATTAAAAATAAAGGTACATAGTTAAAACAAGAAGAAGGATGTAAGAACTATAGAATCTCACCAAAATCAGGGAGGACTAACTATCTTGGGCCAGTACTACTTTTGCATCTATCCAGTAGTCATCAACCTAGCATAGAGGTATCAATTAATGAATATCTCTTTTTCTGAAAGTATACTCTTGGTCCAAAACAATATTAAGCAGTAATAAAATATTAACAGTTGTTTAAGCTGTTGAGATTTTTTCCCCAAAACTTCATGATTATTTCTTCAATCTATTCTAGAATACTTAAGAGTGTTTCACATACACTGGAGACAACTATTTTTAATAGGAGAGATGTTAGCAATGATTTTATTACATTCCTTGAAAGACAAATAATAAACCTTAGTAACAGTAAGTCATAATACTTGCATGTAACTAGAGGCAGGCTCAAAGGAAAGGACCCTTTGTTCTCCAGTAACATTAAAATAGTAAGCAAGTAAGGAAGCAATATTGTTCTTTGGTAATAATATGCGTAAGCTATGTCCTTGGGAAAACAGATGTATTATTTGCTATTACTTACTTATTGACCACAGTATTTCAATTTTATCTTTTAATTCTTAAAAGCAAAACCACTTTTAGTAGGAGGTTCATATTGGAAAATATTAACATAGTATGTCTGATAAGAGGATAGTGGGAAGTAGAATAGGCAAGAGAAAGAGAAACACAGAATTTAAAAGGTTGCAAACAAAATCTGAGGAAATAAGTATCTTCTATGGGGCCAGAGTGCACCAGATAAATATGATTCGTTTGAAAGTGGAATGACAGATCTATAAGTGACTCATTGCTGCTTGACATCTTACTTTTCTTTTTCTCAATAGTTATTCTAGATATTTGCCTGTTTCTTTAAATCCTTTCTTCTTTATCTTTTATAGATGAACTAGACTTCTCATTTACAAAGTAGAATCCATTAAGTAAGAATTCTCTTATATTTCTCTCTCTCCACACCTCAACGTGCAAATAAATTTTGATATACAGCCAATAAGAAATAGAAGTTGCAGCTAAGTGGAAGTGATGAGGTCAAAAATCAGAAACATTAGTGCAAATATATGCCTTTAATTGAAGTGTTAGTTTGAAATTAAAAATAAAGATACATAGTTAAAGCAAGGAGAAGGTTGTCAAGAGTTTTAGAATCTTACCAAAATTGGGGAAGACTTGCTGTCACAGTAGTTATGTACAGGACAAATGCAGAGTTGGTCAGTGAAGTGGATATCATTTCTTATATAATATCATCTGGACAGATTACTATAAACAATATTAAATATTTCTTATATCTTCCCATCTCTTTGTCTTTACTGGTTCTAGTTACCAGATTATAAACACTTTAAAAATTCTTGATATTATAAAAATATTTATAACTGATTGATTGTGTTTTAGTTTTACTTTCACTGTTCTCTGCTTCCCTTTGGTTGATTTCATCCCAACTTTTAAATCTTACATGTTTTTGTTAATTCAAAGTTATCACATCCAAAAGTGTAAAAATATATTCACATTAGCTTGAAAGTATGAGTTTTATAAATTCTAGTAACAATAATTACAATTAATCTTTTAGCATATATTTCAAACATGAAATACATGTGTGTTGAAATGCATTTTAGTATTTAATATATAGTGGGCATTTTTTCTATACCAGTGAAACTTGATGTAACTCATTTTTTTGTCATTATTCTTTTGTTTATATTAGATATTTTAAACAATTTAAAATGAGCCATGTTGCTAAATGCATAAGTTATTACTAATACAAAGCCCATAGTTATCTTATTTGATCTTATCATCCATCCATCAGGGATAGTCACTTTCCTAAGTGTGTACCATTAATAAAAAACTTCATTGCTTTTATTCTCCTCCTTCTGATGTTTGCCATAGGAATTCAATTTTCTTTGATTCTAAAAATTAATTTGCATATACTAATTCATGGAGAAAACATCAAGAAGAATAAAAGATATCATAATGTGATTTATTACTTTTTCAAATAAAATAGTGTTGTTTCAGGGTCACCTGTGATAAGTTAATGACACATAATGGGCTATATAGGGAAACTTCTAATACATACAAAAAAGGATATTCATGAGACAGTAGAAGAGATAGCACAGGCTCCTAAAAAAAACATTGTATCATCTCAATAGAAATCAAGAATGAGGAAGAGACTTGTAAAAATCAAACAGCAAAATAACAGACTGAGCACCAACCTCAACAGTAATCATATCAAATTTGAATAGACTAAATACAAATTAAAAGGAAAAGGTAGCATGGATTTTCTTAAGAAATGCTCAACTGTTTCTTGTTAATAATAGAAGCACTGTAACTATAAACACAGACTACTTGAAAGTACATATACCATGGCCAAATTATGCATTAAAAAGTCACATATACACCATGGAATACTATGCAGCCATAAAAAAGGATGAGTTTGTGTCCTTTGTAGGGACATGGATGCAGCTGGAAACCATCATTCTTAGCAAACTATCACAAGAACAGAAAACCAAACACCACATGTTCTCACTCATAGGTGGGAACTGAACAATGAGATCACTTGGACTCGGGAAGGGGAACATCACACACCGGGGCCTATCATGGGGAGGCGGGAGGGGGGGGGATTGCATTGGGATTTATACCTGATGTAAATGACGAGGTGATGGGTGCAGCACACCAACATGGCACAAGTATACATATGTAACAAACCTGCACGTTATGCACATGTACCCTACAACTTAAAGTATAATAATAATAAATAAATTAAAAAAAAAAGTCAAGAATGGTTTTATTAATGATCAACTAAGTAAACTTCAAGGCAAATAATATTGCCAGAGACTTAAAATGATAATTTTAATGAAGATAATTTTCTTTATTCATGCAATTGTCCATAGACACTTCAATTATTCCCATATTTTGTGTATTTTGAATAATGCTGCAATAAATATGGCAGTGCAGATAACTTTATGAAGTGGTGATTTCATTTTTGGGGTGATATACACTCAGAAGAAGGATTACTGCGTACTTTCAGTTTCTTTAGAAACCTCTATACCATTTTCCAGAAAAGTTGTGTCAACCTACATTCCCACCAACAGAGTACTAAAGCTCTATTTTGTCTCTACAGCTTCACCAGCATTTATCTTTTGTCTTTAAAAGAATTGCAATAAATTCAAGAGATCTATTGCACAACATAGTGACCATAGTTAATATATTGTATTTTGAAAAAAGATTAGATATTATTTGACTTTCTGATAACAGCCATCCTATTGGTTATAAAGTGTTATCTCATAGTGGTGTTGATTTGCATTTCCCTGGTGATTACTAATGTTAAACACCTTTCATATACCTACTGGCTATGTTTATGTCTTCTCTGGTATAATAATGTCTATTCTGGTCTTTAATATACTACAAAGTATTATTCAACCCTAAAAAATAAGAATGATTCTATCATTTGCCAAAATATGAATGAGCCTAAAGGACATTATGCTAAGTGAATTAAACCAGACAAAGAAAGAAAAAATATTGCATGATCTCACTTATATGCAAAATCTTTTTGAAAAAAGTCAAAAAAAACAGAGAGAACAAAATAATGATTACCAAGGGCATGAGTAGGGGAGAAAATGGAGAGATGTAGTTTGGAGGATGCAACATACAAGATGATTGGAATGAATAAGTCTACAGATCTAATACGTCACATTGGGATATTGGTGATAAAGTTGTACTATATTTTAATTTCATGCTAAACAAAATTCTTTAGCAGCTCTTTCCAAAAAAAAAAAAAAACAAAAAACAAATAGGTAACTATGTCAGTTAGTGAATATGTGCATTTGCTTCATTCTGGTAACCTTTTAACTATTCATATATATAGCATAACATCATTTTGTATACCTTAAACATTGTATACCTTAAACATATACAACCAAAAAAAAAAAGCTTCAACATGTGAAGTATACATTTTTTTTTTTTTTAACGTGTCCATGGACATTGGTGAAGGTAGTTCATATGCTGGTACATACTTTCAATAATTTATTTCACAGGATTAAATATATTTTTGCCAAAACCGAAAAACTCAATAGGATTAATACACTTACAAAATAATAAACAGTCTCCAGAGAAAATCAATGTCAAATAATTAATTACAAGGAGCCACAGAAAATATTTTGAGCTGAATGATAATGAAATAAATCACATGAAAATGTGTGGTTTGCTGCTAAAGTAGTCTGTAGTGTGAAATTTATAGCTTAAAATTCTTATGTTAGAAGTAGAGATTTAAGATGACCTAGGAAACCCAAATAAAGTAAAAGAAAATTTAAAAATAATGGTAGACTAGGAAATCAGTGAAATACAAAGCAGACAAACAATATATAATATTAGTAAAAGAGCATTTGCTTCCCTTAAAATATTTTAAAAATGACAATCAATTAGCAAGTATAATCAAGAAGAAAAGAAAATACACAAACTATCAGTTTAAATAATTAAAGATGGGTACCATCACAGATCTTACAAACAATAAAAGCACGTATTATGAGCAACACTATATCAATAAATTTGCTACTTTTCATGAAACTATCATATTTCCTGAAAAATAGAGCTTACCAAATTTACACTATAAACTTAAATTATGAATAGCCTGAAACAAATACGTCCATAAGGTATGACATAAAGTTGAAGAAGAATATTCTCAAGTCATAAGATTTAACGTGTGTTCTGTTGAGTTTTGGATTTGGTACTATTTATCCTGTGGCAAATTGCTCTCCAGCTGTGAGACTGTGAAATCAAACAAGTTATATGCTGCCAAAAGTGCAGTGGTAGGACACACATAGAATAGACATTTCCATTCTAAAAGGCAGAAATAGAAAAGAAGCAGGGAATAACAGGTCCCTTTCCAATTCTGGGTGAGGGTTGGGCTCCCCAGGCTCCCATCAACTCTATCCTCATGGCTTTGCTGGGAGCAAACCATGCAGAAGTTCTAAGTCTTGGAGGCCTATGCTTGAGTTTCTCCCAGGCTGAAATTGCTTTCCTATTGCTCTACTGGTCTGGGGTCCTAGTGGCAGCCCTATCACCAACCTAATGGGGCTTTCTGTGGTGGCTTGGTCCCTGTGACAGTACTTTGCCTGGGTTCTAAGGCTCTCTGAAGCACCTTTTGAAATCCAAATGGAGGCAGCCATGCCTGTCCACGTCTTACATTCTGTGCACCTGCAGAGTTAGCACCATGTGGATGCCACCAAGATTTACTTCTTGTTTCCTCTAGAGTGGCAGCCTGAGGTACATAGTGGACTGTTTGAGCCACAGCTGGGGCAGCCAAGGAGTGCTGCTCCAGAACACATAGAGCAGAAACTTAAGGCAGCTGGGACAGCCAGCCCAGAGGTCCCACTCGCACCCAGGTCCTGTCCATTGACACAATTCTACCAACAAGACCTTAGCACTTTGGGCCTGTGATGGGGATGGCAGCCTCAAAGATCTCCGAAATGCCTGAATGATCACTCTTCTATTGTCTTCATGAATATTATTTGGCTTCTTTCAATTTGTATAATTCTCCTTTTCAAATATTCCTTTGGCCATAACCTTGGTATACTCTCCCTAACATGCCTTTTAAGACTGAGACTTTCCCAAATCTTTAACCTCTACTTCCCCTGCACCCATCCTCCTGTTTCTAAGATAAATTTTATTGTGTATATTTGTAGTTTACAACATGATGTTATGGGGTACATATAGATATTAAAGTGATTACCATAATAAAGCAAATTGACATATTTATTTATGTCATATAGTTACCTTTTTGGGACAACAGTAGCTAAAATCTATTTATTTTACAAACATTCCTAACAAAATACATTTTATTAACTAAAGTCCTCATGTTGTTAAATCTTTAGTCTTGTTCATCCTACATCTGCTCATTTGTATCTTTTGACCTCTACCTCCTTATTTTCTGCCCCACTTCCCTTGGTAACTATTGCTTTATTCTCTATGTCTATATATATATTTTTTGTTAGATTCAACATATCAGTATAATTGTGCAATATATATTTTTCTTTGGGTCTGGATTATTTCAAGTAGCAAAATGTCCTCCAACTTCATCCATGTTGTAGCAAACGGCAGAATTGCCTTTTTTTAATGGATGATATGCATATACATATGCATACAGTTTATTTATTCATTTGCCCACTGACAGACATTTAGATGTTTCCATGTTTGCTATTGTGAATAATGCTGCAGTGAATATGAAAGTGCAGATATTCTTATGATATGATGATTTCATATTCATTGAATGTATACTCAGAAGAAAGATTGTTGGGTCATATGGTAAATCCAGATTTAATGTCTTTAGAAACTTCCACACCACTCTACATAATGGCTGCAAAAATCTTCATCATCACCTACAATGTGCTAGGATTCCCTTTTCTCTACATTCTCACCAACACTTGTTATCTCTTTTTTCTTTTAAAAATAGCTATTCTAATACATATGATGTAATATTACACAGTAGTTTTAATTTTTATTTCCTTCATGATTACTGATGTTAAAACCTTTTCATATATTTGTTGGCCATTTTTAGGTCTTCTTTAGAAAAATGTCTGTTCAGGTTATTGTTTTTCCTGCTACTGAGTTATAAGAGTTCTTATAAATTTTAGATATTACTCTCTTATCAGATATGTGATTTTGAAATATTATTCCAAGTTTCTAGATTGGTTTTTCATTTTGTTGATTGTTTCCTTTCCTGAGCTAAAGCTTTTGAGTTTAATGTAATCATATTTATGTATTTTTACTTTTGTGGCTTGAGCTTTTGATACGATTTTCAAAAAAAAAAAAAAAAATCATTGCCAATGCCAATGTCCAAGATATTTTTTTTCCTTATGTTCTCTTCCAGGAGTTTTATCATTTCTGGTCTTATATTTAGGTCTTTTATTCCTTTTAAGTTGATTTTTGTCCATTGCATAAAATAAGGTTCTTCAATCTCATTTTTGCATGTGGAAATAGTTTTTTCACCACAATTTATTGAAGAGATAATTTATTTCTCATCATGTCTTCTTGCTGTCCTTGTCAAAAATTAGTTGACTGTATATGTTTGGACTTAAATCTGGCCTATTGTATTCATCCATCTATGTTTCTGTTTATATGTCAATAGCACACTGTTCTGATTACTCTAGATTTGTAATACATCTTGAAGTCAGATACTGGGATGCTACCAACTTTGTTTATCTTTCTCAGTATTGTTTTCACTATTCAGAATGTTATGTAGTTCATACAAATTTTAGAATTTTTATTCTATTTTTGTGAAAAAAATGCTTTGGGATTTTTGATAGGGATTACATTGAATTTGCATATTCTTCATATTGTTTTTTGTAGTCTATTTTAACAAAATTAATTCTTATGATCCATGAACATGAGCTAACTTTTCATTTATTTGTATCTTCTTCATTTTTTTCTTATTTTTCAATTTCCTACATTAATGTTTTATAGTTTTTAGTGTACACATTTTTCACCTGATAGTTTAAATTTATTTATATGTTTTTATATACTATCATAAATGAAGTTTTTAAAAATTGCTTTTTTCAGCTAGGTTTGCTTTAATATAGTTTAATATAGATGCTATTAATATTGTGATTTGATTATTTTGGATCTTGCAATGTTTTTGGTTTTGCTTATTATTCTAACAGTTCTTTTGTGGAATATTTGATGTTTTTGCATATTAGATTATGTCACCTGCACATAGAGATAACTTCACTTCTTCTTTCCCAATGCAGAGGCTTTTTATTTATTTTTCTTATATGATTGTTCTTGCTAGTACTTACAGTACTATTTAACAAAAGTGGTGAGAGTAGGTATCCTTTCCTTGTACTGAATCTTAGAGGAAAATTTTCAGTTATTCCCTGTAGAATATTATGTGAGTTGTGACATTTTCATAAATGACCTATATTATGCTGAGGAACTTCCCTTCTATGAAGAAAAGATGTTAAACTTTGTCAAATATTTTGTTATTCTGTTAATGTAATTATTACATTGATTGGTTTGCATATGTTAAAACAGATTTGCATGTCAGGAATATATTCCCCTTGGTCATAATATATAATTTTTGAAGTGTTATTTAATTTTGTGTCCTAATATTTTATTTAGGATATTTACATCAGTGTTCATCAGAGATGTTGGCCTATAGTAGCCTTTTCTTGTAGTATCTTTATCTGGCTTAGGTATTAAGATCATGCTGCCATCATAAAACGTCCTTGGCATTATGTTTTCTAGCTTTGTTTCATGGAAGAATTTAAGAAGCATTGGTACAATCTCTTATTTGAGTGGTTTTAGAATTCAGCAGAGGGGACATCTGCTACTGGGTTTTTTATTGTTGTTGGAAGGTATTTAACTAATATTTTTATGTTTTTATTGCTTACTGAGCTATTCAAGCTTTCTGTTTTTTCCCGAATCAATACTAGTAGTTTATATTTTTCTAGGAGTTTGCTCACATCTTCCAGTTTATCCAGTTTGGATACACACACACACACACACACACACACTTGTGACAGAGTTTCACTCGATTTCTCCCAGTCTGGAGTGCAGTGGTGTGATTTCAGCTCACTGCAACCTCCGTCCCCTGGGGTTCAAGTGATTCTCCTGCCTCAGCCTCCAGTGTAGCTGGGATTACAGGCGCCCACCACCATGCGCAGCTAATTTTTGTATTTTTAGTAGAGACAAAGTTTCGCCATGTTGACCAGGCTGGTCTCAAATTCCTGACCTCAGGTGATCCGCCCACCTTGGCCTCCCAAAATGTTAGGATTACAGGCATGAGCCACCACACCCAGCTGACATATAATTTTTAATAAATAGTCCCTTATACTCATTTTCATGTCTAAGGCACCTGTCATAATGTCTTTACTTTCATTTATAGTTTTATTTATTTAAGTTTTCTTTCTTTATCTTAGTTGGTCTAGCTAGGGTTTTGTCAATTTTGTTTATTTGTTCAAAAAACAAAACTCTTGGTTTTCTTTTACTTTTTATTTTCTAACCATTATTTCATTTATTTCTGTTCTGACCTGTATTATTTTCTTTCTTCTAACTTTGGATTAACCTTGTTCTTTTTCTAGTATCTTGAAGCAAAACGTTAGGCTATTTATTTTAGTCTTTCTTTCTTTAATGTAGACATTCATTGCTGTACATTTTCCTCTTAAAATTGCTTTTGCTGCATCCCATAGGTTTTAGTGTGTTGTGTTTCCATTTTCATTTATCTCAAGATATTTTTAAGTGTAACTTTTCATATTTTCTTTGAATCATTGATTGTCCAATAGCATGTTGTTAAATTTCCACAAATTTGTGAATTTTTCAAGATTTCTCAGGTCATTGATTCACAGATTTATACTGCTGTGGCTAGAAATAATTCTGGATAAAATTTCAGTGTTTTTGAATGTGTTAAGACTTGTTTTGTGGCCTAATTTATGGTCTATCCTAGAGAATGTTTCATGTGCACTATCACAAAGTATATTTTGCTGATACTGGATGAAATGTTCCATATGTATTTTTTAGGTCCATTTGTCTAACATGTACTTTAATTAATTTCCTTATAAATTTTCTGTCTGGTTGATTTATCCATTTTTGAAAGTGGAATATTGAAATCTCTTGTGCTTGTTGTATTGCTATCTATTCCTTCATGTTCATTAATAATTGCTTTACGGACCTCTTCAAGGAGAACTACAAACCACTGCTCAGTGAAATAAAAGAGGACACAAACAAATGGAAGAACATACCATGCTCATGGATAGGAAGAATCAATATCGTGAAAATGGCCATACTGCCCAAGGTTATTTATAGATTCAATGCCATCCCCATCAAGCTACCAACCACTTTCTTCACAGAATTGGAAAAAACTGCTTTAAAGTTCATATGGAACCAAAAAAGAGCCCGCATTTCCAAGACAATCCTAAGTCAAAAGAACAAAGCTGGAGGCATCACGCTACCTGACTTCAAACTATACTACAAGGCTACAGTAACCAAAACAGCATGGTACTGGTACCAAAACAGAGATCTAGACCAATGGAAGAGAACAGAGTCCTCAGAAATAATACCACACATCTACAGCCATCTGATCTTTGACAAACCTGAGAGAAACAAGAAATGGGGAAAGGATTCCCTATTTAATAAATGGTGCTGGGAAAATTGGCTAGCCATAAGTAGAAAGCTGAAACTGGATCCTTTCCTTACTCCTTATACGAAAATTAATTCAAGATGGATTAGAGACTTAAATGTTAGACCTAATACCATAAAAACCCTAGAGGAAAACCTAGGTAGTACCATTCAGGACATAGGCATGGGCAAAGACTTCATGTCTAAAACACCAAAAGCAACGGCAGCAAAAGCCAAAATTGACAAATGGGATCTCATTAAACTAAAGAGCTTCTGCACAGCAAAAGAAACTACCATCAGAGTCAACAGGCAATCTACAGAATGGGAGAAAATTTTTGCAATCTACTCATCTGACAAAGGGCTAATATCCAGAACCTACAAAGAACTCAAACAAATTTACAAGAAGAAAACAAACAGCCCCATCAAAAAGTGGGCAAAGGATATGAACAGACATTTCTCAAAAGAAGACATTCATACAGCCAACAGACACATGAAAAAATGCTCATCATCACTGGCCATCAGAGAAATGCAAATCAAAACCACAATGAGATACCATCTCACACCAGTTAGAATGGCGATCATTAAAAGTCAGGAAACAACAGGTGCTGGAGAGGATGTGGAGAAATAGGAACACTTTTACACTGTTGGTGGGATTGTAAACTAGTTCAACCATTATGGAAAACAGTATGGAGATTCCTCAAGGATCTAGAACTAGATGTACCATATGACCCAGCCATCCCATTACTGGGTATATACCCAAAGGATTATAAATCATGCTGCTATAAAGACACATGCACACGTATGTTTATTGCGGCACTATTCACAATAGCAAAGACTTGGAATCAACCCAAATGTCCATCAGTGACAGACTGTATTAAGAAAATGTGGCACATATACACCATGGAATACTATGCAGCCATAAAAAAGGATGAGTTTGTGTCCTTTGTAGGGACATGGATGCAGCTGGAAACCATCATTCTTAGCAAAGTATCACGAGAACAGAAAACCAAACACCGCATGTTCTCACTCATAGGTGGGAACTGAACCATGAGATCAGTTGGACTCGGGAAGGGGAACATCATACACCGGGGCCTATCATGGGGAGGGGGAAGGGGGGAGGGATTGCATTGGAAGTTATACCTGATGTAAATGATGAGTTGATGGGTGCTGACGAGTTGATGGGTGCAGCACAGCAACATGGCACAAGTATACATATGTAACAAACCTGCACGTTATGCACATGTACCCTAGAACTTAAAGTATAATAATAATAAAAAAAAGAAAAAAAAATAATTGCTTTACATATTTTGGTGCTCTGATTTTGGATGAATATATATTTATAATTGTTATGTTCTCTAGATGGATTAACTCTTTATTATTAAAAAATGACTTTGTTTCTTGTGACAATTTTTGCCTCAAAATCTATTTTACTGATTTAAGTATAGCCACTCTGGATCTCTTTTGGTTAATATATGGATGGAATATTTTCATCCATCCGTCCGCCTTGAACCAACGTATGTATTTAAAGTTAAAACTGGTCTTTCATAGGCAGCATATAGTTGAATTTTTTTTCCCTAATTCATTCAGACACTTTATAATGTTTGACTGGAGAGTTGAATAATTTAAATTCAAGGTTATCGTTGATAGGTAAGGATTTGCCCTTGTCATTTGTTAGTTGTTTTCTGTGAGTTTTGCAGGTCCTTTCTTTCATTCTTCCTCTTTTATTGTCTTCCTTTGTGGTTGGTGATTTTATGTACTGCTATGCTTTGATTCCTTTCTTTTTCTTGTTATAGCATATCTGCTACAGTTTATTTTTGCCTTGCGGTTACCGTGGGGTTTCCATCAAACTTCTTGTTGTTATAATAGACTATTTTAAGCTGGTAATTAGTTTCACTTTAGTTTCATACAAATACTATAAACTTTTATTCACTTCTCACCGTTTATATTTTTGTTGTCACAATTTATATTGTTTTATTTTGTGTATTCCTTACAAACGTTGTGTAGCTTTAGTTATTTTTGACTATTTTGACTTTTAACTTTCATAGAGATTTTGAAGATTCATATATTTTCATGATAATGACAGAATATTCTGAATATTCTTAGAATATTCTAAATTTGGCACTACTATATTTACATTTACCAGTGAGTTTTCTTCATTTATATGGTTTCATGACAGTAATTACTGTCCTTTTCTTTCTAGTCAAAAAAACTCCCTTAACAATTTCTTATAAGGCTAGCGTAATAATGATGAATTCCCTAGCTGTTGTTTATCTGGGAAATACTTTACTTCTTCACTTCTGAAGGATACATTTACAGAACATTTCTTTCTTTCTTTCTTTCTTTCTTTCTTTCTTTCTTTCTTTCTTTCTTTCTTTCTTTCTTTCTTTCTTTCTTTCTTTCCTTCCTTCTTTCTTTCTTTCTTTCTTTTTCTTTCTCTTTCTCTCTTTCTTTCTCTCTCTCTTTCTCTCCCTTCCTTCCTTCCTTCCTTCCTTCCTTCCTTCCTTCCTTCCTTCCTT